>NW_022196898.1:45079706-45093175 GCF_008632895.1 Mastomys coucha | reverse complement strand
AGACCCAGGGAAGGCTACTCCCTAGACATGGACATATTGGTGTCTGTGCTCTTCTGTGTTGTGACCCCGCTGTTGAACCCCATCATCTACAGCCTGAGAAACAAGGAAGTCAAAGACGCTCTGAGAAAACTGACTGGAGTGCATTCCCTAACAATAGCAATGCCTAGAGAGTAATCCAACATTCTGCCATTGCAACACAACATTGTCATTTACAAAGTTCATGCTCCTGAGCCACACAAGTTTCAAGAAGAGAATGACAGAAAACTCAGAACATTTAAGTCCATCTACGATTTTGTGTTTAGCTGCATTCATTCAACACTCTCCTAGGATGCATGTTCCAGATGGGCCATGCATTAGACTTGCCTCAACTAGTCTTCAAACTGGGGCACACCTGAAGGAAATTCTTCATGGGTTTCACTGCTCTAGAGGTGTAGGACCTTAGAGAATGGGTCTGATAAATGAATCAGACTAAAGTCTGATAAAATAGCCAGCTTTATTCGGACCATCCAACAATTTATATTCTAAGAGTCAAGAAGAATCACATGAGTAAAGTGTACAATTACAAGGACAAGCTGAATGTGGCAAAAGCATTTTTTTCCATAGAGACATATAAACGAACGACAATAACCAGTTATGATGAACAATCTGAAGTAAACTCACTCCTATCTACTACAGCTGGGAGAAGCACAAAAACACATTCCAAGAACAATTCCATGTTTTGAAGAAACTGAGAACATAAGACTCATGGGTTGTTTTCTTGGTGTATTCTCAGAAACACTCAGGATTCTTCTCATTCTTGACCATATTCTGACATCTCCTCCTTTATTTTAAAATACAGGATATCCAGAGTGGTTCTGGTTTGAGATGTTGTAGATAAATCTGTCATTTGATGCATGAGTATTCTAAAGTATTAGAATTATAAACGTAATGAATAAATAACATTAGAACAGTGAAAGCATTGTGTATATATTCTGCCACCAAGAACAGGGATCCAAACTGTCTAATACTATTGGTTACATTATTATTTGGATCAGAAAAAAATCTAAGTGGAAAAAGACACATAATTACTAGCTCTGGTGACTTAAAGGACACAAGCCCATATTTGCCTTTAATTAGAATACAAATTTTATTATGTCCTATGCAAATAGGAAGCGATTTAAATCCCAAGGAAAAATTAAATGCAGTCCCTCCTCCATATGAAATGAATGAGTCTATTATGGTCCCCAGGTCCAGGCATAAGCACGGAGTCATTAGTAAAGATAACAGGAGCTGTACTCATTCAATCTACGAGTTGAAGCAAAGGAGCATGAGTAACATAATACAGTACATGGGTTCAGTGTACTTACTGCAAATACATAGGTCAAAGCAGATATCACTGCCAGAAAAAGATGCTCAGGTGACATGGGGCTCTGTGCGTTTCACTGAATAACTTCTCCCTTGGTGCACATGGCCTTCACTCGGCCCCAGGTGGGCAGACTTGACTCCTGATGATGCGGTCTGTATCTCCTTTTGCCCATTAGCTGGAGGTTTGCTATCTTTCTGCCGACTTCCATTGTCTCCTTGCCCTCCACTGTTGTCCTTGATGGCCTATGGCCAGAAGAGCCAAAGAGAAATTCATGTTTCAGCAGACCCATCCGCAATGACAGATGCATATCCCTTCCCAATTCTCTTCTACAGAAGTAAAACTAGGGCAGGTTAATGCACTAGCTCGCTTATTTCCTTCTGCAATAAAACCAGGGAGGTTAGAATGTGCATAAGTATGAACCGAATGCTGGAAATAACCCTACAGCATAAGCAGAATCTGAAACAATATTTAAAGGCTAATGAATTAACTGTAAGAGATGAATCAAAACAGGCAGCTTCACCAGTTGGACTGAGGAAGAGGAAATATTAATAGATTGATGAATATCTGGACCAAGAATCTCCCCTGTACCTTTAGATGAGCCATCAATAAAATATCTGCCTATAGATATTATTATACCCTCGAAACATCACATGTCCTCCATGGATCTTGTCTCAGCATGTGCATCTGCCTCAGCTGACATCACTCTGCCAATCAACCTGAGTCTGAGGAAGTAGCAAGAAACTGCCGCACACTACCTGAAATTTTTTGGTGCATTTCACTCTGTGGAGTCCCAACAAATGCAGCTCAACTATGTAATGTAAGATGGACATACATGCAAGTCGTTAGCAAAGAATCCATCATCACATGTCCTTCCATGTGCTTGCTTTAGCAGGACATCATTTCAACTGTGTCTGCTTCAGCTAAACCTTCCTTTGCCCCAGCAAAACACCATCCAACTGACTTTCCAGAGAAACTTTAAATTTCCACTTCATGTCATCCCTTATGTAATATCAGAGATAACCTGGCGTGTCACTTTTACGAAGTTTATGCCATTATAAAGACAAACGAAGAAACAGAGAAACTCTAAGCTGCTGGGGAGAATGCTTAGAGTTGGCTTAGAAGTCCCATTGATTGCATTCATGTAAGAACACTCAGATGGGCAAGCAGTGCCTCTCTCCTCTTTGGTCCAGCATCTGAAAAGTCCATTAAGATGCGTATCAACAATGTTTCTTTCAAAAACATTGAAACCTTGACATTTTATTTTGAAATGAATCTGGCAAACCTCCAGAGGGCACTTTGTGTCACTACTCATGCTTTCATTTGTATATATTGCTTGTACAAAATAACGGGTTCGCTGACATTTTCAAACATGTGTACATTGTACTTGGATCATGATTACCCCATCAGTCTTTCTTGTTCTCCTTCCTTCTTCTTCTGGTCTCCCCTTTGCCAAATAGTTCCCCCTTCTACTTTAATGCCATTATAAAATGTCTACATTCCATATACAGGATATTTTTCTTTCTGAGTCTGGCTTATTTCTTAAATATGATGATTTCTAGTTCCTTCCATTTTCCCACAAATGACAGAATTTCATTTTTTTTAATGGTTGAATAGTACTCGAATGTGTATCTATACCATATTTCCGTATCCATTCACTGATGCATGTCCAAGGCTGATTTTATTATTTGACCCTGACAAACAGTGCTGTCATGTGTGTGTAGACATCTTTATTATACACTGGATTCAGTATGGATGAGCATCTTAAATAGAATCTGTATTACTTATAAGACAATTGATGATCCCAAGTAGGTCTCCGCAGAGAGTGGGGGAAGGGCCCCTCTGAGGGCAAAAAGGGTCAATGGAAATTTTTTTGTTAGCTCTTTTTTAAAATGATTATTATTAATTTTATATCTTGACCACAGTTTCCCCTTTCTCCTCTCCTCTCAGGCTCCCCCGACCTCTTCCATGCCCCCAATACACTCCTGCTCCTTTCTGTTAAGAAAAGAGCAGGCTTCCTATGGATATCAACCAAACATAACGTAAAATTGCAGTAAGACACATGTCCTTATATTAAGGCTGAATGAGAATTCAGTATGAAGAAAAGGGTCCCAAAGGCCACCAAAAGAGTCAGAGACAACACTTGCTCCCACTGTTAGGAGTCCTTCAAGAAGGCTAAACTACCTAGGTCAGTGGCTTGCAGGCCCCCTGGTTATCAGTTCAGTCTCTGTGCACCCCTATGAGCCAAGGGCAGTTGATTCTCTGGGTTTTCTTGTAGTATTTTTTACCTCTCTGGCTCCTATAATCCTTTCTCTGCCTCTTCTGCAAGAGTCTCCAAGCCCTGCCTAATGTTTGACTGTGGATCTCTGCATCTGTTTGCATCAGTTGCTGGGTGAAGCCCAGCACCAATCTATGAGTATATTAGAATATCATTAGAAATCATTTCATTGACTTTTTCTTTTTCTTTTTCTTTTTTTTTTTTTTTTTTGCCAGTCTTGTTTGGGTCTATCCTAGGTCTCTGGGCCTTCAGGCAGTGTCAGGGAGGGATGGTCTCCCTCTTGTGGCATGGATCTTACACTGGTTGGCCACTCCTACAATTTATGCACTGCCTTTACCTCAACACATCTTAGAGGTAGGACAAATTGTAGATCAAAGGTTTTGTGGCTGGGTTGGTGTTCTAATCCCTCTACTGGAAGTCTTTGAAACATAATAAGTAATAACTTGAGGCTATCAATAAGAAAGTAGATTCTAATAGCATAGAGGGTATATATCTGCCCAGCTCTTGTGCTGTTTAAGGCTTATTGTAAATAATAAAGGTTGTGTGTCTTTTATCTAGAAACTGAATGATAAAGGTGGAGTAGAAACCCCAGATTGGGATTAAAAATGTCTACAAGTCTTGCCTGTGTACAGGAGACAGCTGGTTCAGTATCTATATCCCCCATTGCTAGGAGCCTTAGCTAGGGCTTCCCACTTTGATTTCTGGAAGTTTCTATTGCACTAATTTTCTAGTTCATTCCTGAGAAGCCCCCTCTCCCGAATTACAATTGTCTCTTCCAGTATTCTCTCCCTCCTTCCTCCCTCCTCCCTCCAGCCTCCAGTTTCTGATTCTTTGCATGACTTCAGTGAAGAACAGAATACCTGATCCTATCATATTTTTCCTGTAAGCTTTCCTCCATCCAACCTGATCCCTCCTGATTCCATCTCTGTGAAGCCTACCCTACCCTCCGTCTATTCGATTTTCCCTTTGCAGAGAGATTCATGAGTGCCCTTGAGACTTCCTTTTTACTTAGTTTCTCTGGGTTCATGGATTGCAGCATGGCTTTTTTTTTTTTAACCAATGGAAAAAATTTAATGTTCTAGTATTTGTGCAAATCTAGTTGTATTTTCTTTTTTTTTTTACAAACATAAAAATAGAGCACATTTATTAACAGTAGGAAAACTACTTACAATAACAAAGCATTAAATCACACATAATAAACACAGCCAGAAAGAACAAGAAACTTCTTGGTATTCTGATGCAGTAGAGTCAAAGACTGTCTCATACACACCTTAACCTACCCACATAAAGCATTCACTTCATAGGCAGGAAAAAATGGCCTTTGTCTGTCACTGAAGTAGATTTCCTGGTTTTCAGCTTCGATTATGTACTACAGATAGACTTCAAATATTTAAAAAAAAAAAAGTTTAACAACAAAGGCTGAGCATGATGGCACATATCTTTAGTCTCAACATTAGAAGCAGAGACAGGTAAATCTCTCTGAAATCAAGGCCAGCCTGCTCTACATATCAAGTTCAAGGCTAGTCAGACCTACAAAATGAGATTCAGTCTTTACAAAAGAGAAAAAGCAATAACAAAAACCCATATTCATTCCTAACATAAACATCTTCATATATATAACATCTTTTTTTTTTTTTAAATATCCTATACAATGTGAATACTTAGAAAGTTCTGGATTTTAGCAGGTCTGACCAGCTAACTTGCTTGCATGAGCAAGTTTTCAGTTCCCCTGGGAGTCACAGGTGCTTTGGATCCATTGCTCCGGGGTACAGAGAGTTCTATTTCTTTTTCCTTTTCTTCAGTGGCTTGTCATCAGAGATGCTCTCGGTACTGCTGCTGCCGCTGGAAGAGCTGGAGTCTGAGTCCGAGGACGAGAATGAGGAGGAAGAGGAATAGGCTGAGGAGGAGGAAGAGGAGGATGAGGAGGAAGAGGAGGAGGAAGAAGAGGACAAGGAGGGAGAGGAGGAGGAAGAGGCTGAGGAGGAGGAAGAGGAGGACGAGGAGGGAGAGGCTGAGGAGGAGGAAGAGAAGGAAGAAGAGAAGGATGAAGAGGAGAACAAGGAGGAAGAGGAGGAGGAAGAGGCTGAGGAGGAAGAAGAGGAGGATTAGGAGGAAGAGAAGAAGAGGCTAAGGAGGAGGGAGAGGAGGAGGAAGAGGCTGAGGAGGAAGAAGAGGAGGAAGAGGAGGAAGAGGAGGACAAGGAAGAAGAGGAGGAGGAAGAAGAGGAGGAAGAAGAGGAGGAGCTGGAGAGGCTGTCATCTGAGTCACTGTCCTCTGAAAAGGATGAGACAGAAGTCTCACTCTCTGATGAAGACTCACTGGCCAAACTGTCACTGCTAGAGGTACTGGAACTCGTGACACTCTTAGACCTCTTCTTGATCTTTTTCTCTATGTTGGTCTCTCCCATGCTTTGCTGCAATCATCTATTGTCTTTTTCTTTTAAAGCTTTCTTCAGCTCTGCTGTTCTTGAAGGCCTGTGTAGGTACTTTCTTTTCCCTTTGCATTCTTAAGTCCAGTGTCAAAATTCCAAGCATTTCTTACATCTTACATGTTGCTTATTGGCTTCATTACGCTTGCCTCCAAGCTATGAACTGATGCATGGAAGTCGCCATCTTGGAGCAGCCTGTAGTTGTATTTTCTTATTCTTCTGAAAAGGGTTTCATCCGTTCTTATATTAATGCTCTAACAGACCCATAAGAGACCTGATGAAATTGTGGACTCAACATTTATTTTGTAATTCTGCACTTCACAATGTTATGGTGCATGAATTGTCTGGGGAAACTTTGTGTTGAAGGAAGGCTTGGTCTCCAGTGAGATGATTTGGTCATTGGGAGGTAGTTTGATTTTGAGGGCCCTGCTCCATCAATGAATTGTTTCATTAGTGGATTTACAATCTGATAGAATTATTGGGAGGTGGTGGGCTGTGGAATCTGGTTGGGATCTGCTTGCCCTGAAAGGTATCTGTTTTCTGTTCTCTCCCTCTTCCTCCTTACTCTTCTCTGCCTCCTGGATAACCAGAGCAACAGTGCTCCAAAATGCCACTCAGAGGTAAGAAATGAACCAACCGTGGGTAGAGGCTTGCAGAACCGTGAGTCAAAAGAGATCTTTTCTTCCTCGGAAGTGGGTTTTCTCAGGTGTTTGTCACAGTGACAAAGTGTCTAACACAGTCAGAGGTTTTGTTGTTGTTCTAATGTTTTGTCTTTTGATTTAATGTTATTCAAGTGGTTTTGGTCATCTGGCCTGACTTCAGTGAGGAAGAGCATACCCAAGCCTGTCATACTCTTCCTGTGAGCTTCCAGCTATAGTCAGCAAGAGCAGCCTATTAGCCATGCTGTAGTCTCCACCCCACATGGAGGTCTATGATATCCAGAGCTGGATTTAAGTGGAAACTTCATTTCAGAGAATGGCTACTGATCATTTTGAGCCTCTGTTTCACTCTCACACACCACAAGTTCCCAGATTGAGCCCACCGTCTTTGGGCTCTAGTGTTATTACCACACACGCTCTGTAGTACCATCACACACCCTCCAGCTCTGCCGGGTCAGATAGCTTGAGCTACTTGGGAAGGCTGTTTCCTAGAAGCATTCCTAATGTGGATGCAGCATTCATGGTGAGAATAAAAACCCATCAGAGGTATCGGAGACAGACAGCATGCACCAGGTACTGCCACCCCAAGGGTCTGCTGCTTCCGAGGCTGCTAGGAGATTCACAAGAAGATGGTTACTTTTCAGTTCACACCTTATACTCTTTTCTATTATCTCACATATGATGCTCAGTGACAGGATCCAAAGTGGAAGCCTGTTGACATGAGAGTCTAGAAATATGGCTACTAGACTTTCCACTTCTATGTTGTAGAGAAGAATGCAAGAGGAGAGAGATGGTGCTAAAAACCAATGCCTAATGTGTGGCTCATCCTGACTTGCAGATGGAAAACAAGGCACTTGAGAAAGAGAAAGGGCATTCTGGAGATAGACCAGCTCTAGCAAGTGGTGTGTGGGATCTGAGGATTCAAATAAAGAATCCTTGAAAGTATCAGTTGTTGAATTCCCTATGTGTCAGAACACAGCCCAAGAACAGAGTCGTGTGAGGAGGATTCTGAGTGCTTCTGAGAAAACTCCAAGCAAACAAGACAAGAGTGATCTCAGCTTCTTTAAAACACAGAATTATTCTTTGAATGTGCGTGTGTGTGTGTGTGTGTGTGTGTGTGTGTGTGTGTGTGTGTGCATGTGTTTCTTCCAGGTACAGCAGATGGGAGAGAGTTTACTTCAGATTATTCATTACAACTAGCTGTTGCTATTTGTTTACATGCCCCTGTGGAAAAATTGTTTTTAACACATTTAACTTGTCCTTATGATTGTGCACTTTACTCATGTGATCCTTTTTAACCCTCAGAATATAAATTGTTTGATGCTCTGAATAAAGTTGGCGGTTGCATCAGACTTTAACCTGACTCATTTATTGGCCCCATTCTCCTAGGTCCCACTGCTATTCTAAAGCAGTAAAATGTAGCACCATGGACAGAGACCTGAAGTTGACTATGAGGTAAGAGAGTGGTGGCCTCACAGAAGGAGGTAAGTGAGAATAATGGGGCAGAAACCAGGGCAGGCTGTGCCATATGTTGAGCTTGTACATCACTTTTTAAAGAAAGCAGGAGCACAAGTATTAAAATCACAACTATTGATTGCTTGCAAGTTGTTTATGATTATAGTCCCTAGCTTCCAGAAGAAGGAACTTTAGATGAAGAAGTATGGAACCAAGTCTGAAAGAATGATGAAAAGACATGTAAATAAGGGGGGAAGATTCCCATTCAATTTTGGATCACTTGGGCACTAAATCACACTGTTACAAAACACTTAAGGAAAAGAAGGAGGATACTAATCACAGGAAGATACGGCTAATTTCTTGAATGAGTATAAACTGGATAATCAAACATTAAAATTGATTTTTAAAAAAAGGGGGGGAGGAGATTTTTCCCCATTCAGGCAAAATCAAAAGTAAAAACAGTGCCACTGACCTGACTCCCTCAGCTCACTTTCTGTAGCCTCCTTCAAAGGTATCTTCCTTTGCCTGAAGATGATCCTGAAGTATAATCAACCTAATCCTGAATTTTCTCTACTTCCTGATGAAGATTTAGGAGATCCTATGCAAATGCTAGTTTACAACCTATTCGAGCATGCAGCCTCGTGAGCTGTACATGTATTTCCAGTTCGGTTTCAACATAATCAAAATGTTTGTATTTAAACATTTAAATACAAATTCTATTTAAAACTCTAGAAGGAAAGACAGCATGGGTATTCCTCACATATTATCTCTCAAGGCAAAAGAAGAACTACAGCTATTTGAATCCAAAACTAAAAGAGGCATTTGTGTATTGTGTTGTTCTTTCATTGCCTTTAGACTTATTTATTTTTTCCACTAAATTGTCTCCTAGAGGATAAACCTTCGTAAATATCCTTTAGGTGGCCTGACATTGGAGCTATCCATGTGAATCGTGTCCCTTGACCTATCAAGACCTACACAAGTGGAATAGTGCATGGCACCATGGAAGTGGCACATACAAGGTTAGGCTCAAAAAGATGCCGAAGACATAAGTTAACTGCATGGTCAAGTACCTTATATAGTTATACCATAAGGGCAATAAAACAATAACTTTTTACCTTCCTCTTCTTGATTAATTAGAAGATTAAAGGAGATCCCAATGTCAACAATTCTATGGATTTGAACCCTGCTGTTTCTCGACAATAAACCAAAGTTCAATTTTCCAGGGAACCCAAGAGTTTATTGGGCTTTACTTACAGAAGCTAGATGAGAAGCTGTTTACAGAAGTGTGGGTCACCACAAAGCAATCACACTGGAGAGTCTTCACTTACTACTAATGGTGGCTTCCCCATAACCACATAGACAGAGCTCCCTTCCCAAGTCTTCCACAGACTCTGTATGTGAGCCCTAACCCAAGCCCCTAAAGCCATGTGCAGTTAGGCAGAATTGCAAACAACTGCTTAAGAGAAATGGCTAAATTCTCAGGTGAAATGCCAATGAATCTCTCTGCTTTCTCTGTCTCTGGGAGAATGTCAGAAGACAACATGCCCAGGTGTGATGATGTCTTGCAAGCAGGCACAACTGATTTGATTAAGATGGTGGTGGGCTGCTAGGAGAATAGTGCACTGGACAACAGATGATGTAATTTAAAAGTGAAAGAGTTGTCTGAGCAGGAATCCAAATATTTTAATTTGCAGAGACATTTAGTCAATACTGTATCTATAGACCTAAAATCAAAGTGCAACTAAAATGTTACCAGTTATATATAATATGGAAGGATTCTAATTTTGTTGACTAGAAATCATTACAATGGAGTAGCTCACTCATCCAGTCCTCCTTCTGAATTCACTCCTCTAGAATTTGGAGCAAAGTTTTTCTCCAAATAATTCCTTTCCTTTTGAGAAATATCCTTTAGGTGCCCTGATATTGGAGCTATCCATGTGGATTGTGTGTCCCTTGACCTATCAAGACCTACATAAGTGGAACAGCACATGGCACCATGGAAGTGGCACATACAAGGTTAGGCTCAAAAGATGCTGAAGGCATAAGTTAACTGCATGGGCAAGTGCCTTAGGCTTCCACACTCCTCACTCAGCCACACTGAAGAGGGAAGTTCAAGGGCAGTTGACTTGAGGAACTGGTTTACAAACATTCTGCAAGCATGCTGGGCTTGAACTCAGCATCATCCCACCTCCTCTTGAGTACTGGGATTATAGGAGGTGTGGCCTGACCTGAGAAAGTATGTCACTGGGGTTGGGGGTGGGTTGGAGGTGGGTCTTTGGGGTGTCACAGCTTCTAGCCATTTCCAGTGCTCTGTCCACACCATGTTTGTGGTTCACCAAGGTGTGAGCTCTCCACTTTTTGCTTCAACCACATGCCTCCCAGCCATGACAGGAATAGACTCCTGCCTTTCCAACAGTAAGCCCAAACAAATTTTTTTCTTCTGTAAGTTGCCTTGGTCATGGGTTTATATCCCAGCAACAGAAAAGGAGCTGATAAAAGAACTGAGTTTCCCAGAACTGAGAAAGCTCTAACAGTTTGCTTTCCTGGCTGGCAGAAACACAGACAGAAGGTCTCCCACAGTGAGTGAGTTAGATGCTCTGGACCTACCTTGGCTTCATATAAGAAAGGGATTAAAGGCTTGGGAAGATGGAATGTTAGAATGGATGTATGATTTAATATCTATTTGCAGAGAGTCAGAAGATGTGACTGGAAATTAAATGTATGAGAGAGGATCTCCTGCATTCTTGTAAAGCTACCTTACAGACCTTACAACTGAAACTGTTGTAATGGAATTACCTAAATGCAGTTAGAGTAATTGTATTAGGGGTATCATGGGCCAAGTGACAGCATGCAACTGTCAATGTCAAGTGAGTGTGGTTACGGTAACAGATTGCAGACTCAAGGCAACAATCAGGATAGTTTGTCCTGTGCTAATCTAATGACTTTAGCTAGTTGGCCATACTGTTCCCAGAAGCAAAATGGATGGAGTCTACAGTTCCACTTTATCTGTGCAAGAGAAAGGGTCTAGGTCAAAGGAACATACTTCAAGCCTGAATCGTAAAACAGTCGAGATTCCTCCACCAGTTCCTACACTGAAACCTGTTTGGTTTCCTAGACCCTTTGAATGATAAAGAGGCTGGGTCTCCTTGCAGAAGAACTCCAGAATACTACCAAAAGTTTATGCAGTTAATCTCTCTCCTAACCTTCCCCAAAGGGATCTTTGACCAAGATAACTACATATGGAGAAAAGACAATAATCAGATTGAGGGTCAGGAGAGAACTACTAAGTGTTGTCTCTAAAATGACTTAAATTCTAGGTGAACCAAAACATCCCTGCTGACCACCACAGTTGTAGTAGGGGTTCATGGAAGTGAGGTGATCAAAGGAGCCAATGCCAGTCCATTTCATGGAATCCCATTGAGTCCCTGAACTCTTCCTGTGGTCATTCACCCACTATATCCACTAGCTTTTCCACCTGGCCTCTTTGTTCCCAAAATAACAACTCTGAGACTAATTATTTATGAATAAATAAATACCTAGGCAATAAGCTTTGGCTTGTTCCCCAAGTAGGTCTTAGCTTATATTACCCATTTATTCTATTCTGTCTTCAACAAGGCTATTTACCTCTCCTCAGCTCCACTTGTCTGTCTCCTCTGAGCCCAGGGCAAAGTCTCCCTCCTCTATCTAACTCCAAGAATCCTCCTCCCAGTCTCTGACAGATGTCTGACCTTTTCATCTTGCCTCAGCTCATTGGCCATTGTTTTGTTGTTGTTGTTGTTGTTGATTTGGTTTTTTGGTTTTTGGTTTTTGTTTTATTAACAGGTAATGCTTAGACACAGCACATAAGAGATTCTCTCTCTACAACTTCTGGAATGCATAATTGAATAGATGAATTAGCCAGCAAAACCTTCAAATTTTAAGATTCATTTATCTTATGTGTACAGAGATTTTGCCTGTAATGTATGTCTGTGTATCCTGTGCATGCTTAGTGTCTGAGGAGGCCAGAAGGTGGCATCAGATCAGTTGGTTGTGAACTCCCTATGGGTGACAGAAAACAAACACAGGTCCTCCAGCAGAGCAGCCAGTGCCCTTACCCACTGAGCCATCTCTCTAGCCCTGGAACTTTTAACTTACCTTCCTGATCTACAGAAGGAAGGCTATTTTGGTGGGAGATGCCAGGTGGAAGCCATTACAACTGCCCCCACCTAGAAAAATAGCAAAGCAAAACCAATAGTTCATTCCTGGTGAGATTGCAGAGACCAGTATTCCCATCAAGGACTTGAGGGTGCTGTGGTGACCATCCCTACAACATCCCTACTCAGCTCATCTATGGGGTCTGTGTGACTTGTTGTAAACTAGATGGTGACACTGTAGCTGAGGCAGCAAATGCACTTTCATTACTCACACATATTAACACACTCCTGAAATCTGGTATGTAGCCATTGATCTGGCTTCTCTTTCCTCCATCCCTGTTATTAAAAGACCACCTGAATCAAGGGCTTTCAGCTGGCAAAGCAGTAAGACCCTACCTTATTGGCATCTCAGCCCTTTAGCACTGTACTGTAGTTTACTTCATCTTGATCAGCTTACTCTTCTACATAACATGTGGCGGTGGTTTGGATGAGAGTGTGTGCCTCTTCCCACCTGTGTGGATCATTGGCTTATATGGTCCATGTGGGAAAATGGAGTAGAGATGACAAACAGGGGTTTGGAAGCCCTGTGAGTATGTAAAGTGGATAACTGGGACCATCTGTGGGAAGTCAGATCAACCTTACTTTGAGTGATTCGAGGCTTATAAAGTTTTGGGGGACTGAGGGCAGGAACATCCAGGTTGGGCAAAGGTCATTGGCTGAGGGCTTAGGGTACCAAAACTCTCATTAGCGTGGGGAAACGTTTCAGGAATCTCAGATACTAGCTGCGCCTGTTCTTATCAGAAGAAAGGAAGTTGATCCTGTAATCTAACTAAGGCTATGTGACATTCATCAAGTGGAGCGGGGGGACTTAAATTTTGCAGACAAAGTCAGAGAAGGAGAAGCCATGCTAATGAAAGAAGTTCTCCATCTTACACTGAGCTCAGAGGCTATCTAGTCATGGTGGATTTTGACATTAATTAAGGATTTCCCCACAAGAAAGGTCCCCAGAGACTCATATACTTGAATGTTTTGTTCCTAGTTAGTGGTATGTTTAGGAAGAATTAGAAGGTATGGCCTTGTTGGAGGAGGTGTGTCACTGGGGGTGGGTTTTGAGGTTTCAAAAACCCACCCTAGACTCAATCTCTCTCTCTCTCTCTCTCTCTCTCTCTCTCTC
>NW_022196898.1:45064864-45079696 GCF_008632895.1 Mastomys coucha | reverse complement strand
TCTCTCTCTCTCTCTCTCTCTCTCTTTCTCTCTCTTTCTCTCTCCCTGTCTCTCTTTCTCTCCCCCTCTCTCTTTCTCTCTCCCCCTCTCTCTCCCTCTCTCCCTCTCCCTTTCTCTCTCTCCTCCTCCTTTCCTCCCTCCTCCTCTCCCTTCCTCCCTCCCTCTGTCTCCCCACCCCCCCCATCTCTCTGTGGATCACACATCAGCTCTTAGCTACTAAGGCAGCAGCACCATGCTTGCCTGCCTGCCTGCTCCCACGTTCCCCACCATGATGTTTATGGACTAACCCTCTGAAACGGTAAGCTAGCCCCCAGTTAAATGCTTCCTTTTTAGAGTGTCTCTTCCCAGCAATAGAACAGTAACTAAGGCACATGTTGATCCATTGCATTGGTGTTACAATGCCTGAAACAAGTAAACAAAAGTGTAACTACTCTCAATTGCCAAGCATTTGCATGTCCAAGGGTAGGAAATAAAACTGAAAAAATATTCAGAGTTCTTTTATATCAGTAAAATTGCTGAGGTCCCAGTGGTGTGGCGCATTTAAGAGTTGGTTCCTGTAAAGGATAAGTTATTGCATCATTTTTCTCCTACAGTGGGGGGAGGGGGAAGATGCACAATGCCGGAGCATCTGGGTGTTGGTGTCAATGTGGTCCTCATCTCTGTGTTATTCAGGGTCGCTTACTCAGTACCCCAAAGCTGCTAGGTTTAGGAGGAGCCCTGAAACAGACTCAATGTACCAAGCAAGATGCTCTACCCTTGATCCCTATGAGTCAACAGACCCCATATTGTATCTTTTTTCTCCTCATCTCTTTGTGCCCTTCTGAAGTATGGATGTGACCTAATTCTCTCTGGTGGGCTGAGAAGGTGTTAAGAGTTGTTTAAAAGAAAAAAGAGTTGATACTGTTCCAATATTGACCTGCCCTCAAATAATGGTGCTGACTGAAGCCTGAGGTATAACAGGTAATGAGGACTGTAGGTCCATGCTCAACACCCTGGTTTTTTTTTTTGTTTGTTTGTTTGTTTTTTTTTTTTTTTTGCCCTCTATATGTGCATAAAGTCGATAGATAGTCCGCTCTTCTTTTTCCACTATTCTTTATAGAGTGGCAGTGACTGGGGAATTGTGTTCCTAAGTGTTTAGTTACAGATTAGCTAGGTGGAATTTTGATTTAAGAGAAGTATTTTTGAGAAGAGGATGTGTTTTGGGTGGGGCACAGTTTCTTGGTGTTAATCAGGAGCACACTGTTTCTGCTGAGTGGGCGTTTAAATTGGAGCTTAAGGACTTGTGTGATTGCTGATTAATCAAAGGAGTAAATTATTTCAGGCATGCGAGTTGATACCCAGCACACTCCTCATCTCTTTGTGTCCTTCTGAAGTATAACGAGACAGATGGATGTGACCTAATTCTCTCTGGTGGGCTGAGAAGGTGTTAAGAATTGTTTAAAAGAAAAAAAAAAAACAGTTGATACTATTCCAATATTGTGAGGCACTCCATCAGCACTGATGGTAAGTTCTTCAAGCTCTTCATATGGATAGCTTCGGATCCTTCTGACGTTTGTGTTCCTTTACACAAGCAAGGATGTTAGGAGCACGGGGGCAGCTTAAATCCCTAACAGCTGTTGGGGTCTGTCGTGCTGCCCTTGAGCAAACTGGCTGTCAGTCGAGGTCAGCTGAGCCCCCCTCTTACCAGCCCCAGCCACTCAGAACACTTCCTGGAGGTCTTGGGATACACTGAGAGGATCTCAACTGTTTACTTTGAACCCTGAAAGTGCAGACTCAGCCATGGCTTCTTCCTGCAGCTTGTGCTGGACTTGTCCTGAAAACACTTCCACCTAGAGCGAAGGAGCAACTCCCCCTGGTGGCCTAGCAGAGTGCCTGCTACCACGGGAGCAAAAGGGTCAATGTCATGACTGTTCACAACACAAACCTTTACTTTCACAGGTTTGCTGTGGTTGGTACAAACACCTTTTTTCCCACCCACACATACACGTAGGCCATTTGACTCACTTGGTGAACCAGCTAAAAAAAACACCCTCATCTTCCGTTTCCTTTGGTGTTGTCACATTAGTCTCAATAAAAGGCTTATCTGATGTGGTGGCTTTTTGTCTATATCAGACTGGGCTGAGCAGGTAACACACACATAGAGAAACAGCACAACAGAGATGGGAGAGCCGCTGAGAGGCCCGGCCATCCAAGTGGAAACATAGCTGGCTACTTTAACAGCTGCAAAAGAATCACAGAAGCCAGCCAAGTCTTCGATTCACTGAACCCCAAGAACGGAGTGGCCTTGACAGCCACAGTGACAGACTCGGGAGCCGCTGGAGACCATGAAAGCAGCCCAGGGAGCCACAGCAAAGCACCAGGAATGGGAAGGCAGTTGTGAGGTGACATCAGTGCCAGTGATGTCACCAGTGATATTGACAGAAGCAGCAATGGCAGCCAAGGGTCCTAGAAACAGCAAGCCCCAGAGTTGTGATGCTGGCTGCTATGTGCTGAGAAGTTTTATGTCAACCTGATACAAGATAGAGTCATTTGGGAACTTCCGTTGAAAAGATGCCTCCACCAATTGTATGGTGCATTGTCTTGATGGATGATTTGATATGGGAGGGCCCCATTCACTATGGGTGGTGCCATCCCTGGGCTAGTGTCCTGGGTGCTATGAGAAAGCAGGGCATGAATGAGAAACAGTAAGCAGGGGACCTCCATAAACTCTGCATTGGTTCCTGCCTTGCTGGAATTCCTGCTCTGTGTTTCTTTGATGATTGACTGTGCTGTGTAGCTAAGCTAAAATAAACCCTTTTCTCCCCAAGTTGCTTTTTGTCATGGTATTTCATCAAAGCTAACTAAGCCAACTAACTAAATCCTAACTAATAAAAGCTCTGAAGAGCTTAGGCATCCTGACTTCCTAGTACAACACAAGAGTTTCATTTGAGAGCTAAGTGTCCCAGTGCCTTAAGCACGGGAGCAATTAACACTTCTGCGGCGGGGTGGGGTTGGGGGGGCTGGAAAGATGGCTCAGCAGTTAAGAGCACTGACTGTTGTTCAGTGGTCCTGAGTTCAATTCCCAGCAACCAGATGGTGGCTTACAACTATCTGTAATGGGATCTGATGCCCTCTTCTTGTGTGTCTGAAGAGAGTGGCAGTATACTCACATAAAATAAGTAAATCTAAGAATAAAACATACAGAATTCTAAAAAACAAACAAACAAACAAACAAAAACCACTTCTGGGTTTTTGCATCAGAGATCTGCACTAAGGTGCTGTAACACTAGGGGGCACCACCTCCTGCTGATCTGCTGCTGGCTGCAGTCAAACGCAGATTCTTTTTTTTTTTTTTTTTTTTTTTTTTTAAGCCACCAACACTTAAAGAGCTTCCCTTTGTTTACCCAGGATGTCTACACAGGTGGAGCCTATGGAGCCCACACAGCTGTCTAGCAACCATAAAGACTGAGGGTCTGGAAAGTGCACACCAAAGCAGTAAGAGCTCTCGGTGGGTCCAGTCTTTGGAGTCACAAATGTCAAGCTCAAAATCAGAAGGAAGGTAAAACCTGTTTTCACCTGACTTCAGATTGCCACATGGTCCTGCGGTGGCATCAGCTGAAAACACAAAACCACTGAGGTCCAGCAGGAATGTAGCTTCTTATGTGCCCAGTCACTGAGAAACTGTCAGCTTGCTCCCACCGTGCTCCTACCGCATTCACCAAATTGCCGAACTGAATTCTCCATGCTGAACAGTTTTCTCAGTGAATGAACCCCGCATAGTTCTAAGAAGCTGCGCTCTTGCCCTCTCTGAACATTACTCTAGTGTTCCTTGGGGGCACTGGAACCTCCTTAGGTCACGATAAAAATAGCAATTAGCCTTAAGGTTAGAGAAGCCACTCAACTACTGGCATAAATTCTTTGGGATGTTAAAATACTTAAAACAGCTTTTAGCAAAGTTGAAAGAAAAGCTGATTTATCAGTCGGCTGAGAGGTGACCTGCCCAATTTACCCTAACATCTGTCCTTTCTGAGTCTCTTCGTGTCTTGGAGATTCAAAACTCTCCTATTATTTTCCTTCAGCCTGAAGGACAAAATTTTTCCATTTCTGTGGTGCAACTCTTCCAGCATCTTATTCCCTTATCCCTTATCTGAAAAGTTCTTCCTTTAACCTTGATTCCAGAAAGACGCTTCCACCCAATACAGAAGCTACTGGATTAACAGCATCTCTCGCTTTCCTTTCCACCTTAAATCAAACCCTGCTCCAGTGTCCTGACTCCCCTGGTGTTTATGGTGACAAGTAGGTGAATATCCACACTTTTGTTGGTCCTTTGGCTGAAATTTGTCATTATGTTTTAGTTGCCTTTTAGGTGTTCTCTGTGGCTGTATTCTTCAACACACTGATGACAATCTAGAATGAGTCATATTGCATCTGTCTTGTGACTTACTACAAATCTTTCATCGGCAAATTGACATATAGAGAGATATATATGTACATATATATGTTCAATTTTACTTTTTCAGTCCATACACAGAGGCTTTTAGATGTGTTGTCAGCACCTCACTGCTTTTTTGCTGTGTAACTTATTCAGGTACTGTTTCTGTAGCTTTGAGAAGAAGAAATTCTCGTTTTCATTTTTTTTGTAATTCTTCTTATCTATAAAAAGATCACAGCCATAAAAATTCGTGTAGAAAGCAGCTATATTGTTAAATTACTTGGCCTTTAAAAAGATACACCATGAATGGAAAGATAGTGATAATATTCTAAAAGGAAACTGTAATGTAAGCACAATTTCAAGGAGACATAAGAACAGTATAAAAAACTGGTACTCAATGGTGTGTGTGTGTGTGTGTGTGTGTGTGTGTGTGTGTGTAGTGCACATGTGTGTATGATTTCAGCTCATATTTATACTCGAATGGCATTTTTGAAGATTTTCATTTATTTTGTTTTATGTATGTGGTGTTTTGCCCAAATGCATGTATGTGCATCACATGCATGCAGTATCCATGAAGACCAGGAAAGGTTGTCAAATGCCCTGAGGTTGGAGTTACAGAGAGCTGCCATATGAGTGGTGGGAATTCTAACTGCGTCTGGAACTCTGGAAGAGCAGCCTTATGCTGTTAGCCACTGAGCCATCTCTCCAGCCCCTATATCCTAATGATATTTTACAAAGCCGTATTTGCTTATAGTAAAACACATATTAAGTGCACAACTCAATATACCTTGGCAAACTCTGTAACCACAATACAAATGAAGATAAAACATTAGCACTGTCTTTGCAACTGCATCATCGCCATATTGATTTTGCCTTTTCTTGAAGTTCTTATATAAGAAATTACCCAAGGTATACAGTTCTAAATATAGCTTTTCCCATACAATGTTTCAAAGATTCACTCATGCAGTTCCTTTTTAATTGATATAACTATCTATGGGTACAATATGGTACCTCAGTACATGTATACAATGTATAATGATAAAGTTAGATTAACTGGCAAATCCATCACCCCAAAGGAATTCATCATTTATTCATGAGAACATTCAAAGCTCTCTCTTCCAGTAATCTTGCAGAATGTAATAAATTAGTATTCACTGTAATTGTCCTGATGTTTTGTAGGAGATAGCAACTTATTCTTCGTATAAAGAGATGTAATGTTGCACCTATTAACCACTGTGTAAAAGTGGTTTGTCCTTTTGTTATTCTGATGTAGTTAATTACATTGTTCATCTACTCTTGTGCTGATAAACATTTGGGTTCCCCCATTTTAAGTATGTTAATGAATAAAGCAGATATAGACTGTCTCACAGAGCCTTAAATGTGGACACACATTTATAAATCTTGGATATATATTGTGATATTTTATATATATACATATATGTTATAAGTTAAGTAAATGTGAACTAGTTAACTTTCTTACAAACTGCCAAAGCTTTCTGCAGTTATTTAGTCACAATTCCAGCAATATGAATGAGCAACCGTGGCACTTGAATCTTCCCGACTTTAGCTGTCCTGGGATTGTATACAGTGGTATTTGATTATGGCATTAATCAAATTCCTGGTGATCAATAACTTTGATCACTGTTTCATATGCGTATAGGGCATTCAAGTCTCCTTTATAAACTCACTCAGTGGTGGTTTGAATGAGGATGTCCCCCCATAGGCTGGGGTATTTCAACACTTGGTCCCCCGCTGGCAGCACTGTTTGGACACGTTTAGGATAGGAAGCCTTGTGGCAGGAAGTACATTACAGGGGTAAACCTTAGGAGTTCTTAACCTCACTTCACTTCTACTTTACCCTCTCTGCTTTGTGACTGTGGTTGAAGATACGAGCTCTGAGCTCCCTGTTCTGGATCCCTGTAACCATGCCTGCCTTTGCCACTTGTATGGACACTTGCGCTGGGACTGTAAACCACACAAACGTTCTTCTATAAGGTGCTTTATCACAACAGGAATCCAACATTCAAGCCCTTTTGCCAGTTTTAAGTGAGCTATATGCCTTTCTTAACGGGTTAATGGGAATTCTTTACACATTCTCATGATGACCTCAGATCATGATGCACACGTGCAAAAGACTTCCCCCTAAGGTTTTGTTGATTAGCAGAAATCCTCATAAATTTTAATAGAACCCAGTGTGTGAACCTTTCTGTGCCCTGAAAATTCTTCTCATGTACAAGGTTGTGAAAATATTTCCATTTCCTCATCCTATCTGTACTTATGAATCTTCACAAATTAGATTTGAAAGGTGCAAAGTAAAGGCTCACTGATAATGCTGTTTCTCAGTATCAAATCTCCCCAGAACCCAAAAATTAATCTTGAAGGATATTTTGCTCTATTAAGTTTCATGATAACCTTTTGTTTTGTTTTGTTTTTCGAGACAGGGTTTCTCTGTGTACCCTGGCTGTCCTGAAACTCACTCTGTAGACCAGGCTGGTCTTGAACTCAGAAATTCACCTGCCTCTGCCTCCCAAGTGCTGGGATTAAAGGCATGCACCACCACTGCCCTGCTCATGATAATCTTTTTGAGAAAAGATTTTATTGACTAAATATGTGTGAGTTTTCTTAGGGACCTCTCCTCTGTCCTAGTAATTTGATTGGCCTAGGACTGTGATAAAAAACAAGCCATGACTTCCAACTTTTAGCTTTCCTTTTTGGATTTGTTTTCCTTCTTCCTTTTCTCAAAGCACTTTTGAGTTTTCTATGAACTCTTCATCAGATTCAAGAAACTCAGGAAACCCCGAGAACCCATGCAACAGTGTGTTCAAAACAACATTTTGGGTTTCACTGATTTCTGCTTTTGGCTTTTTTTTTTCTGTTCTGTGATTTTATTTTTCCTAATAGGAGGCAATTGTGTACACCTTTAATCCCAACATTTGGGGACAGAAGTAGGTAGATCTCTGTGACTTCAAGGCCAGCCTGGTCTACAGAGTGAGTTCCAGGACAGCCAGGGCTACCCAGAGAAACCCTGTCTCAAAACACAAAATAAAATAGAAATAAAAATAAACTCTTTTAAGGAGTGGAGAGATGGCTCAGTGGTTAAGTGCACTGACTGCTCTTCCAGAGGAGGGAGGTTCAATTCCCAACAACCACACAGCAGCTCACAACCATCTCTAACTCCAGTCCTGGGAGATTTGATGCCATCCTCTGACCACATCGGGCACAAACAAATGCAGGTATATCCATAAACATAAAATAAAAATAAATCTTTTTTAAAGTTTCTTCTTTTTTAATGAAGGCACTTAAACTTACAAATTTTATGCTAAGCAGTTCTCTGAATAAAATGTTTTGATCTCACAATTTTAATGTTAAATTTTTATTAGCATTTTCATACCACTTGTCCCAAATACTTTTAATTCTATTGTTATTTCTCTTTCTGATTCCTGGATTTTTAGGTGTATGTTGTTTAATCTCCTAATACTTTGTGATTTTTCTGTCTATCTTTGTTATTAATTTCTATTTTAATACCATTGTGGCCAGGGATATGCTTCGGTGACCACCCCTCCCAACCATGACATTACTTCATTGCAACTTTATAACTGTAATTTTGCTACTGCTATGAATCCTAGTGTAAATATCTGATACGTAATATCACAACCCACAGACTGAGTGTTGCATGCATTCACAAGGAATGTTCCTCTGAGTGTGTGAGCATTTGTAGCCTCAGACAACAACTTTAAAGTCATCTGGGTTACACAGTGAGTCTCTTCTCAGAACTGTAAAAAAAAAAAAAAAAAACACCCAATAGAAACAGCTTAAAAGAGGAAAAGTCTATTACAGCTCAAGGTTTCAAGGGGAAATTAGTTCATAGTAGAGAAATGAGCCCAAAGTATCTCCATCCACAGTGGCAGGATGTAAAGCAGTGGCTACTCACATAGCATAGGCCAGCATGCAGAGAAAGAAGGCAAGAATGGCAGCGGGTGTAACTGTAAAAGCTCGCCCACAGACTTATTTATACTACCAGACCTCCACTTCTAAAGATGCTTTCAAAAGATTGCCTCAATTTGAGAATCAAACACTTGAGATATGTCCTTATGGAGGACACTTCAGAGCTGATGTCCATCTCAGGATACAAAGTGCACTTAGTCCAAAAGTTCCCACAGTCTTAACAACCCAAGACCATTCAAAAGTCTCCACTGAGACTCAGGGCAATCTCTTAACTATGAGTACATATAAAGTCATGAAAAAAGTTACGTATTTCCAATATAAAGTGTCTCAGAATAAATATTTCCATTCCAAAATGGAAGATACTACCAAGGAGGGGTTGAACTAAAGCAAGCAGAGAACCCAGTCAGGAAACATGGAATTCTGTAGCTCTGTGTCTACTAGGCCCTTGCTGAGTTCCATTGGGCTTGGACAGCACTGTCCCTAAGACACTTTTGGCTATAACATAAATGGCTTCTCTTTTGGGAAAGTTCCCCTTAGTACCCCCAGCAGACACTCCACATTCCTGGCATCTTTCAATCCTGGGGTCCTAACTCCACTGAAACTTACAGCTTTATGCATAGTTCATACAGTGAGTGTTCCTTTAGAGAATACAATCCTATTGTACATTGTCTGGTCTCACAGGATTTTCCTCTAGAAATCTAAAATCCTTTGCCAGGGTCTAGCTAGATGAGTCTACCTGATCCTCCCTTCCATGCACCCTCCTCAATCCTCCAGATGTAGGCTGGATACCATAGCCAAGGACCCAGCCTAGTCTTGCCATCAACTGTAAGACTTCTTTCAGGAACCTAACCTGCTCTCAGCCTATAGGTCCCTCCCATGCTACATCCAACCTCTCTGCCCACCTATAACCTATTCACCCTTTACCAGGGTCTATGCAGGTGAATTAATTTGGTCCTTCCTTTCCCACAACCTCCCTAATCCCCAGATCTTTCCCCAGACTGCAGGCTTGAACCAGGATACGTATCTAACCTACCAATTCAACCCGCTGTGTTCATCTGGCTTCATTCTCTAAAGCCATAATCCAACTTTTAGGTCCAACTCAACATATATATATATATGTGTGTGTGTGTATATATATACACATGTATATATGTGTATATATATACACACACACACATATATATATATAAATAATAATTAATAAAAGAAGTCTATATGTCCAGAGCTCACCACAAACTTATAAGCAATATGAAAGATCAAGCAGTATCTGTTTGGAAACTATGCTACTTAAGGTCAAAGTCTACCACATCCAGATAGCTCCCTGAGCTCCACACAAAATGGAGGATTCCCTTTCCCAGCAGGGTTTCCCCTTCTCTACTCTATCTGGAGACCCCAACTCCCAAACTTTACCTGAGGAATGTCACAGTAATCCTTGGCAAAATTACAGGTTCATCTTCCTGGAATGTCTCTCCATGCACATAAGGTATCCCTAGGACCTTAAACCTCAGCCAATGAAACCTCACCATAAGAAGAACTTTCCCACTTTCCAAGGTTTATATAGTTCTTGTTCACCCCTAATAAAGAGCACAAGCAATTTTGTTGACTGTCATTTAAGAGAGCTATCTTATAAAAGAGCTGTAACACTGAAATCTTTGGAGACTTCCTCTCTCCAGCATTCACTGTCTGACAGGGATCCTTCTGACACACCCATTCTAGAAAGCTTCATCCTTTCCAGCCCAGTGTGCATCAGGGCCAAACACCCCAAAGAAATACTCAGACCGCTGAACTCTACTCTGTGCCTGGACATCCCAAGGGAAGAAGCAGGAAGAAATGCAACTACAAGTATCCTTCCCCCAACATCTACCAGTTATAAAGGAATGCTTGTAATAAGCATTATCTAGATGAGTCCCAGGACAGGGAATTTAAAAGGACAGTTATAAACGTCATTAAAGAATTAAAAGAGTTTTAAAAAGGCACAAAGAAATAGCTCCATGGACTTAACTAGAATGAACTTAAAGAGATAAATACCTAAGTGATGCCCAAGAAAGCACAAATGTAATTCTGATAGCCATCCAGGATTTGAAACTGGAATTTAGTAAAGAGATAGAAACATTGAAGAGGGCTCGAGGTGAAATAAATGGAATTGGAAATCCAATAACAACTAGAAAACTCAAGAGAAAGATGTAGGAGTAGAATGAATCAAGCAGAAGATGAAGTATCAGGACTCCAAGATAAAGTTGAGGATCTAGACAAAGTAAGCAAAATAAAATAAATAAATAAACAAATAAATAAATAAGCAAACATAGCAAAGGAACATGTGAGAAATGTGGCACACCATGAAAAGACCAAATCTCCAAACTGTAGAAATAGGCAAGGGAGAAGAATCCTGGTCAGTGCCATAGAACAGATCTTCAACAATATTTTTCTTAGAAAACTATTCCTCAGCTAAGGAAACACACACCCATAAAGATACGAAAAGCATATAGAACACCAAATAAACAAAACAAGAAGAAAAAAATCCCTACAGGAGATCATAGTTAAAACACTAAGTATGCAGAACAAACAAGCATTGAAAGCTGCAAGAGAAAAACCACAAATTACATATAAAAGAAAATCCATCAGAATAACAGCTAATGTTTCAATGGAAACTATAAAAGCTGGAAGAGCCTGGAGCAATGCATTCCAACTACTGAAAGACCATGATGACCGACTTAGACTAATATACCCAGCAAAACTATCTACCATAATTGAAGGAGAAAGAAAAACTTCCCACAATATAAAGAGCCTAAAATATTTTATATTAGGTTGGTGAGATGGCTCAGCAGTTAAGAACACTGGCTGCTCTTTCAGAGGTCCTGAGTTCAATTCTCAGGAACTATATGATGACTCACAACCATCTATAAAGAGACCTGATGCCCTCTTCTGGCATGCAAGTATATGAGCAGATAGAACACCTACATTTTAAAAAATTACATAGAAGAAAAACTATATCCAACAAACTAAAACTAAAGTTTGTTTATAATAAATGAACTTGACTACATATTGTTTATTTTATATTATATATATATATACATATGTATATATATACAAAACCTGTCTATTTAAGAAAATAGGGCAATTAAATCACCTCCTGTTAATGAATTGTTATTAATCTCTGTCTTTAATTCCAATAGTAAACTTTAATGAAATCGGATGTACCAGAGTTTGCTACATATATGTTTTGATGGTAATTTCTTCTTGGTTAACTGGTTCCTTGATTTGACTGGTATCTCTCTTTATCTCCTCTGATTAGTTTTAGTGTAAAGTCTATTTTGTCTGATATTAGAATAGCAGCACCTGCTTGCTTCCTAGTCCCATGCAATTTGAATATCTTTGTCTATTCTTTTACTCTAAGGTGGTACCTATCTTTAAAGTTGTGTTTCTTGTAGATAACAGATATTTATCTACTATCTATTAGTTTTTTGACCCATTCAGTTAGCCTCTTTTGAATGGAGAATTGAAGGTATTGATTCTTCAAGTTATTATTGAATGTGTATGTTAATTGCAATTATCCTGTTGTTTTTTGGTGGTGTTTGTATTATCAGTGATACTTTGTGTTTTAGTGATTATGGATTTATATTTCTTTCTTCAGTCTCCCAGTTATGCTTGTTCCTCTCTTCAGCCCAAAATAATGCTTCCTGTATTATATATTAATTATATTAATTATTAATATATTAATAATGTTATATAATCAAATCTCTAGTAAGTATACAAAATCATGGAGAATAAATAACTCATTACTGAATGATGAATGGACAAATAAAGAAATAATTGATAAATTTGTTTATGTCTGATTTTACCAAAGACTTAGGAGCCAGAGGCTGGAATGAAAGCCTACTAGGGAGACAGAGAAAGTACCCAGCTGACCTTCCTCCTCAGCCAATGTTCCAAAAGGAAAAGACCCCTCTCCTTCTCCACACTGTCTCAAAAACTTTTCAAACTGGATGTCCCTCCTTTCTACTTCCTACATGCATTTCCATCCTCCTGACTCCATCTTACTCTCTATGGGTTTTTTTTTCCTATGTTCACTCCCTGTCAACTGATTGCTTGGTCCACTTCTTGACCTATGGTTGACTTTATTTAATCCTGTTTACAATAAGCAGAAAGCTCTCCGATTAAAGATATGTACTAAGGACTGAGCCACACCACAACTAGAAATAGGTTTTTCCAGTAAATGACACAATATCCAGGTTCACAGTGTGATCAAATATCCTGCAACACAACTCAAAAAAGTCAAAAATTAAAAAAAATTCTGGGACTAACTGAAAATAAAAACTTAAGACAACAAAAGCTCTGGGACACACTGAAAGGTATCTTACAAGAGACATTTATAGATCTAAGAATTTGCCTGAAGAAATCAGAATGAGGCCTAGAGAGATGGCTCAGCAAGTAAGAGTACTGACTACTCTTCCAGAGGTTCTGAGTTCAATTCCCAGCAACTACATGGTGGCTCACAACCATCTGTAATGGGATCCAATGCTCTCTTCTGGTGTGTCTGAAGATAACGACAAGGTGCTCACATATATAAAATAAATAAATCTTAAAAAAAAAATAGAAAAGTCACAAATAAATAACTTAACAATATAACTCAAAAACTTTGAAAAACAAGAACAAACCAAGTCCATGCACAGTCAATGACAAGAAATAATGAAAAACAGAGCAGAAATTGATGAAATAGAAACAAGGAAAACAACATAAAGAGTCGACAAATCTCAGAGCTGGTTCTTTAAGAAGATAAATAAAATAGACAGACCTTGCCCCAACTAAACAAAAGAAAAGGCCCAAATTAACAAAATTAGAAGTGAATGGGGAAACATTACAACAGACACCAAAGAAATTCAGCATATTATAAGGGAACACTTTTAAAACCTGTATTTCATTAAATGCTACATAGCCCAGGCTGGCCCAGGCTGGCCTCAAACTCAGGTCTTGTGTCAGGCTCCTGAGTGCAGTGACTACAGGCACATGCTAACTAACATGCACGGCTTGTTTTATGTACCCTCAGTGTTACACCTAAGGAACTAGTTCCTAGACTAAAGCCATGAAGATTACTCCTGGTTCTTGTTTTGTTTTCGTTTTAGTACTTACATTTAAGTATATGTATTTGTGCGGTGTAGTGTGTGTGTGTGTGTGTGTGTGTGTGTGTACATCCATGTGCCTGTGAGTACACGTGTTTGAGTGTATGCATGCATGCCCGTATGTATGTGGAAGACTGAAGTTGGTATCAGGAATTTTCTTTGGTTGCTCCATACTTTTGTTTATTGGGGCAGGGGCTCTCATTGAACCTGGAGTGTGCCAAATATAGCTAGTGTAACTAGCCAGCTTAGCCCAGGGGTACACTATCTTTGCTTCCAAAATGTTTGAATTGATGGGTAAGACTATAGCCAAGTTCAGCAGCTTCCTCCTTGCACCCCTGCAGTTGGTAGTATAAGCAGTGAACGGTGTGCTTCCTTCTGGGCTAGTCACTCCCATGCATGCATGAGGAATTTCAGCCTCAGACCCTCTCATCGCATTTCTGCCTCTGTCTCCAAGCCTGTGTGTATTTATAGCCCAATGTACATGGGGGATTTAGTCACATTTCTGCTTCCCAATTCAAAAATTTATATATATATATACATATATATATATATATATATATATATATATATACACATTCAACCAACAAATATGCTAGGGAACTGAGAAGAAAGCTATTTCTAAAGTAATTTTTATTTATTTATTTTTTGGTTTTGTTTCTTGTTTTTTGTTTTTTGTTTTTGTTGAAACAGGGTTTCTCGGTGTAGCCCTTTGCTGTCCTAGAACTCACTCTGTAGACCAGGCTGGCCTTGAACTCAGAAATCCACCTGCCTCTGCCTCCCAAGTGCTGGGATTAAAGGCATGCGCCACCACCACCCTGCATAATTTTTATTTTTAATTAAATGTTATATGTAGGATTTGGTGTGTGTGAGTACAGGTGCCCATGGAGGCCAGAAATATCAGATTCCCATGGAGCTGGAGTTACAGGAGATGGTGAGAAGCCAGACATAGGTGCTGGAAACCAAGCTCAGGTCCTCTGCAAGAGCAGTGTATGTTCAGAACTGCTGAGTCCTCTCTTCAGCTCTGGACAGATAGTTCTCAGAAGAAAGTAACAAATATTAGAGAGGATGTTTAATATTCCTATTCATGAGCAAAATGCAAATTAACACCATTTTGAGGCTCCATCTCAGAATGGTTCAGCCAGAATATCCATCATCAAAAACAGCAAACTTGGCATATGCCTATAATTCCAGCAATTGAGAGGCAGAGGCAGAAGGATCTCTGTGAGTTTGAGGCCAGACTGGTGTTTGAAGAGAGTTCCAGGACAGCCTAGGCTATTATACAAAGAAACCTTGTCAGACAGACAGACAGAGAGAGAGAGAGAGAAACAGAGAGAGAGAGAGAGAGAGAGAGAGAGAGAG
>NW_022196898.1:45046516-45064854 GCF_008632895.1 Mastomys coucha | reverse complement strand
AGAGACAGAGACAGAGACAGAGACAGAGACAGAGACAGAGACAGAGACAGAGAGAGAAACAATAACCTGTAACAGGTACTAGGAACCCTTATCCATAGCTGCCGAGAGTGTAAACTGGCACAGCTGCTATGAAATCAGTAGAGATGTTTCAACAAAACAAAACAAAAAGCTATGAGTAGATTTACTGTATGATACACCTAGCATGAAAGGACTGTAAATCAGTGCCACAGAAATACTTGCACATCCAGGCTTATTGCTGCAGTGTTTATAATAAAATAAAATCATCCCAGACATCCATCAACAAAAGAAGGATGAAAGTCCATATACACAATGGAATGTTAGTCATAAAGAAAAAATATACTATGACATTTGTAGCAGAATGGACAGAACTGGATTATAGGTTTATATTTTTCTAAATCTACTTTAATAAGTATACTTAAGTGCTTTAACCTCCCTTCTAGCACACCACCCACCAGAGGTAGTGGAAAGGAAAGGTTAATAGGACAAAAGAGGATGTGGACCTGATTAGAAATAGTTCTTTGAGGTGGATCCAATCTGCATTGTCAGGATATCAGCAGTTCAGTTGACATGAATCAACAGCTGTAGCTTGACCCACTCACAAACACCATTCACGAATCAGCAATGTCAGTTCAATTCAGAAGAAGCCATGAAGCTCTGCTAATTGGCCCGAGTCTATAGAGGCAGTAAGAAGCCACTGGAATACTACCAGAAGTTCTTTGGTGCATTTCTCTCTACAATGTCACAGCAAAAGATGACTAGCAAAGAGTGCAAGGCGAACTAATACCACACAGCAGCATCGTTGGAAGGGTTATATTCATACCGTTTCCAAACATCACATGTTCTCTCAAGCATCCACTCTAGCAGAACATCACATGCCTTTTTTCTAGGCTACTTCCAGAACAACACCACATATCTGTTCTCAGCAGAACTCCTTCACACAGGTCTGCTTCAGCCAACACATCTTCTCATAAGACAGTTTCCAGAAAAAAACATCACGTGACACAACCGCATCTCCAAAGAAACCAGAAATTTCCACTTCACTGGATCATTCATTGTGTTAAGGGAAATGAGCCAGACTCAGAAATACAAATACTACATTTTCCCCTTTTATGCAGTTCGGTGATTTTAATTTGTATGTGTGTGTGTGCATGTATATATGCAAGAGCACCATTTTGAGGCATATATATATATGAAACTAGAAAGGTGACCATGAGAGGGGAAAAGAAATCCTATGGGGAAGAGAGGAAGGAAAAAGAGAGCGCAGTAATAGAACGTGTGTTACGTGACTGTTGCAGGGAGATGGGCCCTAGGAAGAAGGAAGTACAGACAGAGGGACTGGGAGTCAGGGAGCAATCAATAGTCTGTGTGAAAAAACCACAGTGGACCCACTACTTAGTATGCTAACCTCAAACACTAGTAAATTAGTATTAGGTGAATAGATTCAGCTTTAACAATCATCTCATTTTAATATCAAGTTTTTATTGAATAGGAAGTACTTCAAGAGTCTTGGGGCTCTAAGATTAAGAAATTTTAATGGAAAACTATGTTTTCCTACTATTAATAATCACATATTTTCATGTTAGAATAAAGAATAAGATGTGTGACTTCCTTTCCATGTTTGCTTTCATTATTTCAGGGTGTTGTAAAAAACATTTTATAGTCAGATATTATAAAGTCTTATACAGTACAGCAATGTAACTCCTCTATACCTCCTGTTCCCCATCTCAAAAATAAAGACAGCAATAATATGACAGAGTCAATGAAGGGTTAAATTGTATTATTTTTTATTTATAAAGTTATCTTATGTGCACATGAGTAGGTGTGCATGTGATGGTCAGAGGTCAAGCCATAGGTGTGTTTCTCTCCTCCAACCTCATATGCACCCTGGGGATTAAACTCGGGTCATCACACTTGGTAGCACATGCTTTTACCCAGCTGTTGTTGTAAGGATTAAATCGCTAATAAATATGAAGCAATTAGGACAAATCCTGGCACCTCACCAGTGCTTTGTGTTATTTTTATTGCCTGATATGTGATCACACTCAGCAGAATTTGGGAAATCCTGATTGGCTCCAGGATGTGGGTTTTTAAATGAATGATTTAGACTGTCTTTGTCTGTGAATTTGCTAGTCCGCTGGGAACTCTGTAGAGATAGCAAGTTGTGTTAAAAGAGAGACACTGAGGTCTGAAGAGCTAGACTTACATCTCAACTATGTCTCGTGTTTCAAAGGGGTCAGGATAGAATCTGTTTCATGAGGTTGTTGTAAATATTGACTGAATTCATACAAAGAGGATATTTAGACTTACAAATGCTACATACATAAAGCTTTACTACCATTATGACTGGATCTACTATCATTTTTAGGCTATACCTTAAAAAAAAATACAGGTCCTGTATCAAGGCATTTAAAATAGAGTGTGATGAGTTTCAAAACACAATCAACTTTGACACATGGATATCTGTGACTATTTTATAATTTGTTATTCAAGAATTAGGGATATGTCTCAGAGTAACCCCTATAAAAGCATCCTTATATGAGCTGCACCTTTCATTCTTTATGAAAGTATGCCCAGATCAAACTAGGATGTACATGTTCTATATTGTAGATAAAATAATGTGTCAGTTTCTGAAACAGGAGGAATTTGTTTCACCCAACAGAGATGATAAAGTCGACAAAAAAATCAACACCTGGTTGCACATAGAATCCCTAAGGCACACAGATTCCTAAGTGAATTTGGATGTGGACTAACTGGAAATCAATATCTAAGCCTTGGGAATTTCAAAGCTTATAGCCTACTCTAGAGACTGAAGTGATGCTCAGCCTAGTTTTTTTTTCTTTTTGCCCTTTGAAGCTGTGAGAAAACAGAGCCTGCTGGTTCAGGCTCACTGTTTAGGAGGCTAAGGCAGGAAGATCACAAATTCAGGGCTAGAGAGTGGTTCAAGTCCAGCCTAAGCAACTCAGTGAGACCCTAACTCAAATTAGAAGGTAAAACTAGAGATAGGAATGTAGTTAGTTTGGTGGTAGAGTATTTCCCTGGTATGCTAAAGGTCCAAGGTTCAGTATGCTACACAATGGAGGTGGAGAGGGGTAATTAACTTCTTTCTCCTCCCCCTACTCTCTCTGGTGATCAATATGCAGCCATGGCTTCAGCTCTTACGCTCATGTCAATGATTATCAAACTGCTGTCTTCTTTCCTCCTCCTCCTCCCTTTCCTCCTCCTCCTCCTCCTTCTCCTCCTCCTCTTGTTTTTCAAAATAGGGTTTCTCTGTGTAGCTCTGGCTGTCCTGGAACTCACTCTGTAGGCCAGGCTGGTCTCAGACTTCTAGAGATCCACCTGCTTGTCTCCCAAGTGCTAGAATTAAAGGCATACACCCCCACCACTGTCTTCATCCCTTCTTCTAAATAACAGTCTATGTTAGTCAGACTTGTCATTACCCATGACAAATGCCTAAGAAAAATAATTCAAAATGAGGAGATTTATTTGGCTCACAGTCTAAGGTTTACAGTCTATGGTCATCTGGACTCTGTTTCTGGACCACCATGAAACAGGACATCACAGCAGGAAGGTGTGATGGGATAAAGTTGTCCATTTCATACTGGTCAGGAAACAAGGAGCAGAAGGAAGAGGACAGGGACAAGACATGCCTGTAAAAGATCTACTTTTCCCCAGGTACATCACCTTCTAAAGTTTCCAGCTCCTGAGCAAACAGGAGCCCAGTGAGGACCAAGCCTGCAACACAGGAACAAGCCCATGGGAAACACTTCACTGTCAAACCATGACACAACACTATAATTTTAGTACTAACTCATGGACTTCTCACAGCCTCTGCCATTCCCCAAAGTAATTCATTATCTTGATTCTAATGCCTGTTCCTTCTCAGTGATTTCATGTCTCACTTAATGACTTCTCCTTATTAATACACTATTCAAATTGTCTCAACTCACACGTAGACCCCAGGTTATTCTAAAAATGAATCCCATACTGAGAAAATTTTCTGCACAGACTCTCTAAGGTCCAAAGTCTCTATCTACCACACAGGGGGTCATTCCAGCCCACTACAGTAATAAGTCCTCCAACACTCTAAGTTTAAATAAGGAATTCTTTGACCTTAGGATGCACTGAGTCCTATGAAAGTTGATAGGCTTTATAGTCATGGCATTAGTTCTCAAAATTACATGTAAAATCTTGTGCATGTAAGCAGACTATTTTATTAATGCTTATATCTCATCAGGTCATTAAAGCAGACTGTGACCCTGAGGTCTGGTCAGCCTTAGAGTATTTCTCCCAAATGTCCTTGCCTAGTGAGCACCCCTTCTCTCAGGACTTAGTCCTTGGTTCCTTTGAAGGTCACCTTCCACAGTCCATGCTATCCCCTCCTATATCCAGTCATAGCCTATAGGAAGCTCCCCAGAACCCCTGATTATCTGAAAAACGTAGGAAAATAGTCTCAGAGGTTCTTGTTAGAGAATTTAGCTCTTTGCTTCTAAAAACCTAGTCCAGAACAAAGGATGCAGCACAGTTCCCTCAGCTCCCAAAGGCAGCTAATTGCCAACCACCCCATCTCGTAGCTCAGGAACAAGCTATGTGAAGCACACAGACATCTATAGTTGTCACACAATGGCCTGTAGTCTTGTAAGAACCCCTGGAGTTGATGATAAAGGGGTGGTGAGTTTCTTAGTTAATAAGTAAGAACCTGAGCGTGTTTTCCTCTCAGCAGCTGTACATCACTTAGGGAGATCCACGTCTCACAGAGATGTTATGCTATAGTCGTTCTAAATATTTCTGAGCATGTTAATAGTTTACTTGTATTGCTGATGACTCATGATTGGACCATAACCTAAAGTACTTTCTTCCATCATCTAACCTCAGATTTTTATCCACTACCTAAGCAGAAGTGTACTCAGACACAGTAGCTAAGGGACACCCCAGGTACACACACATCACCATTACAAACACACAATCAGAAATACGTGCACACATATCTACTACTGGGAGCATAGTTTTGTGGTCTATCTGTGCTTCAGGGGCCAGTAGCCCAACCAACAGGTTCACTACTCCAAACTACTGACCCTTATTTTTGAATGATATGTCAATTTTTCCTGTTTACCAGTTAGCTCCCACAGTGATGTGCTGACAAACTTATACTTGACACATGCTGGAGTCATTTGGGAAGAGGAAAACTTGAATGAGAAAATATTGCCACCAGATTGGCCTATGGACAAGGATATGTGGCATTTTCTTGATTGATGATTGATGTGGGAGAGCCCAGCTTACTATGGCTGGTGCTACCCCTGAGCTGGAGTCCTGAGAGCTATAAGGAAATCAGCTGAACAAGCCATGGGCTGCAAGACAATAAGCAATGATCCTCCATGCCATCTGCTTTCAGCTCCTGCCTCCAGGTTTCTGCCTTGAGTTCCTTCCCTGACTTTCTTTCATGATGAACTGTGACCAGGAAATGTAATGTGAAATCAACCCTTTCCTCTACAAGCTGCTTTTGGCTAAGACAGTGCTAGAAGATGCTACTCAGGCTACTAAAGGAGAAAAGGCATCAATGGTTCTGTTGAGTTGTGAATCCTATGATGTACATACAATATCAGCATGCCAGGCAAGAAAGGGTTACCTGATAGTGGCACAGCCATTACAGAGGCTCTGATTGTCTTTGATTCCTGCTCCACAGTAGGGAATCCATGCCACGTATCATAACCCTGGTCACAAATCCATATTTTAGGATGCCATAGGCCCTCACTTACTACTGTTGTTTAGCTAAATTGATGTATTGTCAAACTGCCTTCTAAATATTTATGTTTACACCCATAGAGAAATGCTACTCTCAGTTTGATCAGAAGAACATCTCTTAACACTAAATGTCAGTGAATGCAGAGACTGATGGCTGCCCAAGGTACCAAGAATATGTGATGTTTGAGGGCTCTTACCTAAACAAAACATTTATACCAACTCCTTTATGGTTCTTGTAACACCACAGAATAAGGGGAAGAAAGGATTTAAGAGCCAGAATCTCTGAAAAAGAACTACAGAATACTATCTTCCAGGCATGACATAGTCATTGTAATCATGAACTCACAGTTGCTATGGTTACCTGTACTAGGATTGTACAGAATAGGGCTGTCAACAGTCAATTCTGAATGGGAAAGTGACTCCTGTGATCCCTCCCTGATGAACTATTAGCTACTGATTCTGGGACAGAGTCAGGGCCTTTAGTTATATAGCCACCAATAAGCCCACCAGGCTGCAATGGATGGTTCAAACCTATGGTCACACAGACAGCCCTAGTTAACTTCAAAGGATCACAACAGAAGAAGACATGAATGTGGGAAGAGGAGTTGTAAAGAAGTCATGGATCAGTAGGGTAAAAGGGAGGTAAGAAGGTGAGTATTTTGAGTCGTTTAGGAGCAGGATTCACTGATGAAAGATTGTGTTCCCCTAGTGTGACAGTTCAGCAATGCTTGGGGAGCACTGCTTAGTTCATTACTGGTTTCTTATCAAAAGCTGAGAATTAAAGAAGTTCAATGGGAAGATCTTGTACACCACCCAGACTGTGGACATAGTGTATAATGTGAATGGATAGTTCCCTATTGCTATTATACCAAAGTACCACAGATACTGGGGCTTATACTAGCACAAATGTGTTACCCAGTTGTAAAGAACTAACAGTCCCCAGGGATGCCTTCCTTCTGGAGCCTACGTAAACATGCCTCTTTTCATGGCTTTTCCTAGGTAGAGACTGCCTGTGTCCCTAGACACCATCACCCCTTCCTTAAGTCCATCCGTCCAACCTCGCTTCCATCATCACATTTTCTCCCCTAACCTTTGACCCACACGTTGCTTATAAATCTCTCCACGATTACATTGGTCTGACCCAGATAATGCAAGAGAAGCTCCCCTTCTTTTGGTCCCTAACTCCCCTTTGTAATTCCCACATTGTAAGTATTAGGACAGCGACATCTCTTGAGGTCTATTATTCTGTCCACCTCAGTAATGAACACAGCACAACAGTGTTTTCAGTATAAAAGCATCCCCCTTCCCATTACCAGGAGCTGCCTAGGCTCACCAGCTTCTGCCAGCAAGTAGTTTATTCATTTCTTGCTTTCTCAGCCACACATCACCGGCACTGATCCTTTTGACAGTGGTTTTCTTATAGGTAGAGGATAACTGAGCATTTCAGCATACCCCTCTCTGCCATAATTAAAGCTTGTTCTAACTGCACATGGCCTCCCTGGCAACACTATGCATCTCCCCAAGTAAATACAGTCTTCCCCCTGCTTATTAAAATATGCAGCTCATCTGGGTAAAAGCTAATTAGCTGATTTAGGTATACAGTTGGGTCCACCAAGTATGGCATGTTTGAGAGCAGTCCATTGATGCAGTTGCAGTAGAGTGAGCAGGGGACAGAGTGGTTCAAGGTGAGACCAAGCAGCCACGGACAAAGTCGCTGAGAGCCTTAGGGTTTCCTGGGCAGAGATTACTATGGGAAGCTACTGTAGGAATTTCAAGAGATTTAGCTTCTACTGTGTAGGGGAACATGGCAAAGAGTGAAATGGAAGAAGACAGCAGGCTGTTGCCAGTGAACTGTTTGTTTGTGAGGAGAATGAGTTGGGAGACTCCACAGTCAGGAGACAGTTGACATCCACAGTCCAGGTGAAAGAAGTGGCTGGGCCTGGGGAGCTGCCAGGAGAGCTGGTGAAGACACTCGTGGGAAGACTCAGAAGGCACATTCAATGAGAGTGCTGTGTTTTACGAGATTTTTACACAGACTAGTATAACCTACCATAAATGGTTGTCAACTAATCTCTACTCAAATCAAATCCTAAAAGTCCTGCCTCTGTCTCCCTGCCCAGCCATTGGCCACTGGCAACTTTATTTACCAATCAAAACCAACTGCGGCCAGGGTCCCCCGACATCTTGCATGCAGACGTATGGATTCCTTGTAATTTTTGGTACCAAGTTAACATAAATAGCATAAGACCAAATCCACAACAACCATGAGGTGCTCTTTATCATCTGTGTGAATTAACTCAGAATAGAGCACATGGCCGAGGTCTTAGATTGACCAGGTTCAGCTCTACCTGGCACCGAATCCCACTCCTCCTCTGCAGTCTACTGAAACAGTCCAGCATTGGTTCTGAATTAAAAGGAACAGATTTAATATTATCTGTGGCCATTTTGATGACTTCCTTAAGTCATAAGATATTTGAATTAAAGAGCTATGTCAATGAAGAAATATGTCAAGAGAAGTTGACCTAAAAGTAGTTGGTTGACTAAAATTTCTAAAACTTACTATGAAAAGAAAAATAATTTTGTTTAGAAAGCCAAAGACCATAAAAAAACATATTTGGAAAAAAAATGTTTTTATAAAACATAATCCTTAAGAAATCTGTTAATAGCGTGGAACCGGAGCATTTATCTCATAGAAATCACCAGATGATTATATAATTATATCAAAGATGCTCATCATAGTACTTCTATAAAAGAAAGATATAAGCAGTATTTTCTCTACTTTTCCAACAATATGAGGTTAATGAAACATTCTGAATGTATTTCCCTCATACTTACAAATTGTATATCCAAGTATGTGGAAATCTGTAGGGAAATTTTTGTGCGATGATATTAGGGTTTTCTCTTGTTTTTTATTTGTTTGCTTTGTTTGATTTGTTGTTGTTTGTTTGATTGATTGATTTTGGATTTTCAAGACAGGGTCTCTATGTGTAGCTAGCCCTGGCTTTCCTGGGACTTGGTCTGTACAGCAGGTTGCCTTGAACTCAGAGATCCACCTGTTTCTGCCTCCAGACCCAGAGAGACAAATACTGGTATGTATTCACTTTTGATTTGTGTTAGATTGTTCATCTCAAAAAGTGTTGTATTCTTAAAACAAGGAGGAAAAATGAGGCATTATTAGAAGGCACAGCGAGCACCCCAGATGGACTTGTGGCTGGTGGGATTATATCACAAGCTTTTGGTCACAAAGCAGCCTGGCCTATGGAGAGAAGCATGTGGCGCTGTCTTCAGGCAGACGCTGAACAAGAGAAAACCCTAAAGAGAGAGTTAATTCCATTCATAACAGCTACAAAATAAAATAAAACGCACAAGAATAAAGTTAAGGCAGTAAAAGAACCTTAAAATGAAATTACAAACTACAAATGGAAAAAAAAATTTAAAAGACACAAAAAACTGGAAAAGAATGTCTTATTTTCATGGATTGCTCCTCTATTACTTAATGCGGATTAGAGATGTAATTTAATCGCCATCACAATAGTAACTTCTTGGGGAACAAGTCTACAGACTGTGTAAAGCACGGAAGATCCCTGATAGCCAAAGACGGATGAGCAGGCAGAACAAAGCTGGATGCATCCTAGTGCCTAATTTAAAGATGTAATATAGATTATACAGAACCAGGCATGTGGGCGGATGGGAGAGATTGGAGATGCAAGCAATAAACCCAGGTGTCTACAGACGGTGGTTCTTGACTAAAGTGTCAAACACACACTGGAAAAAAAAAAATCTCTTTGATAACAAACTGGGCATAAGCACAAGACTGAAACTTGACCCTTGTCTCTTACCTAGGCAGCTAAAAATGGATCAAAATCCCAAATGTAACACTAAAATTATGAAACCTCAAGGAAAGCACAGTGGGGAAAATGCTAAGACCTTCTTATGGCCACCACGAGCAACAGTAATCGAAACAGAACCCCGTGTGTACTCGTGTGTTCTATGACAACTTCACATTGGTCACATTCACCCCATCACTCTCTCTTTTCCCCTTTCCACTCCCACGAAACCCAGTTCTCTTCCCAACAAGTTCCCATCCTGCAAGAAGCCATCTGCAGAGTCAATGCAATCCTACAGCTGCTTTAATAATGTTAACTTCCCATCCGTGAGTCTGGGAGGACTTCCTGACTTCTAATGTCTTCCCCAACTTCTTTTTTTTCAGCTTTGAAAGTTTTCCTTAGTCGAGTGCATTCCCTAGCCTTTTGCAGACTACTGTGAATGAGATTGCTTCCCTGATTTCTTTCTCAGTTTGTCACTGGTAGTTTGTCATTTGGAAGGTTGCTGATTTTTATATGTCAATTTCAGATACTGTCACTTAGCTGAGTCACACAATGCCTGTGACTTGGCCCTTTCCTCTTGCAGATTTCAATACACTTTTTGTTCTGTGTGGTTAATGTTTTAACTGTAATATGATATGGCTAATTTCTTTACTGTTGCTGTTTATTTGGTGTTCTCTCTGTATCTTGTTTGTGGTTGGACAGCTCATTCTCTAGAGTTTGAAATTTTTCTCCTATGATTATATTGAAAATATTTTCAACGCCTTTGACTGAAATATTTCTACCCATTTCCTGGTTGATAATTCTCAGATTTTATGGTAGTTTGAATAGAAAAGAGAGCCCCTGGCTTATCCATCTAACTCCTTTTGTCACATTTATACATTTATGTCTGTGGTTTGAATAGGAATGGCCCCCATAGACTCATGTGTTTGGATGCTAGGCCATGTGGAATGGCATCATTAGGAGGTGTGGCCTTGTTGGAGTAGATGTGGCCTTGGGGGAAGTGTGTAACTGGAGAGGTGGGCTTCCAGATCTCCTGTGCTCAAGTTCTACCCAGTGTGGAATTCCAGTCTCCTCCTGGCTGCCTTTGGATCAAGATGCAGAGCTCTCTGCCCCTCCAGCACCACCTCTGCCTAGAGGTTACCATGCTTCCCACCATGACGACTGAACCTCTGAAGCTGTAAGCCAGCCTCAACTGAATGTTTGCCTTTGTAAGCCTCGCCTTGGTCTCAGTGCCTCTTCACAGGAATAAAATCCTAACTAACACAGATTTGTTTCCTTAAATATCATAACATGTCCTATTAATACATTTTATTAGAGTTTGTGACAGTAAGATGTCTTAGTGAGTGAAGGCACTTGCCATGGAGCCTAATAATCTGAGTTAGGATCCACACAAAGAAGTGACTCCCATAGTTTGTCTTCACAGACCACCACATTCATGCCATGGCACACATGCAATGATATACACAGGACTGATAAATCAGTGTAGCTTTAAAATGTTTAATTCGTCATCATTGATTCTGATTAAAATGATCTAATTCCTCCTACCCTATATTCTGTGTCCACTTGGCTCATTGGTGAGGCTCTCCCTCGACCTCTTAGTTGACTTACTGAACTTTTCATTTCCAACATCTTTTATTTGATTTTCTTCATTAGTTCTATCTTCTTATCCATGTAAGTTTTCATATCCTGAATTGACTTCGTTATTTCAGTTAGGTGGTTGTGGTCCCTTAGGATTTGTTCAGGGGTTTATTTGCTTCCCCATCGAATTATTTGAACCTATCTATAACTGTTAGAATTTGATCTAAGTTGTTCTCTCTATGAGCCATTAATATGGAATTGATACTTGTAGCTTAATTTTTTTTCAAACCCTACTTTTAATAAGGGTTCTTAAATGTTTTAACCTCCCTTCTAGTCCACCACCCACCAGAGGTAGAGGGGAAGAAGTTTCTTTAAACACTGAAGAAAGAGGTTGGGGAAGACATTAAAAGTCAGAAAGACCTCCCAGATTCATGGATTGGAAGAGCTAATGTTATTAAGGCAGCTACAGGACTGAATTGAATCTATAGATTGCTTCTCAGGATACCAGGGAAGTAGACCTACTTAGAGTATGTTCTTTGGGGCAAATCCAATCTACTTTGTCAGGAAATCAGCAGCTCAGTTCACAGGATTCAGCAGAGGCAGCTCAATCCACTCATAAATATGTCAGGAATATGCCAGCAGTCCAGCTCAGTAGCAGTGGTATGACCTAGCAGATAGAGCCAGGCCCCAGCCGAATCAGCACAAGTCAGCAAGAGGGAGTAGGACCAGCAGGGAAGCCAGAAGACGTTCTCTGGTGTGCCTGTCTCAGTGAAGCGAAGATGCAAGACCAAGAAGCACTGGAAATCTAGTTATGCAAACCCCATCACTGTTCATTGAGTCCTGTTTATACTCCCTCCAAACATCAAGTGTCCTCCATGGGTCTTGCACCACCATTCGTCTTGCCTTACCATGTGAGTCTGTACCAGCTGACATCACTCTGCCAGTCTGCCCAAGTCCACAGAAGCAGCAAGAAGCCACTAGAATACCACCACAAGTTTTTCTGGTGCTCTTCTTTCTATGGTGTCATGACAATCAGAACTCAGCTAGGCAACATAAGGCTAACCAATACATGCATGTCGCTAGTGAAGACAACTTCATCAGTACTTCATCGTCTGGCCTTTCACTTGCTTGCTGTAGCAATACATCCTCTCACCTGTGTGTCTGCTTCAGAGAAACATTCCTTCACATGTATGCTTTAGTGAAACATCCTCTCACCTGTGTCTGCTTCAGGAAAACACTCCTTCTGACCCAGCAAAACGCCATCCAACACAACTGACTGTCAAAAGAAACCCTAAGTTTCCACGTCAGACACTCTTTAGAACAGACACATTGTCCTGGGACATGCATGTTTGGAGTAGTTTGCTGGTCGGGGCTTCCTGGAACATCTGCTCTGGGTGAACACTAGAAACAGTGCTCGGTATGCCCTTGGCTTAGCTGTTTTATTAGCTTTTCCCAAAATGGTATGAGCAAATGTCTACTCATCCGGGAATTGTACCCAAGTACAATTTTATCATAGTCCAACGTTAGGCAGTGAGTTTACTGGGCTTTCTTACAGAACATGGGTAACCCCCAAACAGATGCTGTCTACAAAATTCTGCCTCCATTATGTTGATCTCATTGAAGCTACATCGTGGAGTCCCTCTTTCTGCTTTCTATATACTCTAGAATTTCCCAACATCACTTGTGGTTGGGGGAGCAAGAGCTCGATCCCATGCGAGGGTCTCATGACCCTCCTCTCCTCAATCCACTAGGGAATGTCAAGAGCTCCATTACTATTGACCTGGCTCCTAATATATTATTGCTCTACTCTGATTTCCACGGCTGCTGGCTCAAGTTAATCTCTATACCATGATAGCACCATATTATGTCTAGAGGACAACATACAACACAGCCCCTCTCCTCCATCTCTTGCATGCTTCATGCCCCTCCCCTCCCTCCTCCCTTTGGAAGAGGTGATGTATCCACTACCCTTCTTTGACTATTGTGCAGCCTGGCAGCCATATCTTCTGTTTTCAGTAGTTTAGCCAGTTATGAGCCTCCCCACCACCCATTGTCAAGTGTTCCTCCACAACCAAGGCCAGCATCTGCATTCTATGGGTGTAAGCATAAATGTTTAGAAGGCAATTTGACAGGTGTGATCACATCATCCACTTAACAAAACAGTAACAGGTGCTTCCCCACTGGGGCCTATGACTTTCCACACCACAGGGATTTATCTGAGTTTACAGGACCAGATGTGAATTCCCTCCCATGGAGCAGGCATTAAATCTAATCAGAAAGTTGCTGGTTGTACCCAAAACAGTTCACGAAGCTATTGCACCAGCCGGTACACCTCTCGTGACATGTTGGTAGCATAGCAAGATGCAGGGTCCACAGCCAAGTAGGATTCTGGGTGATAATTCTCCCCCAGCAGCCTGCATAGCACATTTCAGCACTATGAAAACTAGCCAGCAGGGAGGAAACACAGATCAGTCCCAGCTTGGTTGCTTCATGTTCTGAACCAAAGCATGCGGTGCAGTCAACAGAAGGCTCTACCATCTACTTCTGGTGTGCAGTCTGGGAATCCCTGTCCAGCAACTCTTAGGGAAGGAGCATCAAAGGAACAAACAAACAAACAAATGTCCCACTTTGACTGGTTTTGCTGCTTTGTTTGGTCTGAGTACTTTTTACAAGTCTGTAAGACACAAAGAGGTCAGCAGCATTAAACAGAGTGGCCATGCTCTCCGAAGGCCACGGCACTCAATTGCTCTCAGGAGTCAGCGGCTAAGAGGCTACTAATGTAAACTGTTAGCAAGTCTAACACAGCGTGAAGAGATTCTAAACCTTCTCAACTGTTTCCTGAAGAGAGCCAGGTGGAGGTTCTGAAGAGATGACTCAGCAATTGCTGCTTTGGCAGAGGACTGGAGCTCAGTTTCTAGGACCCACGGAGGGCAGCTTACAACTGCCTGGAACTCCAGCTCCAAGGGATCCAATAGTCTCCTCTAGCCTCCACAATCACCCACATGCATACACACACACATACACACACACATTGTAGTGCCAGGGAAGTGTAGTGATGCTCCCCCCCCCACAAAAAAGAAAGACAGGAGTCAATCTGATATAACTCACAGAAGGTCTCTTTTCTATTTGAGCTAGCTCAGGCCGCTCCAATACACCACCATCACCCAAGACGGTTTTGGTGGTGGGGGAGCCCTGAATATCTATCAGGGCAAGGCTTTACAGTAAGCAGCAAGTGGAGGGAGGTGGGTGAGTGTGCAAGCATCTAGTTGGAACACTATTGTGGCCTTTAACATAATTGGCTGGTGCTGGGAGTCATATCATAAACTTAATTTCTACTTCCTTCTGCATTGGTGGTCATTAGATAAGGGGCGGAGTTGTAACCTGTGGGTGCATATCAGTTGGGGGAATAACCTGGAGATGCTGGTCTTGTTGAGGGTGTAACATGGAGACTCTGGTCTTATTGGGGATTAGCCTAGAGACTGGAGCTAGGCTCAGGTTTTGTTGAGGAGCAACTTGGAAACTAATTCTAGATACTAGCCTGTTAGTTTACCTGAGTCAAACTTAGGTCAGGATCTCTAAAATGAAGTCTGAACTTAAAGAGATTTGGCCTCTCAACATGAAAAAGAGTATTGTTGAGTATAGCGGAGTTTATAGGAAGCACTGCTCTATCTAGCTCTCTCTACAAGCTGGCCCACCCTTATCCTGGCACTGTCATAGTCCCACTGTGTATCTCTCCACCCCAATGGCTTCAATATAGTTAGCTCAAACTGCTTGGCCCAGACCATGTCCAACGTGGAGCAGGGCTGTGCTTGTATCTTCCACTTGAGTTGGCTCCTTGGCTCTGAGATGCAGCAGGTATCACTGCTTGCTGCAGCCACACCTGGTTAGGAGGTATGTAGGAGACATGGTCTGGCAGCTCTGGGCCTGCACTGTTGCAGTAACTGCTCCCTGGTCTCTCTTCAGCAGCCCGTGGCTGCCATGGGAAGCAGCAGGCTAATGGAACAACTTCCGCTCAGCATACATTTTTTTTTTTCATGAGAGAAATGTACACAGTTTACTCTCAGAGGATAATTGTCCACCCTTAAAATAAGCTTAGTTTTTCTCATCTATGTTGTCTTATCATCAACATTTTCTGGGAATTGTTTCTCAGGTTTAAAAGCCTTCTGGTCGCTCTGCATCTGGCTTGCTCTGTGCAAAAATGCAGCTTGACACAAATCTTGCCACATTGACTGTGGAGTGACCTGGTGTCCTGGTTTGTTTTCTGTTACTGTGAGGAACACCGTGACTAAAAACAATTTTGCAAGAGTAGCATTTGTCTTACACGGTCACGATCCATCACTCAGAGAAAGCAGGGCAAGAACTCAACCGGAAGCAGAGACAAGAATTATAGAAAGGAATATGCTTATTGGTTTTTTCCCAGGTTCATACCCAGCTATCTTTCTTATATAGCCCAGGACCACCTTCTAAGGATGGTACCACAGCAGGCTGGCTGGAACCTCCTATACCAGTTGTTAATCAAGAAAATGCCCACAGACATGCCCACCAAGAGCCAATATCTCAACTGAGGTTCCCTTTTTCCAGATGTGTCAAGTGGACAGTAAAGATCACCATCACCCCTGGGCAGTCTATCTGCCCTCCCCCTTTAATTGCCCTTTAAAAAAACCTCACATCTGGATTGCTTTACCACCTCACAAACTTGATTTACACACCAGGCTAAGTCACTTGGATCTGTAAGTGCTTCTCCTGTCTCATAAACGCCATGTCTGACCACAGGACTCTACAATGTTGCTGAAGTTTTATACCTTTCTTGAGGACTTTGCTAAGTTAGCCTCTTCCTTAACTTTCTGTGAACATAGTCTTAGCAGCTATGATAAACTGGGAATCAAACACTGCTTCTCACATCCCCAGATCTCTCTCTCCCTCCCTCCCCCCACCTCTCTCATTGTTTTGGAATCTCTGCTAGCAGTAGCCAGCCTCTCCAGTGGCTCACACTTGAGCCAGTCCCCGGGGCCTGACTCCTCTCAGGCTACCTCACATTATCCTTGGCCTTAAGGAAGAAGAATGAGTATTGCATTACTCAGCTTCTCCACTTGTGCCTCATCATTCCAACCAATCCCATCAGTCTCTCACACCAGCCCATAAGAGGTTCTTTCTCTTATTTAAATGTCGTTTACTGCTGAAGCAGTTCAGAGGTTGAGTACTCCTTGACTGTCATGTTTTCACACACTGGCCCATGATTAAGGCTCCATCTTCACGCACAATTATGAATAGAACCAGAGAGCACCATGTTCAGTAGAGGAACTCATATACAAAAGACAAGGAGCACACAGTTTTCTTGACTAAAGTTACCTTTGATCTGAATGTGGACGAGTGATTACTAGCAGTCGGGAAGGGAGGGAAGTTGGAAAACAGGTACCACTAAAACACATTTAGATGAAACTAGTGAATTCTGAAAGTCAGCACCCCAGAGGTGACTAGTGTACAACAATGTGTCACACATTTTATGAAAATCTGGAAGGAAGGAGGTTGAAAAATGCAAATATCAGAAATACGAAGAAAATGAAAATGCCATTTACCTTAATTTGGGTAAGTACATATTACAGGCATGGGCTGAATTACTAACAGTGTGCCCCATAAAATGTATAATTGCTACATAGAAGTCAAACTTTTTAAAAATTAAAATAAATGAACCTTTAAGAAAATACACTGAGCTGGAAAAATGGCTCAGCAGTTAAAAACACCTGTAGTGGGATTATTCAGATCAGAGCTCCATAGAACAAGCTGGGCATCCTGCAGATGCGTGTCGTTCAACTCCAAGGGATCAAGACACCCTCTTCTTCTCCACACTTGCACAGAAGCACACACGTGCATATACACACTCACATTTGCTCTCACATACAGACTCACACACATAAATACAATTTTAAAATGTTTCAAAAGAAACCATCAATAAAAAAAAAATCCTTCCCTCAATAAAACACTGCATAGAGCAACTCCATTCCAGAACAAACTGTACATTCCTGGGATTCTTCTTACAACCATGAAGAGTAAGAGAGCCTGAAATCATAAATGGCTTTTTAAAATCTGTGAAAACACAGGAAATAGCATTTCAGACACTGGACAGCACAGAACCTTGATTGCTGAGAAAAGAAAAGCCACAATAAAGACCTTATCATTCAAGGCTTCCTGCTACGAGGTAATTTCCCATGTGTGTCGCAGGGAGATAGACTCCAAACACAGCCTGGCAATCTCATCCATCTGAGGAGACACAAAAGTACAGGGGGGTCAAGAAAATGGACTACTGAGAGGAGGGAGCGTGCAAAGAAAAGTTCCAGAAATTTATGTAAGCGTTCCCTTGAGTCTTTGACTAAATATCAAGATATGTGTGCACAGGATGAAATCCTAGGAAATAAGGCAAGAATAACCTCTAGAAAGAGCAGCTACCACACAGATGCAAAGAACTGTAAGACAAACGTTATGGTTTGAATACCAAGTGCCGCCCCCAAAAGGCCTGTTGCACTGAAGGGCTGGTCCCCAGTTGGCAGCTCTGCTTTTGGAGTTTCTGGAAACTTTAGAAGATGTCATGTCATTGTCATGTCACTGAGGTCATGTCCTTCAGTATAACCTCTGCCACCTTCTCCTGCTGGAATGATGTTCTACCTCACCACTGACCTAGAACCAGTGGAGCTGCAGGATGATGGACAGAAAAATTCAGAAACTAAGTTGTTTCTCCCAGGTATTTGTTCACAGCGATAAGAAAATCTGACTAACATACCAAGTTAACCCTAGAATCAGAGATAATTCCTATTTCTAGCCTCAGTATTGTAGAGACATTACTCAATATACCACACAGTCAAAGGAGATACAAGAATAAACATTTATTTAAGACAAGTGTAGTGTGGCACGCACCTTTAGTCCCAGCACCCAGGAGGTAGAGGAAAGAGGATCTATGAGTTCGAGGCTAGACAGAGTGAGACCTTGTCTAAAACAAATGCCTTAGAAAGACAACTTAATGAGCCGTAGCATAAAGGCTCCTTCACATCCTGAGAACAGCCCTTGAAAGGATTAAATTGACCTACAGGTACTAAATTAAAAACCAAGGGGGAATGCCACGGACCGGGATTTCTCGCGGGGTCCCTGTTCCGCGGGACACGGGATTCTGGCCAGGTGGGC
>NW_022196898.1:45042322-45045650 GCF_008632895.1 Mastomys coucha | reverse complement strand
GACATATCTGGGCCACCTCTGAGTTTGGGGTGCCAGGCAACAATGCGGAGACAGGAGGCTGACTTTCCGTGAAGTTTTCGCCTCAAATACCGCCATCACGCAAGTGTGCGTGGCAGGGGAAAAACCTAAATGCCTTTCAAATAAATGGCAAAAATGCAAAACCATACAGGTCGTTGCCACCATCCTTCTTTGCCCACCAGATCTAGGTTGTAATGCCCTACTGCTGCAGATACCACATGTTTCAGCTATAGGACCAAGAAAACAAACAAACAAACAAACTGGAACTGAGCTAAAAGATTCCTCCCAGTGACCAGCTTCCATAGTGCTGCAAGGTGCTATGGAAGCTGCCGGAGGTGAATTGTCATCAACAGTCTTAACTAGATTTGAACCCTGAATGTTACTAACATGCCGGGTGAGGTGTACCCATGGGGGCAATAGTGGCAAGGCTGTTATGGGTGTGCCCAACCACTTCCTGATTGAATATGAGACCCAATCCACAAAGGTGAATTAGCATCTGGTGCTACAAACCTGGTCAAAGGCCAAAGACTGAGAAAACACCTATTCCATAGGGAAATTACTGTTGTATTGCTGAATGGATTCTATGTACCCGTTGAATTACCTTCTAAATACTTACATCTAAATATTTTCATCTGTGTACACAGGCTAGTACTGCTGTCAGCTTTGGTCACAAAAGCTCCTTTTTGTAGTCTGCAGTAGTTATAACTGTTGTGTCAAAGTTCTGAGAACAAATAAATATGGTGGAACATTTGGCCCTAAATGGAACATCTGTACTGCCCAACCCAAGGCTCAGGGAACATTGCAGAAGGGACAGAATGAATGGAAGAGCCAGAGGATAAAAGGTTAATATATTTATCAGTTCATATCTATAAGTGTTCTAGATTATCCCTAGATTTTAGAAAACTCACTATCGATATTATAGAGAGTTAAAAACAGAAGACAGAGGAAGAGTGTAAAAAGAGACGAATGAAATTTATAGGTATTTTTAAAATTTTACATGTAGGAATGTTTTGCCTGCATGTATATATATGCACTGCATGAATGCTTCATTCCCACAGAGGTCAGAAGAGGGCATAGGATCCACTGAAATTGGAGTTAGACATTTGTGAAAGGCCACATGGGTTCTGGGAACAAAACCCCAGGCTCTCTGAAAAAGAAGCGACATGGATAACTGCTCTGCTGTCTCTCCAGACCAATAATGAAGGTTTTTAAGGAGCTATTAGTTATGGATGCGAAGATCTGTCTTTGAGAAGCTAATAACATACTTTAGGAAACACCTATGTGATGATTTCAATACAAATGTGTTCACGGCTTCCTCAGGACCTTAAACCCTTGGTCAACTGCCTTACACGGTTAGACATATAGAATATCTTTTTCTATGGCTACTTTAATATGTTTTGTAAGATAGATTTTTCTTTAATTTTAATTTTTCCAAAAAATGAAAGTGACTAATTTCCGCTCAGCGGTGCTGCTAGCAATGTAATACACTGCCTCATAGCACCATGCTGCAGGCTTATAACTTCATAACATTTGAAAACCTAATCATGTTATCCCTCCCCTCTCCTAAACGTCTACTTATCTGTGATATTAATCACCGAGGGTGATCCCACACATTATTCAAATTTTGATTTCTCCCCAGTCTAATCTCTGTGCTATAATTTAAATAGTTTCCATTACTCTAGCTTTGAATGTATTGATCTTTTATTCTGTAAGTTTGAATTTGCTGTTAGAATCCTACAAGGAAATTTTATTTCCCCTATAGCATTTTTCATCTTTAGAAAAAAAAAAACAAGTCAATATAACATGCACATATATAAGTTAAATGCTATTGCTAAGTGACCATTATTATATAGAAGTATATTATCAAATAAATAAATTATTCATAAACTAAAAATAAAAGTGAGTAAACACATAGTTTGCACTGAGTCTTTAACATGGTGCCAAGTCAGACTTGGAGATTCTTTCTGTCCTGAGTATACTATAGTCCCAGCACTGATTTTTGAAGAAAAGAAATTACACCTTTAAAAAACAAAACAAAAGGTGCTTTAACACGCCCATGATCAGAGGTGAGGAGGACACAACATCTCTCCCAACACTGGGAGTAACTGGGACCAGCAGGACCCAGGCACGCAGGGACTCTGCTAGCCCAGTGGCACTAGTTCCTTCTGGTCTGTCTGGGCCTGTGCCCTAAGCAAACCTTGGGCCCAAATTTTGCAGCCAGTCCCACAGCATCCAGAGGTGGCTCCCCTCCCAGGCACACAGAGGTGAGGTGGACACATCCGTCCCAACACTGGAAGTGGCTTGGACCTGCGGGACCCAGGCACACAGGAACTCCACCAGCCCAATGGCTCAGGTTGCTTTGGGTCTGTCTGGGCCAGTGCCCTGAGCAGAACTTGGGCACAAACTCCACAACCAGTCCCACAACACCCAGAGGAAGCTCCACTCCCAGGTGCTCTAACAAGCCCAGGATCACAGGATCCCAGAATCTCAGGATCACAGAGACAGCTTGACTCTGAGGAGTTCTGACACAACCAAGATCACAGGAAGGATAGGATCCAGATTAAGCCAGGGCAGGTAGCACTAGAGATAACCAGATGGCGGGAGGCAAGCATAAGAACATAAGCAACCAAGGTTACTTGGCATCATCAGAACCCAATTCTCCCACCATAGCAAGTCCTGGACACAACATCACACGAGAAAAGCAAAATTCAGATCTAAAATCACTTCTCATGAGGATGATACAGGACTTTAAGAAAGACATAAATAACTCCCTCAAAGAAATACAGGAGAACACAGGTAAACAGCTAGGAGCCCTTAAAGAGGAAACACAAAAATCCCTTAAAGAACTACAGGAAAACACAATCAAACAGGTGAAGGAAATGAACAAAACCATCCAGAATGTAAAAATGGAAATAGAAAAAATAAAGAAATCAGAAAGAGAGACAACCCTGGAGATACAAAACCTAAGAACGAAATCAAGAGCCATAGATGCAAGCATCACCAACAGAATACAAGAGATAGAAGAGAGAACCTCAGGGGCAGAAGACACCATAGAAAACATTGACACAACAGTCAAAGAAAATGCAAAAAGCAAAAAGCTCCTAACCCAAAACATCCAGGAAATCCAGGACACAATGAGAAGACCAAACCTAAGGATAATAGGTATAGAAGAGAGTGAAGACTCCAAATGTAATGGGCCAGTAAATATCTTCAACAAAATTATAGAAGAAAACTTTGCAAATCTAAAGAAAGAGATGCCCATGAACATACAAGAAACCTACAGAACTCCAAATAGACTGGACTAGAAAAG
>NW_022196898.1:45022818-45041149 GCF_008632895.1 Mastomys coucha | reverse complement strand
ACAAAAAGACTTTATATATTTATGTTCATTTAAAAAATACTAGTAGTGATGTATTATTTTAAAATATAGAATTAATATGTTTGGAGTGATTTCAAATTTATATTGAGAAAAACATATGTATTTTAAGTATTGCTGTAGACAAGCATCTACATAAGACTGTTAAATTGATTATTGTTTTATATCAAGCAACTTTTATAGTACTCATTTTTGTTATAATATTTTATAAATTTTAAAGAATATGACAAAAAAGGTGTTGTAGGTATTGAAGGGGGTGTCTGGGAGGAGTTGGGGTACAAAAGGGAAACAAGACAGTGATTTAATTCTATTTACTTAAATATGTTTTTAAATGTTAACAAATTCAGATAAATTGAGATCATGTATCTTTTCTCATCATAATGCAATAAAACTTAAATCAATAAAAAAAGAAGAGCCAAAATAATCTGCATTAGCTTCTTTGTGTTGAGCGAAGTAAGGCTAGAAACAGAAGACTGCATCTGCTCTGGGCTGTGCCACAGGCCATGCTACAGTGGTTTCCTAGTGTTGTGGACAATGAAGCTTGCTCTGCAGAGACAAGAAAGGAGATTCTGAGTCACAGAAACCAACACCTTGACCTTGATGGGCATTCCTGTAGGTAGTCACCTTTAACTTGATTACCATTTGTTGAATGCACACTTAAGATGTGTGCAGTTCATTATCTATATCATGCAAATCAATAAATAAAATGCATACTATACCTCTGTTAGAGATACATATGCCACTGTGAATGACAAAAGTATAGATTTCTTCTACTTCTATACACAAGGGTAGACAAAGTTGCAGCTTCAGGGTGTCAGCTGCCAATACCCAGAGGGACTCTCTCCCAGGGAACGTTCTGAGAATCAGATAGGTGGTCTGTACTCTCCTTTCCGTCCTCCATTGCAAACTCCACAGCTTCATCCCCAGCCTTGCAGCAGCCCATCCCAGTCCCCAGTATCTAGGAAATCATTCTACCTGGGACCCTCCGTGCGTCTGAGTCCATGCCACCTACAGACCTCACACATTCTTATGATCCAGAGAGGACAACAGAAACCAAGGGTGGAGCATGCAACCAACAAAGATCAGATTTCCCAATAGACATAGACTCACAATCATTCCAAAGCCAGACACCTAGAGACCAGCACAAAAAACACATCTTATCAATTGTGTTCTTCTACAGAACCCTGACTAACACAAATAGGAATACAGGAAGGAGAAGAAATCTAGGCTGAAGGTACAAGAAGTACTTTCAACAAAATCATAGAAGAAAAATTCCCTAACCTAAAGAAGGAGGAACCTATGAAGGTAGAAGAAACATATAGAGCATAAATAAACTGAACCAGAAAAGAAATCCTCTGTGACATAAAGTAATCAAAACATTAATCATACAGAACAACAACAAAATTAAAAGCTGCAAATGAAAAAGACCAAGTAACATGAAGACAAACACAGTAGAGCTATACTAGACTTCTCAATGGAAACTCTAAAAGCTGTGAAGGCCTGAACAGAAGTTATACAAATTCTAAGAGACCACATGACAGTCCAGACTACTACATCCAGAAAAGAATAGATGCAGAAGTGTTCCACAATAAAACCAAATTTAGGCAATATCTACCTACAAATCCAACTCTGTAGAAGGCAGGAAAGGACAACTTACTTCCACCTGAAAAAGTTAACCACACCCAAGAAAATACAATCAATAGCAACAAACCAGCCAATCAAAAGGAGGTAGGGTACCCCACACCCTAACAATAACAAGAATCAACAAATACTGGTCATTGATAACTCTTAACATCAATGGTTTCAATCCCCCAATAAAAAGACACATACTAACAGATTGCATTAAAAGGTAGGATCCTTCCTCTTGTAGCTCAGCATCAAGAATAAATACAGCCTCAGGGCAAAAGGATTGAAAAAATATTTCAAGCAAATAGACCCAAGAAACAAACTGGTATTTTAATATCTGACAAAGGACTTCAAAGCAAAGCTAATCAGAAGAGATGGGGAAAGATACTGCATACTCATTAAAAGAAAAACTCACCAGCAAGATATTGCAATTCTAAGCAATTATACACCAAAACCAGGGACACCCAAGTTCATGAAAGAAACACTACTGCAGTTTAAGTCACACATTAGACCCTCACACGCTGTGCTGCATAGTCTCATGCCAATTTGACACAAATAAAAGTCATCTGAGAGGAGGGAACCTCAATTTAAAAAATGCCTCGTAAGATCAGGCTGTAGGCAATGTATACATCATTTTCTTAATTCATGATTGTTGGGGGAGGGCCCAGCCCATTGTGGGTGGTGCCATCCCTGACCTTTTGTCCTGGGTTCTTTATGAAAGCAGACTAAAGAGCAGGGAGGAGGGATTGTAGGAACTAGAGGAGTTGAGGATGCCAGGAGAACACAGCCCACAGAATCGACTAAGCAGGAGTCACAGGGGCTCACAGAGACCGAAGCAGCAATCACTGAGCCTACATGGGTCTGCTTGAAGTACCATGCACACATGCTGTGGTTGTTTAGCTTGGGATGCTTGTAGAACTCCTAACAGTTGGAGTGGAGGTGTCGCTGACTCTTGCCTGAGATCCTTTTCCTCCTACTGGGTTGCCTTGTCTAGCCTTGATCTGGGGGTTTGTGCCTAGTCTTACTGAATCTTGTTATGCTGTATTTGGTTGACATCCATGGGAGGCATATCCTTTTCTGAAGGGAAACAGAGAAACAGTGTGGATTTGGGGAGAGGGGAGGTGTTGGGGGGTAGCTGGGAGGAGTGAGGGGAGGGGAGACTGTAGTCAAGATGTACTGTATGAGATAAGGATGAAAAAATTAAAACTTTTAAAATAAAAAAAATAGTAAAAGAAAGCAGACTGTGCAAGCCAGGAAGCAGCACCCCTCCATGGCCTCTGCAGCAGCGCCTGCCTCCAGGTTCCTGCCCTGTTTGAGTTCCTGTCCTGAGTTTCTTTGCTGATGAACACTATTGTGTAAGTGTAACCCAGTTTCAACCCTTTCCTCCCTAAGTTGCTTTAGTTGTGGTGTTTCATCACAGCAATAGAAACACTGACTAAGACACATGCTGAAGACACATGACTCTAATACTACACTCTGGCCAATAGACAGGTCATCCAGACAGAGAGAGAAAGAGGTAAGGAGAGAGAGAGGAAGAGAGAAAGGGAGGGAGACAGAGAGAGAGAGGGAGATATGGTCAAACTTAACAATTCTACAAATCAAATGGATCTAACAGATATTTATAGAACATTTCACCCAAATATAAAAGAATGTATTTTCTCCAGTGATGATTGTGCCAGGCTCTGATCTACAAAGTGTAGCAGAGGGAATCCTCCCGCAGTAGAGGGGGAGGAATGATGGTAGAAGCCAAAGGGGTCAAGGATACCACAAGAGAGTGGACCACAGAATCAAATGACCAGGGCTCATAGGGACTCACAAAGGTTAAGTGACAATCAGGGAACCCACATGGGTCTGTGCTGAGTCCTCTGCATATATGTTATGGTTGTGCAGCTCAGTCTTCTTGTGGGACTCCTAACAGTGGGAGCAGGGAACTGTCTCTGACTCTTTTGCCTGCTTTTGGGACCCTTTTTCTTCTACTGGTTTGCTTCATCCAGCCTTAATATGAAAGGATACACCTAGTCTTATTGTAACTTGATATTCTATGTTTAGTTGATGTCCCTGGAGACCTGCCTTTTCCTGATCAGGGGGCAAGGGGAGCTGTGGGGTGGGGGAACTAGGAGGACAGGAGGGAGGGGAAACTGGTCAGGATGTAATATATAAGAGAAGAATAAAGAAATAAGAAAAAGAATATAAATTTTAATCAGCAGCTCATGAAACTTTCTCCAAAACTGGCCACATACTTGGACCAAAGCAAGAGCTTTGCATAAAAAACTTGAAAGTCATTGAAGATGGAAATTGAAGAAGATGTCAGAAGATAGAAAGATCTCCCATGCTAATGGATCGGTAGGATCAACATAGTTAAAATAACCATCCTACCAAAAGCAATATATTATTCAATGCAATCCCAACCAAAATTCCAACACAGTTGTTTACAGACCTTAACGGGACAATTCTCAGCTTCATATGGAAATCCAAGAAAAACAGGGAAACTCAAACAATCCTGAGTAATAAAAGAACTGCTGCAGGTATCATCATCCCGTCTCAAACTGTACTACAGAGCTATAGGAATAAAAATAGCACTATATGGGGAGAAAAATAGATGCATTGATCAATGGATTCAAATTAAAGACCCAGATGTAAGTCCACACATCTATGGACACCTGACTTTTAAAAAGAAGCCAGAAACAGAAACTAGAAAAAGAGAGCATCTTCAACAAATGGTGCTGGTCAAACTAGATGTCTGCATGTAGAAGAATGCAAATAAATCGATAGTTATCACCCTGCACAAATCTCAATGCCAAATGAATCAAAGACCTCAACATAAAACCACACAGACTGAAGCTAACAGAAGGGAAAGTGGGGAATAGCCTTAAACTCATCAGCACAGAAAAAGACATTCTGAACAGAACACTGTTAGCTAGCACAGCGATCAACAATTAATGTGCGGGATCTACCGTGGGTATCCAAGGACATGGTGGGACTGATTGTTCTGGAAGCATGTGTATAGTAGAGGATTGCAAAGTCGATCATCAATGGGAGGAGAAGCCCTTGGCCCTGTGAAGGTTCTGTGCCCCAGAGCCAATAAGTGGGAGAGGGTGGGGTGGCAAGCATGGGGAGGGGGAGGCAACAGGGGTTTGTTCTTGTTGCTTTTGTTTGTTTGTTTGTTTGTTTGTTTGTTTGTTTGTTTGGAGGGGAAACTGGGAAAGGAGAAATCATATGACATGTAAATAAAGAAAACATCTAATAAAAAAAATTATTTAAAAAATGTGCGGGATCTAATGAAACTGAAAGCCTTCTGTGTGGCAGAGGACAGCATCGTTCCGACAATGCGGCAGCCTACAAAATGGGAAAATATTTTTACTAACTACATACCCAAGAGAGGGCTAATATCCAAAAAATATAAAGAACTCAACAAACTAGATAACAAGAAAACAGCTCAGTGAAAAATGGTGTACAGATCTAAACATAGTTCTCAAAAGAGGAAACTCAAATGACCAGGGCTCATAGAGACTCACAAAGGTTAAGTGACAATCAGGGAACCCACATGGGTCTATGCTGACTCCTCTGCATATATGTTATGGTTGTGCAGCTCAGTCTTCTTGTGGGACTCCTAACAGTGGGAGCAGGGGACTATAAACATGCTGCCAGAACAATCAGTCCCACCATGTATAGTCCTTGGATACCCACAGTAGATCCCGCACATTAATTGTTGATCGCTGTACTAGCTAACAGTGTTATGTTCAGAATGTCTTTTTCTGTGCCGATGAGTTTAAGGCTATTCCCCCACTTTCTCTTCTGTTAGCTGGTCATTGGCTGAGAAACACTTAATAAATGTTCAACATCCTAAGTCATCGGAGAAATGAGAATCAAAACTACTTTGAGGTTTCATCTTACAACAATCAGAATGGCCAAAATCAACTTAAAAAATGACATGCTGGTGAGGATGTGGAGCAAGGGGAGCACTTATCTATTACTGGTGGAAATGCAAACTTACACAGCCATTATGGAAATCAGTGTGGCTGTTTCTTAGGTTTCTTAGATCTACCTCAAGATCTGTCTGTACCACTCTTGGGCATATACTCAAAGGATGCTACATTCTATTATAGAGACTCTTGTTCATCTATGTTCATTGTTGTTCTATTCATAATAGCCAGAAACGGGAAACAGCCTAGATGTCAGTCAACTAAAGAATAGATGAAGAAACAGGATACATTTACATGATGGAATATTACTCAGCTGGTAAAAAGTGAAATTCACAGGTAAATGAATGAATCTAGTAAAATTCATCCAGAGTGAGATAACTCAGACCCCAAAAGACAAATGTGGTATGCTTTTCCTTTATTTAGGATGTCAGCTTGTAAGTCTTTGATAGGCATGCTTCAACCCATAGAACCATAGACGTATAGAGAAAGAGACTAGGTGAAAGGGAAGAAATGCCTGAGGAGGAGGGATGGAATATAGAGTTACAGATGGACAGGGAAGACAAAGCCCCAACTAGACATCTCCCACCACCAAATGAAACTTCCAGTGACAAGAGTGGGTGAAATCTAACTCCATTGTTGGTCAAATGGGCCTCATAGAAACCCCTCAAACAAACCAGGTTATCACTAAGGCTATTGGTGGTTTTCTACAAACTGATGGTAAGGCCATATTGCTGAAGACAACACCTACATAGTTCATTGAACACAGAGAAGTTGAGCTGGCCCCTACGTAGAGCTTTCGCCCCCACTGACTGGTGTTCCTCATACTGGGAGATACTCTGCACACTACGAGAGAAGCGTAAACACCAACCCTGCTACAAACACCTCAGTCTACAAAAGTGACCTGGTTTCCTGGTGTGCTGATGTTACAGAGGCCCAAGAGTCATGGGAGTAACCAACCACTATCTGACCGGATTTAAGGCCCATGAGATGAATCCCATGCCCAACACTGCTCTAAACAGGCTGTGAGCCTAGGATAAGCCAAACATGTCTATTCTCTACAGGAACATAGCAATAAAATGACTCCCGACAAACATGATTTCTCTCTCAGCCATCATCAGAGAAACTTCCTCCTGCGGTAGACAGGAACGAATACAGAGACTCATGACTGGACAATTGGCAGAGAGTGAGAGACCTTGGAACACTCATTGCTAAATGGGGTGTCTCCATCAAATCCTTCCTCTCAAGGCTCAGGGAACTCTGAAGAAGGAGAGGTGGAGAGATTGTGGGAGCCAGAAGGGCTGGAAGAAACCAAGGGAACAAGGCCTTCTAGACACAGAGGGACTGAAGCACCCATGAACTCACAGAGAGTGTGAGAACATGCACAGGGCCTGCACAGATGTGAGCCAGGTGGGGTCCCAGTGCTGAGAGGGGAAGTGGGCACACGCCTCCATCCTAAACCTAAATCAATCTCCAATTGATAGGCATTAACAAAAGAAAAAGTAATTCTCTACAAGAGAATCTTACTGGGTAGACAAACCACACTGGAGGTCAGGCCCCATGCTCAGCAGTAGATGGCCAACACTAAATGAACTCAGTGGTATCTCTGGAGACTTTTTTCCCCTTATAATGCTTAATCTGGGCTACACGCATGCATGCATGCACATGCTCGAGTGCATGTGCTGTGTGCGCGCGCGCGCACACACACACACACACACACACACCTTACAGATCTTTTGGTTATATATTATAGTTTCTGATTTTAGGGGGGTGTTGTTCTTGTTGTTTTTGTTTTTGTTTTTTTTTCAAGACAGGGTTTCTCTGTGTAGCCCTGGCTGTCCTGGAACTCACTCTGTAGACCAGGCTGGCCTAGAACTCAGAAATCCACCTGCCTCTGCCTCCCAAGTGATGGGATTAAAGGCGTGCGCCACCACCGCCCAGCTCCTGATTTTAGGTTTTTAGGGGATTTCTGTGTGGATGATTGTGAAGGAGTCTCTGCATCTGTGTGCATTTCCTCCTCTTTGGCTCTTTTTATTCTTTGTTTTGTTCCATCCTGGCTTGTCTGATTTTATTTTATTAATTGTTTGTTTGTTTGTGTGTGTGTTTTAGATGCCTGGTTTTTTTTTTTTTCTAGTGAAAGAGAAGGGGTGTAGATTTAGGTGGGTGAGGAAGTGGAAGTGGCCTGGGAGGAGTTCAGGGAAGGGAAACCGTGATCAGAATGAATTGTAATGAAAAAAAAAAAAAAATCACAGCTGCCTTGGTTTTTTACTGTATTCCATTTCTTGGTTTCCGAGCCAGAGCACAAGTAGTTAGGCGAAATCGCATTTGTAAAGTCCTTAACCTACTAGACCCAGAATTGTATGGACTGTCCTTTGCTCTCATGATGGACCTAGATATTGTTTTAGTAAGTATATAAGAGGAAATCTAATCCTGTGTATAAGATTCCCGTACTTCTAAAGAAATTCTTTAAAACATTCCCATTACTATAACATTAAAATTAAAAACTAAAAATAAAAGTCAGGGGCTAAAGGGATGGCTCAGCACTTTAGAGCACTTGCAGCTCTTACAGAGAACCCAGGTTCTTTCCCAGTAACCCACATGGTGCCTCACAACCTAAAATTCTTTTTCTCAAATTCAGGCATAGTAGCCTACACCTTTAATCCCAGCATTCAGTAGGCAGAGGCAAGCAGATCTCTGTGAATTCAAGTCCAGCCCGCTCTACAGAGTAAGTTCCAGGACAACCAGGGCTTGTCTTGAAAACTTAAGACAACAACAACAATGTCCCTTGCTCATAGAGGCTGTGGGTCATTTTGACATGACCTCTCCTTCTCCACCCTGATCACCTTTACTACTTACCTAATCTTCACAATCCAATGGAGATGAACATTCAAACATGGAACTTCAGAATATGAGCAAATGTTTTGGGGGCTTTATGTTCCAATAATCCATTCCTTTTTCATTCTGATTGATGCTCTGGCATGTGAGTGCACTGCAATATGTCCATTCACTTTCTTGATAGAAAGTTGGGATGTTTCCAGCTTAGAGTTATTAAAAATAGACCACTGTAAATATTTGTGCACAAATGTTCTGTGGACATATTTTTCATTTTTCTTGCAACACTCATTCAGAAAAGAAAAATATTTACAGTCTCTGGAGTTATGAGCCAGTCTCCAAATTCTCCTATCCTTAACTCTTGAGGGAGAATGGTTCCCTTAGACAACACTGAATACTAACTGAGTCCTCAGGAGATGACCTGTGGAAATGGCGAGAGAGGGGAATTTATACAATTAGATGCTTCTCCTAGAAATAACAATCTTGTAATTTTCTTTGTTGTGTGACAGTATAAATACACATTTTAAAGACTGCTTTGAGAAGCAATCATATCCCATGTACATATGTACAGAAATGCATAAATTATTGTATATTCATGCCATGCTGTATTCAACACACAGCTCAGTCACTCACAGAACAATCTATGATGACAGTTTTTAAAATTACTGCAAAATGCTCCAAACACTCCAGGTACCAGCTGGGCTCGTAGCTTCGTTCCCAGTTAATGTGCTAGCAATCTATCTCCATAATCCTTTCCAGACCCTGTTTCCTAGGATCATTTGTGACATATTTTATTTTGAGTCAAGTTCCCCAGGAAACAGACTCGGAGACAGAGATTAGTATTGCTGAGACTGGATGAACATTTCCGTAACAGAAACTTCTACTGACCCTGTGCGCTGTGTGATATTTCTAAAGAGTCTTTGTACCTCTCACCTAAAAGGAGGCGTTGGATAGGAGTCATCTAAGAAGGAGGCCACCCAGAGCACAGCAGCTTCCTCAGCTCAGGGCAGTTGCTAGAGAGGGCTGGGGGCGGGGGGCACAGCATCCACTGCTAGTTAAGTAGCCAGGCATCATCATATAAGAGTATGATGCCTGATAGAAAGGCCTAGGCAAGAGGTAGATTTAGAGTATGACATTTAGGTGAAACTTTAGGTGATTAAAAACCTAGACACTTCAAAGTAAATCATTTCAGGTGAGCAGCCTCCTAGCTGAACTAGTGGTGCAACCCTGTAGTCATAGCTACTTGGGGGGTGGGGGGACTGAGACAGGAGAATCAAATCTTCTAAGTTGGCCTGGGACCCAAACTGACTTCATGGCCAGCCTGGCAATTTAGAGAGGCCCTATCCCAAAGTGAAAAGTGGGGAGAAGAGAGGGGGGAGGGAGAGAGAGAGGGAATGAGGGAGAGGAGGAGAGAGAAAGAGGGGGAGTGAGGGAAAGAGGGAGAGAGAGAAGATCATAACTCAGTGGTGGAATGCTCACTTAGTGTGCATGAGGTTTCCTAGGTTCACTGTCCAATAATGAATAAACAAGGAAGAAGAGGACAGAGCGGGGGAGAGGGGAAGGGGAGAAGGAAACAGAGGAGACATCAAAGTAACTGAGAAGTAGCAGCCAGTGAGGTGGGAAGAGCACTAGGAATGTGGGACCAGGAAGATAAATGCCAAGAACATTTCCAGAAGAATGAAATAATGGTATTCAATATTCCAGGTTGGTCCAGGGAGATGAGGACCATTGTGTCAAGATATGTGCATATCACTGGTAATCTCTTTTTTTGAGATTTATTAATTTACTTTATGTATATGAATGCATGAGCTGCATGCCAGAAGAGGGCGTCAGATCACATTATTGATGGTAATGAGTCACCATGTAGTGGCTGGGGGTTGAACTCAGGACCTCTGGAAGAATGGACAGTGCTTTTAACTGGCTGAGCCATCTCTCCAGCCCAGTCACTGACAATCTTGACAAAAGGAGTTTGGGTAGAGTAGCACGGTATAAAGATATGACTGGAATAGGTTTACAGAGGACAGAGAGGATGAGAAGCAATGAAAATAAACTAACTGGTTGAGGAGGGCCTTGCATCAAGGGAGGCAGGAAGAGTTTGCACTGGAAGGGAGTCAGGATTGAACAATTTTGCAAACCAACGAAATGGGATGCTTGTGTGTGACAAAAATGATTAGTCATAAGAAACAAAATTATAGTGTCAAGAGGAGGTAGCACTGGGGTGGTGACATCTGAGTAGATGGTGTGAGATCATGCACATGGCAGTCCTGACAACCAGAGTAACAAGAAATGAGGTTGAGTATGTGAGAGATGCTGGGAATACTGGGGACATTTTTTTGATAGTTTTAGTTTTCTGTGACAGGAATCGCAGGAATTAAAACAGAGGGGGATGTTTTTGATGATGGATGGGAGGATTTTAAGCAATCCTGAAGAGTGAGAAAGTAAGCAGAAAGGAAATGAAATATGATATCTGGGCTGCATTGGAACTGCATGTGTGTGCGTGTGTGTACATGTGTGTGTGTGTGTGTGCATGCATGGGTATGTGTATGTGTGTGTTTCTCTGTGTGTGTGCCTCTATGTCTGTATGTGTGTCCCTGCCTGTTTGTTTGTGTGTATGTATCTCTGTGTGTGAATCTCTCTGTGCCTGTGTGCCTGTGTGCCTATGTGTCTGTGTATGCCTGTGTGTCTCTTCCTGTCTGTCTGTCTGTCTGTCTGTGTGTGCATTCACCTGCTTGTGTGTGTGTGTGTGTGTGTGTGTGTGTGTGTGTGTATTCACCTGCCTGTGTGTATGCGTGTGTGTGAATGTGGTGCATGTGTATCTCTGTGTGTGTCTCTTTATGTCTGTGTGTGCTTCTGTGTGTCTGTGTCCATCTGGCTGTGTGCATTCACATGCCTGTGTGTGTATGTGTGTGTGTGTATGTGTGTATGTGTGAATGTGGTGCATGTGCATCTCTGTGTATGTCTATGTCTGTATGTGCTTCTGTGTGTCTCTGTCCATCTGTCTGTGTGCATTCATATGCCTGTGTGTGTGTGTGTGTGTGTGTGTGTGTGTGTGCACATTAGTCTACAGTGGGCATGATGAGAGTGAGCACAATGGTCACTGGTTATACATTTATAAAATGGGAAAGGATGAGCACCTCACTCATTGAGCTGTTGGGAGGTTGTGAGAATTAAACACTTTAATGCATGTGATATGCTTGGCATATGGTATCACTTAGTAATCCTTCATCGGTTTTATCTTGTAGGATACACTATTACTATTATATATTATATATTTTTGTTGTTGTTTGTCTGTTTGTTAAGACAGATCTCACTGTGTAGGTCTGGCTTGTCCTGGAACTCACTCTGTAAACCAGGGCTGGCTTTTCACTCCCAGAGATCTGCCAGCCTCTGTCTCCTGAGTGCTAGGATTAAAGGCATGGTGTGGTAACACTCAGTTTATTCATTATATATATTTGTCTACATCTCTATGGGCTCCTAGAACTTCAAAATTTAAAACATCATCTGGTCCACGCCCTTAACTAGCAATCTACATTCCATCCACAGACCCACCTGGTCTGATCCTGCTTAGCATCAGGGTGAATATGCACCCCAGGGCCCTCCATTTCATCCTTGGACCACGCTGGACCCTTCCAACTTACTCTCTAACCCTTTCTTCCTCATTGCATTCCTTATAGAGTCACAGAACAAGAGGAGGTTTTCCTACATCTCCTCGTCTAGCGCCACATTCATGGCCATCAGAGAGAGTGCACTCAGCCGCTCTCTAGTCTACAGCTACCTCTCCTTATGGTGCTCTCTGGAACTTTGCAAGGCTTGGTGATTATAAAAATGATTGTGGGAAGCTGTAGGTAAAACGAAACCATGCCCTCATATGCATACATGTTAATATACTAAAGAGTCCTGCAAACGAGCCCCAGCACATTCCTGAACCCACTGATGGAGAAATGTATTCCATCCCTCATACCCATTTCTTGGGACTAGCAGTTCATGGAGAAATTTCTGGGAAATTCTGGTCCGAAAGAGTGTGTCTTACATTTAGCACATGACATGTAAGATGTTGACTTAGATAACATTTATTACAAAGTTACACAGTGTAATCTTTAACTGGGTTTAAAGTCCACTCCTAATGCTTATAGACCATATGAGCAACGACAAAATCAAATCCATTAACAAATAGAAGCAAAGGCGATTTAAATAGGCCATATTAAGTTAATGTGGCATATAATGTGTGTTTTTATTCATAATCATAAACCTAACTCTGCAACCCAGCAAGACCCAAAAGGGAATAAAGGGAAAATGGAACCTGAAGATCTCAGCCGGGGTGTCAAGGTGAACCTGAGGCCAGGCAAGCCATAGAGCTAGGGGAAAACCGAATAAGACTGTTCTGTGAAAGGAACCTAGCAATAAAATGACTCCTAACAACACTGTGCTATGCCCATAGATTAGTCTCTCTCTCAGCCATCGTCAGAGAAGCTTTCTCCTGCAGTCGATGGGAACAAATACAGAGCCACATGACTGGACAGTGTGCAGAGACCTTGGAGCCCTTAGTCCTAAATGGTCTTGGTCAAACCCCCTCCCCTCGGGACTCAGGGAACTGTAGACAAGAGAAGGCAGGAAGAGGGCAGGAGCCAGGGGGATGGATGACACCAAGGAAAAAAGGCCACCCGGACACAACAGGGCTGATGCACCTACCAACTCACAGAGACTGTGGCAGCACACACCGGGCCTGCACAAGCCCAAGGCAGATGGGGTCCCAGTACTGAGATGGAGAAGCAGACACAAGTCCCCATCCCTAATCCAGAAGCTATCTCCAACTGACACCTGCTTACAAAAAAAAGAAAAAAGAAAATATTTGTTTTCTCCAATGGAGTCTTACTGTATACATTCACCACACTTAAGGGGGTAGCTCAGAACCCGAAATGTTCTTGTTGTTTTTCAAACTTGGTCTGCAAAGAGCTCAAAGATGGCCCAAGGCCTCACCACCATCTACAGTGCCAAAGAGCCTAGTGAATTTGTCCAGGACTGGTGGTGTAGTGGGTTGGTCTGGTGATGCTATATAATCAAATGCTAGATTCTGTACCAAGATCTGGCTGCTCGAAGACAAGCATATCCCCCATACACCAGCTTTTGTTGTATAAAACCTTGCTCCCTATATCATCTCTGATTGGTTAATAAAAATGCCTGTAAGGTAGGCTGGGCAGAAGAGAGGTAGGCAGGGCTTCAGTTCCTGGCTTGGCGTCTGAGGCAGAGCCCGCAAGAAGGAGAGAGAAGGAAGAAGGAGGAAGGTGCCATGGTGTAAGAGCTCATGGCCGTGAGGGCCGGCCTGTTGAAGTAGGAGTGGTCCAGCCAGAAAATGGCAAGTGATATCTTGGGGTTATTGACAGGAAAGTAGACAAAGTAAGTTAGAGGGTTGATACCTGTCCAGCTCTAGTGCTTTAACGGCTTATACATATAAAGGTTTTATGGCTTTAATTAGGGAATCGAATGAGTAAAGGTAGATTAGAAACCCCCAAATAATATTTACAATAGGGGATGGCAGGATCTTCAAAACTTGATATGCTTTCTTTAAAAAAAAAAAAGGTTTATTTATTTATTTTATGAGTATACTGTAGCTGTCACACGAAAAGAGAGCATCGGATCCCATTACAGATGGTTGTGAACCACCATGTGATTGCTGGGAATTGAACTCAGGACCTCTGGAAGAGCAGTCAGTACTCTTAACTGCTGAACCAGCTCTTCAGCCCCCTTGATACATTTTCTTTAAGCAAAATGACCAATGCAAAGTGAATTGATAGGAGTCTCTGACCTCACTTGGACCTTTTGATGTTGTGTGTAGTGAACTTGCATTTGGATCACCATTGTATCATTGCCAACAATCTTCTTTTACTGACCTTTCAGTTGTGAGCCTGACCTTCTCTTCAGCCTATTTTCATTACTTTAAAAAGGACCTATTTAAGCAAAGATTTGATTTTTGAATGAGCGCGGCAACCTTGTGGTTTTCCAATAGAGATTAACTATTACACTAGTGCAGTCTTCCTGTTTGCAGGTCCTCTTTCTGTGAAAGGGCCCCTGGTCCTCTCCCTCTCTCCATTTTCTCTCAAGAGCAGCAACTGTATAGGGCCCCTCTGCTAAAGAGACAGGAGTGGGTGCGCCAGCATGGAGATCGAATAAGACAAACCTCCTCTTAAGAGCAGCTGAACTGCTGAGGAGCAAGCTTCAAAGGCTTGGGTGAGAACGACGGGTACCAAGATGTTGGAAGTTGTAGAACAACCATGATACAGTCTATAGGTCCATGTGGATGCTCTGTAGCTATTAAAAAAAAAAAAGGATGAACAGAGATAATCCAGTTGGGTAGGTGTGTGGTCAATTTTTAACCCGATTTACCCAATCAACGAATTCACAACTCAATTAATTGGTATATAAGCTACTCACCTAGATTGGGCAGATCTACCACTATACTACTCTATTCCCATCTATTAGATCCCATATGACTTGCGATTTCTCCAAGCCACGTGCTTCAGCTCCATCTTCCTTCCACCTTGTCCTCCTGTCCAGTCTCCTCCTCCGTCCTCCTCTCCAATCTCCACCCACTTCTCCTCTCTCCCCTTCTCCCCCAAACTTTTCAGCTCCACCTTCCTTCCTGCTGCCCAATCATCGGCCTTAGTCTTTATTTGAAAAGTTAAGATGGGGAGAAGGTTCACAAGGCACCTGTATATGTCACTCCTTGACTGCAGTGCTTTCCAGGAGAATAGAGTTAGCTTCAAAATACAAAACCAGGGCTATCCACAACGGGTAGAGAAGTGCCTTAAAGGGTCTCACTGGGTAGTACTATCTCCTTCAGGTGTTTAGGGCTACCTTCTTGGTCCCTTCATCTTAGGGGAAGGAACAGACAATACATTGCCAAGTACGGACAGAAATGATTGCAGTGTGTGGCTGTGTCTTTAGTTTCCCAGGGCTTGTAGGTCACCTCTAGTCACCTTATGTTTCACTTGCCTTTGTAATCCTAGTGGACAGAAGGCTCTCCCGTCTGGCTTTCTGCAGTTCTGGCCTACAGTTTTGCAGAGATTGGCACTCATGCATACTTTTATGATTCCGAAGATAAAGATTTGTATACAATGATCACTGATCCATCTATGGATGCCAAAGCTCTTTCTGCGAGAATTGCGTCCAGCTGTACAGCAGCTAATCCATTGGGAAAGTAAACAAAGGGGGGCTTACAAAAGTAACACTCCCCCAGCTCAGAACGGTAAACACCACAACTGAAAGATACATGCTGTGTTCAATGATAAAATGAACTCTCACCCCCAACACACAGGCAAACAGTGCAAATTCAACACATACACAGACTCTCTCTACTGTTGCATTGTGCTGATTTGAATAAGAATGTCTCCTGCATCCCTGAACGCTGGGTTGCTAGTTGGTGACACTGTCTGGGAAGGTCTAGGATGGCTGGAGGGCAAGGATTTGAGGTTTGAAAGCCTCAGTTGACATTCCCAGTGTCCTGTTCCTCTGCCTGCCTCTCTCCCTCCCTCCCTCTCTCTCTCTCCTCTCTCCCTTCTCTCGACTCCCTCTCTCTTCCCCCTCACATGCTCTCTCTGTCTCTGTCTCTGTCTGTCTCTGTCTCTGCCTCTCTCTCTCTGTCTCTCTCTCTGTCTCTCTGTCTCTGTCTCTCTCTGTCTCTCTGTCTTTCTCTCTGTCTCTCGCTGTCTCTGTCTCTCTCTGTCTCTCTGTCTCTCTCTCTCTCTCTCTCTCTCTCTCTCTCTCTCTCTCTCTCTCTCTCTCTCTCTCTCTCTCTCTCTCTGTCTTCCCCTCCCTTGCATAATAAGGAAACTGAGAGCCCCTCAGTTGTTCAGGCCACGAGGCTGGATATCTCAGCAGTTCCAGTCGAATGGAGGCTTGGATCCTGGTGAGATGTTGGTCAGCAGTCTACGTTGGAATCCCAAAGAAGTTTGTTCTAATACCCGTGAAGGAGTTCCTCAGCAACAGGATAGAGGAACTTGCCATCGAGAGTGAAGACAGGCAGGCAAAAAGCAAAGTTTTTTTTCTGTCTTTTTATCAGAAGATGGCAGCCCAGAATGAGGGTGGATCTTCCTGTTTCAATAATCTGATCAAGAAAATCCCTCGTGAGAGTGCCCAGCACCTTGTGCTTTGGTTGATTTCCGGTGGGGTCAGATTGACAACCAAGATCAGCCATCCCAGAAGATAACATTGCATTGCGAGACACAGAACTATGTTGTAATTAGAGGACGGTCATTTCAACAAGAACATCATCACAAGTCTAAGAGGGAAACTGAGGCTCAGCTGAGCTCTGTAATACGAGAGTAGAATGAGGAGAGTCCAGGGAGCGTGCTCAGCTGGACCAGGAAGCACCTGTGGATCACAGATCTGGCTTGTTCTGTTTGGCCTCCATATTGCAGGCTCCACACCCCCAGTTCAACCTACTCTGGACGTGCACAGAGGTTTTCCTTGTCATTCCTTCAATAATGCAGTGAAACAAATGTTTATGCAGTGTTTACATTTTGTGTTGGGTGTTTCAAGAATTGCAAAGCTGATTTAAAGTATATAGGCAGATATGTGTGGACTATATGCAAACATTACATCATGTCATACAAGAAACTTGGCCATCTGGGGGTTCTGTGTCTAGACATCACCAGAGATAGTGAGATATGACGATGTGTACTAAGGCCAAGGAGATCAACACAGGGATTTCACTTGTGTGACTGGTTTGGGTACTAAGGATTGAGGCCTTATACACACTTGAGAAGTACCCTCCATCTGAGCCCTTCTGGAGGTTTTTGTTTTGGGATGGGATTTCACTAAACTGCCCAGGCTGGCTTTGAACTTGTTCTGTAGCCCAAATAGCCCTTAAATGTGCAATCTTCCTGCTTCAGCCTCCTGAGTAGCTGAGATTACAGGCCTTCACTATCAGGACTGTTGTTTTTTTAAAAAATTATTTTTAATTGGTACATCATAATACATATTTATGGGATGTGATACTTTGAGATATATATATTCACATGAACATATACATATATGCATGCACACAGAGTGTAAAGATCAGATCAGAGTAATCATATTCAACATGACTAACACGTACTATTTCTTGTGGGAAGAACACACAAACCCTTCTCTGATTGCTTTGAGGTTTATAATTAATTACTAACTATAATCACCCCATAGTACTAGAAGCCCTGAAACTTACTCCTCCTGTCTTAATAGATTTTAGTGGCAGTTACCCAATCCCCCTCATCGCGGCCACACCCTTCTTTGTTCTTCTAAGCATCAGGTAACGTTGTTCTAGTCTATACTTCTACAAAACTAACTCTTTTTGTTTTTTAACATTTATTGATTTTTTTTTGTGAATTTCACATCATTCACCCCAACCCACTCATCTCCCCATTCCTCCTCCATATCCACCCTCTACCTTACAACCTCTCCCTAAAGGAAAACACAAAATTTTTAAAAAAGAAAAGAAAAGAAAAGAAAATCTTGCCATAGGAGTTACAGTGTGCCCCACAGTGTACCCTTTTACCCAACTAGCTTTACTTGCAAATGTTCATTGCAAGGAGTCATCATTGGTCTGGTTCAAGGCCTCTGGCTTCTGCTACACCATCAATACCAGATCCTCACCAGGAATCCTCTTGGATATCCTGTTGTTGCCCTGTGTCATGGAGATCCTGCAGAACTAGCCCCTTCATGTGCTCTAGCAGTTCATAGATCGGGTAGATGTAGGGATGGGCCAACTCAAAGCTCTGGATCTGGACCTGGGTGACAGCTGAATTGATCAGCCTGACAGTTCTCCTGTGCCCACGCCACCAAAGTGAACTCCTGTTTTATCCAGGCCAGGAGCAGGGAGAGTTCTTCTGTCTGAAGCAGCCTGCAAAGGACCAGGTGGACTCTCCCACACTCACACAACCAGACCCTCTCTCTCTCTCTCTCTC
>NW_022196898.1:45016829-45022808 GCF_008632895.1 Mastomys coucha | reverse complement strand
TCTCTCTCTCTCTCTCTCCTCTCTCTCTCTCTCTCTCTCTCTCTCTCTCTCTCTGCAAGTGGTGAAGGGCAGCTGTCCAGCACCACCATTTATGCCCTCAGGGCAGCTCCCCACCCCACCATCTCTGCTAGCACCACTACTGCCCAGGCAAGGGGAGGAGCCAGTGAGGGGCAGAGCCAGCTCCGCTCATCCCTAGAACATCACCATGGCCCCAGGAGGCGGCTCAGACCAGGGATGTCTGCATGGTGTTTGGTGGTAGGTAATACGGGCCTCAGACATCAACACAGACCCCTCTGCTGCAGGGCCACAGCCCTGATCTTAACCCTTAAGCCATCTCTTCAACCCCACAGGCTTCTGGTTCTATTGTGGTTCTATTTCCACATCTTAAGGAGCATTGCTTTCTGTTGTGACTTTCACATTGCTTTCTGTTGTGACTGTACTAATTTACAGTGCCACCCACACTGTCCTTGGAGTTCCCTTTTCTCTACCTCCTCACTAGCATCTATTACCACCCTTTTGATGACAGCCATTTAATTTGGGTTAAGATGAAGCCTGGGCTGAAAACCACTAGAGAGTTTTAAACAAGGGCTGACAAAGTCTCCTCTGGTCTTGTGAAGGGTGTAGGTCCGAGACCTGCTGGAGCAAGGTCGATGCATTGCAGCTCACGGCAGAGATTGGGAAAAGTATCAGCTCTGAGAATGTCTGGAAGCAGATCCAGGGCAGTTCCTACAGAGCGAGGAGATGTGTGTGAAGGAAGATATCAAAGAGGACTCAGAGAACAAGTGTTATCATTTGCTAAAGCAAGAAAAAGCAGGGTGGAAGGAAATATCCAGAAGAGAGGGGGCATTGATATCTCTGTTGGTTCATGTTAGGATTGAACTCTGTCCACTGCCAAATGGAGCTGGCAGATAGATACTAAATCTGGAGTCACAGCTCCACATTGGAGAGCGGAGAACAGCCAGTGTGTAGAAGGCTCCCAAGGGCATGTGTATTTGCCTTACTCTGCCCCATAGCTCTAGACACCTTTATCTAACCCTCTGTTCACCTCTCAGAAGGTGTGGTGTCCATTGGCAAGGATTATTAACAGGCAGAACAGGATGGTGAGCACCTGCCATCCTAGAGAAGGAGCAGCATAGACACATGTAGACGACCTCAGCCTCTGAGTCTAGAACCCCAGATTTGATTGGCGGTGAATGTGTACTACAGAGAAGTGAGAGACTCGGGGGATGTCACATACACATCGCAGCCAGAGACTGGGGTCAAGGAGGCACCCATAGCGTGAAATGACTTTAAGTTAATTTTTTATTTATATTTAAATACATTTTAGCGTTTTGATCTTTTATCATTCGCGTAGTTTAGGGGTTCTCACCCGTTAATCTACAAGGCTTTCCAGAGTTCCAGCACAATGCAGACAGACAGGGAAGGAAGTTATAAAAAGCCTTTGGTAATTCAACTGGTCAGCAGTTCTTTGTTCCGTTGGCCCCTCTCAGTCAGGCTTCCTTGGCCAGAAAGAACCAAGCAGCCCACACAGCGAATAAGGTGCCACTGCGTTCCCACAAAGCACCACTAGAGGGCTGCAGAGACTAGCCCTGAGCAGAGTCGGAGGCCCTGGGAAACCAGGATTAGACCTTGCCCAAGGCACCATCCTGCCATTATTAGCTGAGGAAGCTGGAGTCTTCTTCGGGGACTGCATGGTGTTCCCCAGGCCACCCAGCTACCAAGTGTCTACGACACAATTCAATTAGGGTTTTCACTCGGGGGTCCCCCAAAGTGATCTCATGGAAAGTGGGTGGACTTGGGAGCCAAGAGTCCCATTTGCTGTTATCTCATCTTGTGTACTAGTCAAATTTCCTCGTTTCTCTAAACCTTGCAGCCTTTCGGGAAATGAATGTTTCAGCTGTGTGGGTATTGTGTTCTGTTGCTAGGTAGCATAGCTAAGGGACCCTCGTGGTCATCCACCAAATGCCCAGGCCTTCATTTCCTTCTGAGGTCTCTCTTTGGAGTAGCTCAACTTCATGAAATAATTCTCAGGAATGAATCCCAAGAGTCCTGTCTGGCCATGCCCTTCCATACATGACAGGCGGTATACATCATTTTTAAGAAGCCAACATAAATAAAACCACGCAAGGGCTATATCTTTAATCCAACATGGAGTCAACGGTAAGGATGGCTTTCTTGCCTATGTGCAGGTTTGGATCCCCACTCTTCTCACCCACTACTATTCAGCGCATGTCCATTGAGTGCCAATAAAGGTTCTGGACCATAGGAGGACTCCGTGACAACCAACACTCCCTGCCAGGCGTTACCCAAGTCCAACTTTATTTCTCACACTCATTTACCCTCACTATAGTTCTGAGTCAGGCATCCTTAGCCTAATCTTAGAACTAAGGAAGGTGAGGCTCAAGAGAAGTTAAATGCTTTGTCTGAGACCTTTCAGAAAGTGGCAGCCCCAGAGTTCAAGGCCAGCTTTGGTCTTGCTGATCTTCTTTGCCCAAGGTGCAAACCACATGAAAGTGAGAACCAGGAAGTATCGCATGCTGGAAGAAAGGCTACCTGGACGCCAGATTGCTTAAACCACTGAGGCAACCCAGAGGTTGGGCACAGGGGCGGGCAGGGTGGGAGGAGCATCCTGGAGCATGCTCACACCCGGCCTGGGGGTGGGGTGGGAGTCTGGGAGTGGATGGGGCTGACACATTCATGAAGCAGTGAATCTGATGTATCAAAACATGGCATATTTGGTTTGTGAGAGCCTCTCCCCACCTAAGTGGCTTGGGTTCTAAAAACCAACTCCTCCTGAAAAGGAAGCGAGGCCAAAAAGGCTAAAGCCTCTGAAGCCAAGAGTAGGAACAGCAGTGTGCCTCACCAACAGCAACGTCTGGAAATTAGCTTCACGTTGAGTTCTATTTTAAAAACCCTGACCAAAGCGACTCCACAAGGTAAACAAGGTGAAAGGTCCCAGGAATTTCCTAAAGCTTTTAACACAGCCAGAGGCTGACCTGACCTAATTGGCGGGAATAAAGGAAACCAGGGAATCCCAACTCCCACCGCCTCTCCCAGGCTGGCGGACTGCCACCTAAAGATACTAGCCCCGGAGCAACCGCCCGCCCACAGCAGCTGCTCCACGCCCACACCGGCTTTCCAAGGCGCTACAGTCCAGCAGGTCAGGCATGCGCACATCTTAAGTACAAGAATGTCCAGATGCTGTACAAATGCAATTCTAGAAATAGCCAGACACCTGAGTGTAACCCGACACAGGAAACATCCTCCCGTCCCAGCAAAGCAGACTCCTCTAAGGGACAGGGGAAAGGAAATCCTAATTAGAGTCATTCTTTTATCCAACAGAACTAAGCCTCCAGCCACTAGCCAAGGAGATCTACCCTGGCTGCATAGCAGATTCACCTGGGAACTTTAAAAAAGACCACACCGCAACTCCACCCAAAACCAATTAAGATTACCTGGGAGAGGAGCCCAGTCTCTCTCTCAGTCTCTCTCTCTCTCTCTCTCTCTCTCTCTCTCTCTCTCTCTCTCTCTCTCACTAATTCTGTGCGCAAGTGTGTTTGTGTGTGTGCATGTGTTTAAAGTTCTCTGTGTGATTCTTATGTGGTGAGAACCATTAGATATTAGGTACAAGACAAAACAGGCCAAGCTTCAAGCAGCAGGACTTCCACCATGGGGCCATGGCGTGTATCTTCTGGGAGGTGACTTGGAATCATCTTCATCTGCAGCCTGGGAGGGGTTTGCTGCAGTCGAAGGCAGACACTATCCAACAGCACTCAACGAGCGAGAGGCAGCGGAGGGACCGGGTTTCCTAGTTCCAAGACTCTTGTGTTCGTGTTGTTATGCATCACTTTAAGGAATCCTGCTGGAAAAGAGGTTCAGAGTTGTGTATGGCTGCAGGAAGGCAACGTCGCAGGAAAGACAAAGCCAAAGGAAAAAGGTGGGTGGCTGGATCTACCCACCAACCAGTTAGTGTCCATTAGCATTCCTAAAACAAGCTTGTGTTGATCCACTTCTTGTTGAGTTAACTGGTTTGGTCAAGGGTTTTCTAGACAACCCTGCAGCCAGAACTGTAAGCAGATATTTAAGAGACTGCTGTGCCAGGATCAACAGTTGGCCTTAGGATATGCTTACGAGCCCTAAGGAGGACATAATTTATTGCACAAACTCTTAGCTGAATAGTTAGCATTCGAGTGTTGGCTGCTCCGCCGGCCGTTAGCTTACGGTCAATAGGCGTTGGAGGGGAAGCCTGTGTTCAGAGGGAAAGCACAAAGACAGGTGCAGCCTGTGCAGGGGCTGGAACCCAGCCTATGAAATACAATCCGCTCTCTGGGTAGCTATTTAGCCACATCTAAACCCTGCTTCTTTAGGCAGAGGTACAGATCTGCCTGCCCTGGAGTGGACTATAACATTCTCAAAGCCGCCTCAAAGATATTTAGTCTAGTTTCCCAAGTGCTGGTCCTCTGGAAAGTAGCTATTGCCCTTCATAAACAAACCCACTGATCCCTGCCCTTCCCCCTTCAGCAACTTTGGCCTTGGCTCTTTGTCTGCTCATTGAGCCCCTCTTCTTCCTCACCATTGGTATTTCCAGGAGAGGTTCATCTGTTTACCACTTGTCAATCACTTAACAAGCAGATCCTCTTATTTTGCAAATGAAGGAACTGAAGTCCAAAGAGCAGAGCCACACACAGGGTAGGTGGCAGAGCTGAGACCAGCCCGGCCTCTGGATCCCTCGTGGGTGGTCTGTCAAGTCCCACTCAACCAAGCCGAGCAGCATTTCCAAGAGTAAATTTTATTGAAAGCAATAAGCCTGGGTCTAACCTTGGACCAAATCACCGTGAACGCAAAAGTCTTATAACCCTCTTACAAACTAAGAAAAGATTAGAATGTTTACCAATATCCCTTATTAACACTTTGATAGATACCAAACCCGTATTTATTTTTTTAAAGGGGGCTTGCCAAAAGAAGAATCCAAAGAACAAGTCTCCAATAACAGGATGCTTAGGGGTTGCCTTGATGGTTTTTCTGTGATAGATGGCCTGCTGTCCCTCTTGGTTCTTTCAGAGAGTAATAATGAAATCCACTTACTAAGCACTCAGCATGTTCCAGGTGATATAAAACATACTTTGCAGATACTACACGAGTCTGATGACTTGTGACACACGTCTATGGTCTCCTGGCACAGGTGAGGGGCGGTAACTCAGTAATAATTTGTCCAAGTTCACATGGTTAACAATTGCCTGAGACAGGGTCAACACTGTTCAAAAGAGACTGTGCCTCTTCATACACAAACCACATGCGTCCTGCACCCTAACTGGGGCTTTTCTTCAACAAACCTGCAGACTAGATAGGCCTGGCAGGGCTGAACACACAGAGATGTACAAAGAAGAGAAATACCAGCCCTTGAAGGCCAGACCCCAGCAACTCCTCCTTCTAACAGGTTCCCACCTTCTTCTCACCCGACCCCTGTTGGGCCATCCATCTCCTCGTTAGTCACACAGCCTGAAGGCTGCGCAAGGAAACAAACTAAGCACAGCCTGGCCCAACCCTGGAATGGAGCCTGATGCCTACGACATTCATCAACTGGTTAATTTCAGAAACGCATCCATTTGCACCAGCTGCTTACAAAGCTCTCGGCCCTGGGGAGACAAGCAGCCAATCACAGGCAAAGCAGAGAGGCGCGCGCAGAGTTTTTCTGGGAACCACATTCGACTGGGGGGTCTGTCTGCCGCTCGGTTGGTTGTGTAATTTCATCGAAGCTCTGGAGAGTGGAAAGTGGGGTTTAGATGAATGATCTTATTTCCTTTAAATTATTTTATATTTATGGGTCATACCTGTCCTCGATGCACAAGTGCCCTATTAACCTATCATGAGGACAATGGTCATGAAGCAATGGCGGCTGCCATTACTCTTTATGAGGAGAGAGATGTCTGGCAGCTTCTAGCAGTCTCTCCAGGTGGCTGCTCTGTGTGTGTGTGGGGG
>NW_022196898.1:45004060-45016813 GCF_008632895.1 Mastomys coucha | reverse complement strand
GGTAGGTGGGTGGGTGTGGGTGTGGGTGTGGGTGTGTGTGTTTCGGGAGAAGAGGAAGAAAATCACTGCAGGTCTACCATCTGCTCCTAAACTGTCAGCTCAGGTTCAAGTCTCAAGAGATACCTGGCTTTTAGAGATGACTGAAAAACCAGAATGCAAACACATTCCCACAGTGAAAGAGAGATGGCTCAATCTTTACAAAATTGTGTCAAGGCACGGGGCCCTTTCTCCAGCTTCCAGGCCCCCTCAGAAGATCAGACACCTTGGCACCACCGAACTGGAAGAAAAGTTTCAGAATGTCCTCGGGGGAGAAACACTGCACCTGCCTAGAGAAAAGAATATGATTATTTTAAACCAAACACTACGTGGAGATGACAAGCACTGCCCTTTCCTGGGGGATACAGAGAATGTCCCTATATAGACACTGGGGATACCGAGAATGTCCCTATATAGATACTGGGGATACCGAGAATGTCCCCATATAGACACTGGGGATACTGAGAATGTCCCTATTTAGACACTGGGCATACAGAGAGTTTCCCTTTTCTAAAAATAGGTGTCATAAATACTGAACACTACCAGAAGTGGAAAGATATCAAACCTTACCAATTCTTTTAGCATTGTAGTATCTCAAACCATAGGATCTGAAAAATAAATAAAGCCACCACAACTGGAAAAGAAGAGGTGAAACAGTTAATTATTTCCAGGCAACAAGACTATGTAGGCTCCTTTCCACATCCTTCCTCTGTGCACAGGAATGGGATGATCTCACTGGGTCCTTGCAAGAGCTTGTGAGAAAGGCACTGTTGGTCATCCCCATTCTGCTGGCGGTAAAGCAGAGGCTCACTGAGGCCAGCACCCCACTCAGGCACAGGTGTGTCCACTTACAGAGCTGACTTATGACCTATAGCACACCTTACTCTGTGGTTAACTAACCAGCTGTGGAGAACAAGTGACCGTTAGGACAACAACAGCAATTATCCCTGTAGACCAGGCCATGGTGTATAAGGGAAGCAGAGTGGTTCCAAGCACTGATCACACGTCTCGATTTTGTTTTCTGTGGGAATCAGGCAGGGAAGGGTGAGAGAAGAGAAAAGACAGAGAGCAGACTGAGCCACCCACCGGGGCTCTGGAAGATGCTATGTGAACAAACTCTCACAGAGTTAGCAGAGCCCAGGCAGCAGCAAGGAAGTGTGTGCAAAACGGACAGATGAACGGAAAGACAGCAGAAGAAAAATAAAGTCTTTATTTCCTTGTGGAAGATGACTGCTGCCCAGCAGCGTAGCTGAAAACAGTGTAAATCTGTAGCTCATGGATGTGCAAGGTGGCTCAGGGGGCGGAAGTGCTTGGCCGTGGAAGCCTGAAGACCTGTGCTCGAGCCCCGCAGCCATCATCAGAGGAAAGGAAGGTCCTGGGTACGGTGGTCTTTAATCCCAGTATTGGGCAGGGGTGGCTGAGTGTCTATGAGTTCTGAACCAGCCTGACTACCTATCAAATTCCAGGAGAGCCAGGGCTACACAGAAAGACCCAGTCTTAAAAACAAAAACAGAACAAAAACAAAAACAAGCCAAACACCCTGGATTGAGAGGTGAAGCTTACAGATCTGCTCATAGGCCCGCTGGCCAGGAGTTCTAAGGGCAGCAGAAACAAGAGAAACCCTGTCTCACTCACCAAGGTAGAAGTTGCGTTGACCTCTAGACATGAGGTTGGGAGGTGTTCGTTGCCAGTGAAAGGTAGATCTGGGAGGAGTTAGGGGAGGAAGGAGAGTATGATCAAAGTATATCATATGCACACATGAAGTTCTCAAAGGACTAATAGAAATACTAAATGCATACACCACATCATCATCATCATCATCATCATCATACTCATGAACCTCTAGTGCAGCAGTTCTCACCCTTCCTAACGCTGCGACTCTTTAATACAGTTTCTCATGCTGTGGTGACTTCATAGGCATAATTTTGCTACTGTGACAAATCGTAATGTAAATAAGTGTTTTGAATGGTCTTGGTCCACCCCAGTGAAAAGGTCATTTGAACCCCAAAGGTTGAGAACCACTGCCTTAGGGGATTGCTAAGGAAGAGCCATACACTGATCCGACCCTCTTCTGGGGCTGTTGGGATTGTAAAGTTGTGCCATCAGACAGCTTCCAAGTTCGGATACAAAAGGCCTCTTTTTCATCAACTGTGGTTAGGGACCAACATCTGTGCCTTCTCATAAGGTCGCTGAAAAGAAAACTGAAATAAAACACATAGGACCTGCACATGAGAAGAGCAGTCTCAATGATCCATCGCTACGACTCCTGAGTTGGTACACGTGAACCAGACTGAAGGGAAGCATCCGGAGCACCGGGACTGGCATCTCCTCTCGTTCCTATCATTATTTGATGCCAGGGATCAAGACAACAGCAAACAGATTGTGTCCATGCCAGTTTTAAGAGTCTCAGCGAGCGCTAAAGGAGCAGAGACGAGACATTACAGAGAAGGTAGAGGCAAGCACACACAGGATCGTGCACACACAAGAGCTTTGAGAGACCCAACAATGCTGCGCCGTCAGAGAAAATAGGCTTGCTCCCACACAGGAGGGAAAGGTTCCTTGAGAGGGACCAAGCAGATTTGCAAAGGCATGGACACCTGCTCCCTACTTGTGTACCTATTTCATAGAAACTTCTTACCCTACTGAAGTGGGGACTTGACCAAGCAGAGGAGTAAGTTCCAGGGACTCCTCACCAGGGCCAGGAGCCTAGAACTAGCCTAGCATTCTTGTGATTATCGGCTCTGATTTCTTTGCATGTGCCCACACTTGCTGAGCTATGTGCTAGACCCTTCTGTTTTGTTTTTCAACAGATGTGACAAAACCCATGGCCAAGGCAACTTATAAAGCAAAGCAGGTAATTTGGGCCTTGTAGTTCAGAGGGTGAGAGTCCATGGCCATCCCAGCCACAGAGAGCATGGCAGGCAAGGAGGCAGGTGGGCAGACATGGTGCTGGAGCAATAGCTGAGAGCTCACATCTTGATCCACAGCAGGAGGCAAAGAGCATTAACTGTAATGGCTAGGGCTTTTGAAACCTCATAGCCCATTACCAGTGACACACCTCCTCCAATAAAGCCACACCTTCTAATCCTTCCCAGATGGTTCTGCAAACTGGGGATGAACCCACTGTGGAGGCCAGTCTCATTCCAAGCACCATGGACTTTCTAAGGCACAATTTTGTACATGGATATGCATCTCACGATGGCAAAAGTTCCCCTGCGTGACTCAGGTCATGAAAATAGTGATAAAGAAAAAAAGCTCCCCCAGATGGGCCACTTTAACAAGTATGGTATACGCACACAGGAACCACAACAACACTAGTGAAACCGGAACTGTTGGAGGTTCTGGGTTCTGCTTGCCTGGGTTTTGAAAGAGTCATGGGACTCAGTTGCTGAGAGGCCGAGGGAGAAAAAAAAAATTCCCTGGCGCCAGACTATCACCAACCTGTCACAGACAAGGTGGGAAGAGACTGCCCATGGGAGTCTTATCCACGGGTTGTTCTCAGAAGGCACCAGTGTTGCTTCTCATCAGAGCTCATCCTCTTTAACATTGCCTGGTGCTGTGAGAAATAAATGCTCCAGGTTACAATGCATCCTCGCTGGCGCACCAGCCAAGCCAAGCCTGGGCTGTTCCGGCAGAGGGAAACAAAAGTAACTTGTCTACTTGCTGGAAACCTGGCTGATGGTGATTGCAGAAGGCAGGCCATATAGGCGATGTCTCCTGAAGGCTTTGCTGCCTTCTCCCCTTCCCCGCCCCCCACCTTTCCCAGCACCACTTACTTCTCTCACAAAACCCTGGTTCGTGGTGCTAAGGTGTCCCATTCATAAAGCAGAGAAGATAATATTTTTCACACTTTTGGTATCGTGTGAGGCTTCACATCCTAATATCTGTAGAGCTTCTTCAGCAAAAGGTGACAGGCTGCAAGCACCTTGAACTGTCTTGTCATTAACAACTAGAACTATTGAGTATTGATTTCTAGATCCGACTTCCTACTGGATTTTTTGTAGGACTGTTAATCCCCCTTCATGGTTTCACAACAACCTGCTGACATAGGATCGCTGTTCCTGCCAAAAAGAAAAGGAATCTCAGAAAAGGAGCTTTGCCTGGATGTATGCAAGCAAAAAGAACCTAACTGAATCTAACTTCAGAGTCTCCCGGTATACAGTTTAGCCTCGCTCATGGACTTATCTGAACTCTTCTTGGACTGGGTAGGCATTCATCCAGTGACTGGCTACATATTGGATATTCTTTCTGCTTATTTAACCTTCCTTTACGCCTCTGTAACCCGGTGGTGCCTTCTCTACAACTTTCTTCATCTTTTGGACACTCACAGAGAGAAAGAGATAGAGAGAGCATGAGGAGGTGGTGACTAATCCTCACTTCATCCACAAAGGTTCCTTTCCCTCCAACCATTTCCCTAGACACCTCAGTGCCCCCTACTGTTCGTGGGGTTCATTCATTAAAAGGAAAGGCAGGTGTGCTTTTGGCAAAGTCTAAAGAATGTATTCATTCACTATATGCTAGAACCCATCTGCTGGCGTTAAACAGGCTTACGACCATTTCGCACCTACGTCTTCCTCCTGGGTGTATCCTGTCCATGGAAGAAGATAGCAGTCATACGATCATCTATAGTCCCTTGTGCTGGACTATATGAAAGGCATTTGGTATATTTGTTGATTTTCCATCCAGTGGAAACTGGTCTGCCCAGTTACCTTCCTGGACATAGTCCGTTCCTACCTGGATTCCAAATGAAGTCCCGGAATATGACTCCAGCTGAGATCTGTGCCGTGTTCTCACATTCTGAAGCTCCTTTCTGATCCAAGAACTGTGTAGACAGTCATTGTACATCTCTGTCAGGCCCATTCCCTGTGAGACTCAGCCAGCAGCTGCTTTCAAGACACTACACTCATTCTGCTTGCGACTTTCCATACATAAACCTCTCCTGTTGTCCAATCCGATCTGGGTCTACAGGCCAGTTCTTCCCACCCATTTTACCTTCAAGCTCAGCAGAACTCTGAGGGCCAGCCTTTGCACATGAGTGGGGCCCTTGTTCCATCTACCACAGCTGTCCTTCTTGCTTGTTTACTCATTACAGATACTTCCGGATACAGGATATACTGGTAGAAGGTCCTCCTGGTCATGGAAAAGCTGATTTGGAGAATAATAGAGTATTGATCATGTTTAAATGTAAAATTTCTATCAAATGGACTGCTGGGTGAGGAAAGCTGTAAAAAGGGAGATAGAGAACCCGGGAGTCTATGTAAGGGTAAGGAATTACTAGGTGAAAGGTGAAGGTCAAAACATGGCTACTGCTGCATTAGTGGCATGGCTGTTGTCCGGACAACCAACCATTTTCTGATTGGATTTGAGGGCTGCTCTGTAGTAAATCTGATCAACACCACATGGCTGGGAAGGTCACAGGCCCTAGGCAGGAACCTACTACTGTTGTTTTGCTAAATGGACATGTTGTAGAACTTTCCTCTAAATATGCATACATTTATACATTCTAAATAATTATTCATACATTTAAATTAGTGCTGTCCTCAACCTTAGTCAGAGAACCTTCTTCAGAACCAGGCCGCGGTTAACGCCCAGGACCACGCCACCAACATCCTAGCATGAATAGAAGAAGTGTGTGAGGCACTGCCCCTCTCATGCAGCCACTGTGGGGCAGGAAGTTATTTTCCTTGTTAGAGGCTGCTGGGAGGTTTTCTATGCTCTGGTGAATGGCCCCCCAGTCATGTGCCTATAGACTTCACTTATTGAGCCCAGTGTATTATTGTGATGGTTTGTATATGCTCAGCCCAGGGAGTGGCACTATTAGAAGGTTTGGCCCTGTTAGCATAGGTGTGTCACTGTGGGTGTGGACTATCAGACCCACTTCCTAGCTACCTGGAAGTCAGTCTTCTCCTAGCAGATAAAGATGTAGAACTCTCAGCTCCTCCTGCACCATGCCTGCCCGGATGCTGCCACGTTCCTGCCTTGATGATAATGGACTGAACCTCTGAACCTGTAAGCCAGCCCCAAGTAAATGTTGTCTTATAAGAGTTGCCTTAGCTATGTGTCTGTTCACAGCAGTCTGTTCACAGCAGTAAAACCCTAAGACAATTATTTTTTTGGGGAAAAGGATGTGAAGGTGGGAGGGGGTGTTTTGGTAGGCTTTCAGGGGAGTGGGGGAATGGTTAAGAATGAATGCAATCAAGACACACTATAAAAGTATAAAATTGTCAAGGAATGAATAATAAATATTCCTTAAAAAGAAATAAGTTACTAGAAGAGAGAGAGAGAGAGAAAGAGAGAGAGAGAGAGATGGAGAGAGAGAGAGAGAGAGAGAGAGAGAGAGAGAGAGAATGAATTAACCTCCTGGGACATACTCTCTGCCTTCAGTGACAGCCCATCTGGCCAAAGCAGGACAACTCTAGCCTGCTCTAAATAGCAATGGATGTTCCTTTCCTATCCACTATAATCCTACACAACACTCATTTGCTGTCTTATGACTCAGCTTGGAAATTGGGCTGCTTATTCAGAACTGTTTCTGAGCTTAGAAGCCAAAGCCAGTGATCCTCTCTAGTAATTTTTTTTTTTTAAATCACTACCAGGAGTAAATCCACTGAATCAGCTGGTGGTTGAAAATGTTAATAACAACCACCATCAGAACAGAAAAGCCCCATTAATTTCTTCACATAAGGAGAGGGTATAAATGCCCTTCTCTCTGCTTCCAGGACTAATAATACCCTTTGTGAATTCTTGAGAACTTCCCTAAATATCCACTTCCATGCTGCAACCTATATTAAGGTGTTAGAAGAAAGCACTTAAAATCATCTGTGCTGGGCCAGCCTAGTCAGGAAGGGTCAAGTGCTCGATACCACACAAGATTGTTTATCTGCAAATCTTAACTCTGGAAGCTTCCACAGTTTGCATACTAAGCTTCCTCCCTCCCTCCCTTCCTTTCTTCCTCCTCCCTTCCTTCCTCCTTTCTCCCTCCCTTTCTTCCTCCTTCCTCTCTTCCTTCCTTCATTAGGCGTTCAGTCCATGTATAGTCAGTATATTCAAATTCCAGAGAAGTGTTGGTCGTTTGTTCCATGGGATACTGTTTCCTGGCGGCCACCTGGACACAGGCACCCTCAGGTCCTGTCTGTCTGTCTTCCCAGCTCACTCTCACTCCTCTGGGTCCTGGGTGCAGAAAGTCTTTCCCTGCCGCTCCCATCTCAGAGTCACAGCACCATGCTTCTATGACATTCAGAGTACTAAGCTTACCTGCATGTCTCTCCTTACTGTGCACTCGACCAAGTGACAGTGTGGTGGCCATGTATGTGTGGTTAAGCTGGGTTTTTAACTCAACACAGAAGAAAGGGGCCACATAAAGATGAGAGAGTTAGCAGGCAAGTTTTCAAGATGCTGATCCCGCAGCCTTGGTTTTTCTTCTTCACCCCCACCCTCAAAATATATCTGTATAATAATTAGATAAACTGATTAACAGTGGTTACTGGGAAGGCAGCCAGTCTTGTGGCATTAGGAAAATGGTGTGATTTTAGAACTGGAGGGAATCTCAGACCTGATTTAGTTCAGCACCGTCACATCAGGATTAGGACAATACAGCCCGGAGAGGTGCAATGTTCTCAATGTCTCCAGAACCCCTGCTCCTGTTGCCTCTGGGTAGATTCAGGGACCTGAGTGTCAAGAACATACTCTAAACAGAAACCTGAGGGAAATGATGCCAGAGGGGATGAGGCTTCGGGTACTGGGGGCAAAGAAGCCAAGGGAGGTGACAGAGCAAGGTGCAATTTCAAGCTGACTGGTCCATCTTAAGACATCTTGGCCTTGAAAGGTACCAGATGGGCTGGAGACAGGCAGCAATCAAGCACTGGTAGATTCACCGGGAGTCAAAGCAACCGGAAGAAGCTGAGTCAAAGAGGCTGATTTGCGAACGTCACGGGCTCTGCATAAAGTAGCTCCAGCTGCAAAGCCAAGAACGGCAGTGAGATTTATGGGCGTGTGGCTAGGACTCTGGGTCAGCATCCGTCACTTCAGCCAGGCCTGTGAATCACAGCCACATCTAGATGACTCGCATTATTGACCATGATAATGGGAGGATGAATGGTGGCTGTGATTGTCTATATCACAATCAACCTTTAAGATGGTTAGGAATCCTGATCCGGCCAGCCCTTGGCCCCAGATAGCGGTGTCCCAGAGAGATGGTGATTGCTGTGGAGAGAAGCAGCTTGCGAGACAAAGGCCACAGTGCACAGTCCTGTGATGGAGGAGTCCACTTTGTCATGGGTCACAGCTCAGGTTAACACAGACCTTGGGTGGTGGGCAGTGAGGGAAGCAGAGAGATGGAGGGTAAAGGGAGTTGAGTGGACCGTTTTCATGTCTGGGGCGATAGCACCACATTTGTGATGATGATACCAAAACAGCGCACACCTCTAAGCAGCTTTATTGCCAGTACACTAAGAAGATTTTGTCATGAATGCCGAGGAAGTGACTCAACTTTGGTATGTGTCAGGGTAAATCAACACAATACAGAAACATCTGGATGAAAGTGAAATGTCTCTGTCAGTTATCCGGGTGTTCTGTCTACCTGACATCAAACAGCTGGGTTCTTGTAAACATTTGGATAACACACTCAATTTTTTTTTTTCTTCTCTTTTTCATTTTTCATTCAGATCACAAAACTGTCCTCTCCAGCTTGGCAGGAACGCAGAGGTCAGCTAATCTCTGATATTTGGCATATCCTCAAATGACCTATTTGTATTATCATGCAAATCAAGTGCTAAGACAGGCCTATGTGTTGTGTCTAATTATACACAGTGTATCTTATTTGAACACATGTTTATTTTAACATTTTATTCTCCTTGGTCGCTTAATTGAATTGTAAATGAATTACTTGCAGATAAACTAGATTGTTGTATGTATGAAAATACAACAAAATACTCTAATTAGGGCAGACTTGGTTTACCGCAGCAAGAGTGGAAGTGTTCGTGAACCCTGAGGCTGCCTGACTTACCTGCTCCCCTTGGAGAGCAACCATGGCATCAGCTCTCTCTTCTGCACTCTCCTGATGATGTCTGTCACTTACACGCTCACTTCAGAGGCTAAGGCACAGGACTGTGAATTCCATAACCCCAGCAATTTGTTTCTCCATCTGAATCTTCCTCCTCCAGACGGCCAAGGTTCCAACCCCACCCAGCCCTCTCCACTTGCTTTTAACAACATCCACGCAATGCAGCTTCACAGACAAGAGGCACGGAGGAGGTATCTCTCCAGAGTCAGTGCCTGCCTTGAGTATGTGTTCCTTTACCCTGAATAGAGCATTTCATCTTTTATAAGTCACACTTTGAACTATTGTCTCATTTATACTGGTAGGCAGCCGAGGAAATGGGTATAGCTAAATTAAGATATAGAAGCAAGGGGGAAATATTTTCTAAAACTAATGAACGTCTGCGTACTGAGTTTTTTTGTTTTGTTTTGTTTTGTTTTGTTTTAATGATAGTCTGGGGAGGAACATGAAACAGAATGATCTAGAAAAAAGAAGATAAGGTGAAATGGGGCAGGAAGTCTGGGAAGACGGTTTGGGATGGCAGGAGAGGTAGAAACAGAACTTCTGTGTTTGCTGCAATGAAAGATTATGGGATGGAGGGGAGGGGGCGCTCAATCAAGCAGCCAGGCGGCAGCATGTGCCTGCTGCCCGGGGTATGGAGAACACCCTTACTGCTCATACCTGTAAAGGCTGAGGCTATAAAAGACCGTCCAGGGGTGAGCCCGGAGATGGTGGCGAGCTCTACAAAAAGCATCTCAGTGAGCCAACTGGGAAAGCCAGGAAAGCGGAAGCGCGTTGGATAATGAAGATCGCTGTCACCCACGCAGGCATCAATACAGCACTAAGCGCGGAAGCTGACTCCTGCAATCCAGATAGCATAGATTTAATGTATATGAATGTCAGAGTTAACACTTGCTGAGCGCTCACCATGCAGCAGGCATTGTATGAAGCACTTTATATACATTACATCTCATCTGTGGGAAATGTAGACGGGCCTGGGAAGCCTGAGCATCAAGTGATTCAGCGGTTCATTTTGGTAAGAAATGAAATAAATGAAAGGAGATGAAGTGGGGGCTTTAAGAACCAGAGTCCAGCAGTCTAGAATTTGACTTTGGTTGGGACTATCACCTCTTAAAGGTTAGGACATGGCTCCTTTTTTTGCAGACTTGAAGTTGACTTATGGTGGGCAATGATTCTCTCTCCGTTTTAGGAGAAAATTAATAGCCCATTGTTGATTCTCAATACATTCTTACTATTCTTCAGTTTCATCGAGTTTGTAGTCAGTCCTTTGAAATCCTGCTTTATTTCATTGCCAGGTAGATAATGAGGACACTTCCTGTAACTCAGGGTCCGTAGCCCAGGCTGGCCTTGATCTGGTAATGATCTGCCAGCTCTCACGTGCTTAGGTTATAAAGCCAAGCTACCATGCCAGGCTTTAAAAACTCTTGGCCTATGGAGATGGCTCCATTATTAAAGTGGTTGCTATGCAAGCATTAGGACCAGAGTTCAGATCCCCAGACCCTATAGAGATGTCAGTTGTTTGCAGCAGCCTGTAACTCCATCCTCTGAAGATGCCAGCAAGACTGGTCCTTCCTTGGGCTCTGAGTTTCACTGAGATCCTGCCTCAATGAACAAGATGGAAGAGGGATGGAGGGTTATTCCCAACGTCAACATCAGGCCTCCACATACATGCATACACGTTACCACACATGCAAACACACACACGCACGCACAACTACCTAAATACATGAAAAAAGGAAAAAAAAATACCCACCCTGTTTAACAGGGAGTTTGAAGGCTTGCAAATATCTTCAGATGTAAGCTTTATAAAGACCAAGGAAAGGTCTCTTGGCTTAAGAGAAAGGTGATGGTGGCCCCGTGGCTCTGGACAGGGTTTCCAACGTATCCCTTTAGCCTTATTCTAAGATAGATGGAGTTGGGAGGGCCTGTCCCCATGGTTCCATTTTGCTTGTCCTATGGTAAATAGCCTCACAGCTTTAGCCTACTAGAAAGTGATCTCCAAGGATTAGTCAAAGTTTGCAAATGGAGACTTGTAAACTGTATTCTGGACAGGACCCACTCTTCCCTAAAAGCTTTCTTCAAAGGCAAACTCACACTGGCAGCTTCCTCCCATTGTCTGCTGAGCTGAGGGCAGAACCCCATCGTTGTTCCTTGCAAGGAGGCCCCTTCTCTACCACAAAAGCCTGTTCTCCACTTTCTGGCTGGTTACACAGTCAACACCTGGCCTGCCAGCAGCCCATCTGGATTGTGGCAAGTAACTCTTGTCTTCCAATCCTGCACAACAGAAATGGTTGTTAAAGCAGACAGTGGTGTTCTATCACGAACTACAAGAGGGGAGACAAACGAATAAAGCAATATCACTGGGCACGTGAAGAAGGTTAACACAAGAGGTCATCTTGAGAGCTGGTGAGATGGCCCAGTCAGCAAAATGCTTGGCATGCAGACACTGAGTTTGGTCCCCTCATGCCCATGCACACACATACAAAAGGCCAGGCACGGCTGCTGGCACATGTGATCTTAACACTCGGGAGATGGGAACAGGAGGATTTCTGGGGTTTGCTGGATGGCCTTCCTAGCCAGTTGGAAGAGCTCTAGGTTTCAGTGGCAGAACAAGGAGGACATATCAACCTCTGGCCTGCACATACATGCACACACACATGAACATACCACACACATGTACACACGCACACATGCATACATCTTTCACACACACACCACATGCACATGTATACATACACAAATATCACATGCATACATGCACATACACCCCATGAATACATGCACACCACACACACACACACCACACATGTAACTATGCACACACTCACATCACATATGCACACCCCACATGTATATATACCCACACACTACATACACACACACACACATACACACACACACACACACACCTTCAAAAGAAGAACAGCCTGAGATAAAAGCCCTATCATGCTTTTGGCAAACAGCACAGGACTGAAAGACCATTTCTAGGGTCAGACACATTCTGTCACCACATGACAGTTTATTGCCTGTGATGCCACTGCTACCAGAGGTCTCCCATGATTTGTCCTCAAACACCCCAAATGTACCACAATAAGGCCCCAGTGACTGAGGCAGCCTGAGCAAGTGTCATGCCTGGGAAGCAAAGCACCAATGTACTGTCAGCATCGGTGGGGCCTTGGGTGTCATCTAGGCAGAGATACAGTGGGGACTTAGGTGTCATCTAGGCAGAGATACTCGAAAGTGTGGTCCAAGGACGAGTGGATATACTACTGTTTCAGTGTGGGGGAAACTAAACATAGACTCTGAGAATAAGCATTTGGGAACATTCAAATAGAAATGAGATATGGGGCTGGGGCTAGAGAGGTGGCTCAGCTCTTAAAGACACATGCTGCTCTTGCAGAGCCCTAGAGTTTGCTTGCTAACATCCAGGTCAGGCAGCTCACATCCGTCTGCAACTCCAGGGGAATCTGATGCCTCTGGCCTTGGGTACCTGCACTCATATATACATGCACACAGAGACATACACACACCCCACACATACACACACACACACACACACACCCCACACATACACACACACACACAACACATACACACACACAACACATAAACATACCACACACACACACCACACATAAACACACTACACACAGACATAC
>NW_022196898.1:44964809-45003909 GCF_008632895.1 Mastomys coucha | reverse complement strand
CACACACCACACATAAACACACTACACACAGACATACACACACCCCACACATACACACACCCCACACATACACACACACAACACATGAACATACCACACACATACACACACCACACATAAACACACTACACACAGACATACACACACCACACACACACCCCACAATACACACATACAACACATGAACATACCACACACACACACCCCACACATACACACATACAACACATGAACATACCACACACACACACCACACACATACACACACACAACACATGAACATACCACACACACACCACACACATACACACACACAACACATGAACATATCACACAAACACACACACATACCCCACACATACACACACACAACACATAAACATACCACACACATACACACTACACATAAACACATTACACACAGACATACACACACACACACCCCACACACACACACACCACAAATGAACACATACAGCCCACAGGCATACGCATACACAAACACACACATACACACAAATGTTAATAAAATAAATATTTCTTAAAAAGGAAATGTGACATTGCCCCTAATCCAACTTTATGTCTAGTTGATCTAATAAGAAAAAAGTATTGAACATACATTTTGTAGGTCTTTGAGAGCTTTTTTCCCTTTACTCTGTGTAGTAATTTATTTTTATGTTTTATAAAATATCAATCAGTATATGAAAAACCAGAAATGATAAAATATTTCAAAGCTGGTGCTTCACAGCTGATAGATTGAGGAACATTGATCTGGTCCCTGGCTTTCAAAGAAGAATCCTTGATCATTAGTGGGTGGCAGTCCATCAGTGAATAGCAAAATTAGGTCAGGCAAGATGGCCCAGTGGGTGAAACTGCCTGTTGAGCAAGCTGACCTGAATTCAATCCATAGGACACACGGTAGAAGGGGAGAACTAATTCCCAAACGTCCTCTGAGCTCCACGCACTAGCCATGGGGCACTTTCATGAACACGCCCCCCCAACCATGGTAAATATCTTTTAACTTACAATAAGTTATGAAATTAATTTTAGTGGATACAAAATTTGATCCGTAAAAGTCCAACATGGTGGTACACACTTTTAATCCTAGCAACTAGGGAGACAGAGACAAGCAGATCTCTGAGTTAAAGACCAGCCTGGTCTACAGAGTGAGTTCCAGGACAGCCAGGGTTACACAGAAAAACCTTGGTTTGAAAACCAAATAAAACAAAGAAAAAAAAAAGAAGAAGAACAATAACAAGAATAAATTAGAAAATACCCACGTGAATCGCATGTAACAGAGTGAGTCCTGTTTTAGTAAATTTCCATTTGGAATACTGAATGCAAGCATAAGCACACATATACTTTGTATATCTTTGTATATCCAACAGGAAAGGGACCTGGGCACTTCCTGTTTCATATGTAAAACCTACCTCTGCCTTTCTGGCACATACAGATAGAAATATGTGCATCTTTGGGAAACTGTACTCTGTCTGGAGTGTGCTTTATTCCTCATTATCTGATTTAGCTTCCACGGGAGCTATTTTACAGCTCTGTAAATAGTAGATAACTGATAACTTTGCAGAATAATTCTTGTCTGCACACATGCAAGTCCTGCCCCTTGGAGTACAGGTGCCAGCAACTGCCCTGCCCTGTTGCGTACACTCACCTCAGTGCTTCTGACTATCAATGAGTCTGTTCTTTGGATCCTCCTATAAATCAGTTATAGCAACTGCCTAGTTCCTTCATTGATTGAGTTTAATCAAACCTCTGGCACGTGTTCATTTAAATTTGTGTGAGAGTAGAGATTCTACTTTAAAAAAAAAAGATTTTTTATTATATCTAAGTATACTGTAGCTGTCTTCAGACACACCAGAAGAGGGCGTCAGATCTCATTACGGATAGTTGTGAGCCACCATGTGGTTGCTGGGACCTGAACCCAGGACCATTGGAAGAGCAGTCAGTCCTCTTAATCTCTGAGCCATCTCACCAGCCCCTCTACTTTTTTTTTTTAATTCCTCTTTAATGGAGCATTCAGGCATTATGTGTTGTGTCTGTTCAGACTGAGGTCAAGTGTAATAAAATGGGTCCCTCCACATAAAGGAATTCTCTCTGGGTCAACTTTCTGCTGCTGCTTGTTAAGAAATCAAAAGGAGGAAAGGATGTCATTGGATAATTATTTGAATCCCTGTTCTGTGATAGATTCCTGCTTCCATGATACCTGCGAGTACATGTCTCTCTTTCACTCCAGTTCAGAAAAACCTGAAGATAGAAACATTGTCCACACAAATTAAAAGTACAAGCCCTCAGCTACACCAAGTGAGAGTACTGCCAGGAGGATGAGAACCCTATGTGTGCACTCGGCTTGATTGCTAATTAGCAGTGCCATGTTAGTCCTCAGCCTCAGATTCCTTAGTTTCGTATTTTCTTTAAGTCAATAGCCCCTCCTCGCTCTCTCTCTCCCTCACTCCCTCTGAAACTTGTACACAGTCCCAATTTGCAAAAGAAGGCACTTTGTTTTAGTGAGGCTTGGTTTCCAGTCCCCCACCAAGGTGGCCTCCAATCATAAGAACCCCATGGAACTCTGAGGGTTCTGAGCCACACAACCTGAGAAACAGAACCGTGGCCCCTTGGCCTCTTCCTAGGGTGATGATGTTACAGTCAATTATTTTATCTCTGGGTTAAGAGTCTGAGAGAGAGCGAAAGAGAGACAGGGGGACAAAGAAAAAGAGAAAAGAACTTTTTACTAGCACTGAGGCAGGAGGATTTCATGTTCAAGGTAAACCTGGGCTATATACAGTGAGATATCCTGGCTCATAAAACCAAAACCAAAAAAACGCCGGGCTTGGTGGCACATGCCTTTAATCCCAGTACTTGGGAGGCAGAGGCAGATGATTTCTGAGTTCAAGGCCAGCCTGGTCTACAGAGTGAGTTCCAGGACAGCCAAGGCTACACAGAGAAACCCTGTCTCGAAAAAACAAAACAAAACAAAAAAGCAAGCAAGACACATCCTTTCTCCTTTCCCAGCTGGTTCATCCTCTCCATCCCTGTCCTTTTCTGGTCTGCAGGCTATCTCTATTAATCTCTGACCTTCAGAGTCCTTGTTGTATCCTAGGTTCCCCCAATTTCTGTGACCCATAGGATAGCTTCAGTGCAAACATGACTACTGTATTCTAATAATCTAATTACCTGCTTTCTCTACCAAGGCTGAATTCCCCGAGACAGGGAGTCACATCCTATCTTCACCTTTGCTCCTTGGGTCCAGCACAGCTCCCGGTCATTTCTGAGCTCAGTACACCCAGCCTGGGTTCTCTCCCCTATTTTTCCCGCTCTGCCTTACTCAGACCTCAGACTCAGAACTTCCGGCTCACATGCACAGGACTTGCCTGACAGCTCTATTCTTGGCACCTCCTGGGCTCTTCAAACTCAACAGGTCAGACACTGAAGGCAGCTTCTATTCAGGAGTCGTCTCTCCCTCCTTGCAAAGTCTCAGTTTATCCACTGCCAAAACAGAATTCCCCGCTGCTTCATCTTTATTTTCACTTCAAGCAGGCGTCACGTCCCTTCAGTTCCCCTTCTGACGAGACTTGATTCATCTGCTTTCCCATTTCTACAACTTCTTGCTCCAATTCAGATCACATGGATGACATCATTCTGATGACACTCCCAGCATGCCAACCATTGCAAAACATAACAAGACTGCCTTCACTTATTCGCTCCCTTGGTGTTCATACCTACTCTAGTCACGGAGTTGAAGGTCAGAAAGAACTGTCCAGGCTAGTCAGCCTCAGAGCTGACATTTTGCCTGTTTCTCCCTAATGCCATTATGGTAGCTCTTAAATTACATCACACTGGAGATGTAGCCAATACTAGGTCCTTCCGTCTGCCTTTTCCTTTGACTCCTTTCTGCCTATGACACTTGGACTTTTTCTTTTTTTTTTTAATTAAAGTCTTATTGTGTAATTTCCACTTAAAACTCTTCAATAATTTTCCTTTGCTGGGTGATACAGTGCAAGCATGGGAATAGGTCATGAGCCTTTCATAACCTTCACTACATTAAGCCTCTCTCTTCTTGCCACTGCTGCCCCTAGCTTCATTATACAATTTGGGAGGCTGTACCTTAGTATCATCCATCTAGATTTGATTTTTTTTCTTTTCCCTCTGCTTTGCAAATCCCTTCCTTCACCTTCTACCCAGTGGCTCTCACCCTTCCTGACACCACAACCTTTTAATGGTGCAATGACCCCCCCAACCATAAAATTATTTCATTGCTACTTAATTTCTGTAGTTATGCTACTGTTGTGAATTGTAATGTAAATATCTGATATGCAGAATATTTGCTGTGTGACCCCCCAATGGGGTGGAAACCTACAAGTTGACAAACATGATTCTAGCTAGTCCTTAGACACACTTCAGGTCTCACCTCCACGGGACATACTGTAAAGCACCCCCCATTCCAGAGCACAGTAGGTCTTCAGTCTGTGCCACTATTGCTGGACACTATGAGTGCCTCTGTGCTTATCAGGGAGGCTGCCTGGTTGATTTGGCAATGCCCTGGGTCTACTCAACAGTGATTTATTAGTGGACGTTCCCAGACAGACCAGGTGGAAGTAAAGGGATATAGAACTGGGCAAGGGTCCAGCCTCATCTAAATCCTAGGAACGGCTCTCAAGCTCAAATCAGACTTGATTTGTCCCAGCTGAAGTCATGGAACAAATGAGGTTTTGTTTTCTCCTGTTCCAACCATCAGTCACCGGCCACAGCATGAGCTGACAAAGTGTTTGTGGTGAGAGAGGAAACACAGTGTCACCCCACTGGAGAGTTCTTGTTCTAGCAAAGGGAGCAGCTTAGAGTCCTTAGCAGGCATGGGTATCGCTATGCAATGGGAATGATCTATATATACATCAGCAGCCAGAATACATCGCCCTTGACAGCTTACCAAAGGAACAGAGGGCAAGCATCTCCATCCGCTCACTCTCTGGTTCTTTTATGCCCAGCTTCGTGATTTCTCCAGGGATTGAACTCCCTCATTTTGCTAATTTTGACTTTGTGAGGCCTCTCTGTTTTCTTCAACCTTCCCTAAGGTCTAACCACTTTCAAGGGTTTCTCCTTTTGTGTTTTGTTAAGAATAGATGAAGCTGGGTGATGGTGGTGCACATCTTTAGTCCCAGCACTGAGGAGGCAGAGCTAGGTGGATCTCTGAGTTTGAGGTCAGGCTGGTCTACATAGTGAGTTCCAGGTCAGCCAGGACTACACAGAGAAATTCTGTCTCAACAGCACCCCCCATCCCCCGCAACCAAAAAAAAAAAAAAAGAACTAAGTGAACATGACCGTGGTTCTTGATACCTCCTCAACTTATTTTCTAAAGCTTGATTCTTATTAATTTTATTTGTATGTGTGTGTGTATGTGTGTCTGTGTGTTTATAAATGTATGCACTCCATACATTCATACATATGAATGACCCGTGTGCACTTGGTGGTTGGAAAGGGTATTAGAGTCTTTGGACCTGGAGTTACAAGTAGTTGTGAGCCACCCAACAAGTGAACTCTGGACCTTTGGAAGAGCAATAAGTATTTTTTTTTAACTGCTGAGCCATCTCTCCAGCCCCAACTCAATTCATTTTTTAAAGGTATGACTAGTCCCAGTTCAGAACATTTGCATCTCAGATAAAGTGAGATTGCAGGGGACCAATTCAATTTATTATTTGTTTGTTTGTTTTAGTGTGTGTGTCACAGCTTGAGTGAGGTCAGAGGATGACTTGTAAGAGTCATTCTCTCTTTTCACCATCTGGGTTCTGGGGATCAAACTCAGGTGGTCAGACACAGCTGCAAGCCTCTTTACCCAGTAAGCTATTACCCTGGCCCCGATTCAATTTTTAAACCATTTGACTAGAACAAATATACTCCACATAAAAAGATTTCCATAAACTTGGGGATTCACCCCACTAAGATATCTTTCCGTTCCATTTAGATCCAACATTCACTATGTATGTATGGATTCAACTACCTGTGGTTCAAATGTATTCAGAAAAATAACAGTTGGTGCTGAACACGGTCAAACTTCCACCAGTATTCCCTGAATAATTTGGCAGAGCATCAACTTGAATAGTATCTACTTTGTATTGGGTGTCGCAAATAATCTCCAGATATGATTTAAAGAACACAGCTGGATATGCTTCCATTACACACAAAGACTATGCTGTCTTACATAAGGGCCTTCAAATGTTTTGGTATGAACCCTGTGCTGGTTCATTTGGATCCTGAACAAGATCTGGTATCACCTAGACCACACACTTCTGGGCACGAGTGAGGGCATCTCTAGGTTGGATCAATTTGATTGGGAAGTGCTACTCTAAATGTGAGTGGTTATCATCCAATGGACTGGAGTGCTGGACCTACTTAGTCAGAGAAAGCAAGCTGAACTTAAGCACCCATCTCTGCCTCTTGACTGCGGAGGCAATGTGACCAGCCAGCTGCCTCAAGAGCCTCTCTATCCTTCCTCCCCAGGGGTGAGCCAAAGCCAATGTTTCTTTTTCTAAATTGCTTTTGTTGGGTATCCTGTTGCAACAGCAAGAAAAGTAGCAATTGCCCCTTACCACTCCAACTTTAGGGAAGCACCAAATACACACTTGACAATGTCAAATGCTCGCCTCCTGGAAGGCAGTGATTCTCAACCTATGGGTCGAGACCCCTTTGTGGGTCACAGACGCATATGAGATATCTACATTACAATTCATTACAGTAACAAAATTACAGTTATGAAGTAGCAGCGAAATAATATTATGGTTGGAGGGGGGTCTCCATACCATGAGAAACTGTATTAAAGGGTCATAGCATTAAGAAAGTTGAAAGGCTCGGCTGTAAGGATTAGGGGCTGGCTGCTCAGACTTTACTGGGAGGCTCTATGGAACCATATAGAGGGAAAAATATGGTTCCAAGAGAAGGTTCTCTTCTCCAGTAAGCCTGTACCCTCAACTTAATTGTTTTTATTTTTATTTTATTTTGAGACAGGGTTGCATGTATCTCACTCAGGCTGAACTCAAGCTGCCTCTGTAACAGAAAGTGGCCTTGAACTCCTGATCTGTTTCTGCCTCCTGAATGCTTGGGTTCCAGGTGTGCACCATCGTACCTGGTTTATGCAGCTTGAACCAGGTCTTCATGCCCACTAGACTAGGCAAGCACTCTACCAAATTAGCTACATCCTCAGCTTATTCCCCAAGCAAGGTTCCTTCCTGGGGAAAATTCAAATTAACCAGACTCAGTCAAAAGTTGAGCCTGGGGACTGGCTAAGAGCACCTCCAGAGAACCAGAGTTAAAAGTTCACAGCTTAAGCAGCGCACAATTGCCTGTAACTCCAGTTCTGGAGAACGGATACTCTCTTCTAGCCTCCATGTGCACCTCTCACCCCCACCCCGTCACACACACACACACACACACACACACACACACACACACACTTGAAATTTCTTTAATCATTTTTTTTAAGTTGAGCTGTAAGGGAAGAGATTGGGTCTGGTTCCTCTTTACAAAAAACTTAATAATACTTCTCACTAAACTGTTACAAGTACTTTCACATACAGTATCTTATTTGACACATATATGTGCATGTGTGCGTGTTCTCATTTTACAGACAAGGAAGCAGATGTCTAGAAATCAAGAGACTTCCTTAAGCTACAAGGCTAACAAATAGCAGGGCACAGGAATCAAACCCAGGATTTCTGATGCCACCTGTGAAGATGTTTCAAAGAACCCTGCTGTGTAGCTCAAGGCCAATGCGCCCTGCATACTCATTACCTTTTTGTTGAGTTGAACTGCCCACACCTTCTGTTACTCATGGCCAATGTTCCTTATCTTCAAATAACGAGGAGCTACTTGGTCTAGGCTTTATTAGTCAATGCATTGTGTCAATGGGGTGAGAAGCATCGGTTTAGTTCCCCCAAAGATAGCTCACATTTGTGTGGTACGGGGACACTTCACTGAAGGCAGAGCTACCAATCTTCTCAGACATCTGTCAAGTCCTAGCCCTAGGACTGGAAAGAGCAAGATGGAGAGGAAAAAGGGGAGGGGAAGAGAGAAGAGGGAGAAAGACAGAGGAGAGACAGAAACAGATATGGGAGGGGGCAGGAGCTGTAGCCTATCTTCTGCACTTTGGGGGTCTCTTGTCCACATCTGCTTTTTCAGGTTCCCAATCCCAGCACTTGTTGGGGAATCCCCTGCTATCAGCCGATGGAGACATACTACTCAGCCCCATCCTTCCTGTCTTCCACACAGGCTCCCGCTCAGAAGGGTAAGCAGCCATCTGGCTTGATCCTGACAAGGAGACTGACTGACAAGGACTGACTGCTGCTGAACATAGACCTGGTTGAGTTTCCTGCTGCACACGTGACCACCAGAACCATGGGGGTTTCTACGGCAACCATAGGGCTATGAGTTTGAGAAAAGTTGAGGGCTGAATCCTAGAGGAGCCAGGCCACTGAACTTAGAGGAGAAGAAGGGTGTGTAAAACGGACCCTGCCCAGCCCACAGAAGGGAGCAGTGCAGGAGAGAGGAAGGCAAGACAGAGGTTCCCCCTTGTGAAGAAAGCGAAGCTTTGAATTAGATAGACAGACAGACAGACAGATTGGTGAGAGAATGCAGAAAGGAGAGTAACCAAGCAGTTTGGGTGCTGTTAAAAAGTACTCAGTCAGTCAGAGATGGGTTCAGCAATCCTCAGAGTCAGCGGTGACTGTGGTAGACTTGTTTCCCTCAGAGATCCTGCTGGCCCTGAATGCCCTGATCAAAACTAAATTCAACCTTATGCAGGGGAAGGTGTGGGAAAGGAGGAGAGAGGCAACAGGAATGAGGAGGTGAGAGATGGCAGCAGTAACTTCTAGGCATGCATCCAAGTCAGTGCCATCCCCAGTTTCCACCTCCAGCATCCTCGCACCGCCCTTTGGCCTGTCTTCACAGACAGTAGAGTTGGGGATTCGGAACACTGGCTTTGGAATCAGAACTTAGAGACCCAGAGCCACTGTTTATAGGCTAGCTGATACTTAGTGGACAAGCATTTATCATCTCTCCAGCCTCAGTTTCCTCAACCACAACAGAGCACCAGAAAGGCAAGGACTCTGTTGGCCTGAATCACTGGAGCGGATAGTCTAGAAACTCACAATGTATCATCAAATATATCTGTGGACAAATAAAAAAATGCACAGAGCCAGAATAGTACTGACGATAGCTACTCCAAATGCCAAGAGCTACAGTGCTAGAGAGCCTGGACCCTGGAGCCCAACTGGCTGCACTGAAGTGGGATTCAGGGGCTGGGGATGGCTCCACAGGTAAAAGCATGTGCTGTGTATAAGCACAAGGACATGTGTTCAGTCCCTGTCACCTGCAGTAGAAGAAGAGAATCAGATCCCCCATACTGCTCTCTTACCTCCCCACACACACCACAGCACGAGCAAGTCATACACACACAAACAAAAAATATTTAAATGCTAGGATTCGGCCATTTCCTGTCCACTATGGGGTAGATAAGCTTCCTGTTTCCTCATTGGTAAAATGACAACCATGACTTACCCTAAAAGGCTGCATTGAGCCTTAAAACACTTTCCTATAAATAAAAGCCATAAAACCATAGCTGGCTGACTGTGGTGTCACACACCTTTAATCCCGAGAAAGAGGGGTAGGCAGATCTCTGTTAGTTCAAGGCTAGCCTGATCTACACAGAGAGTTCCAGGCCAATCAGGGCTACACAGTGAGACCCTGTCTCAAAACAACTGCAACAACAAAGAATCAAAACAAAAAGGGGAGGAAAAAAACATATCTGGAGCTGGAGAGGTAACTCAGAAGTTAGGGGCACTTGCTTTCCACCACCCCACCCCCATGCAGAGGATCCCATGTGGTGAATCACAACCACGTCTAACTCCAGTTCCAGGGTGTCCAATGCCGCCTTCTAACTACTGTGGGAGCAAGACATGCACAGCACAACAGGCATACATGCAGGCAAAACTCTTACATACATAAAAATATATACCTGGCTATGTATTTTAGCTAGTGTCACTATTTTAGGAATGTGCAGACTCCAGAGAACCGCTCCACATGTCCTGTTGACGCCTAGCCCTCTCAACTATCCCAGTTTAGCCTGCTCTGGTAAACTAACAGAGTAGTACCAATTTTAAATGAAGGGAATACTTCTTAGCAGCCACCTCTCAAACAGCTGAATGCCAGCTCACACTAAAATGCAAGCCATCCCCGTTATGTCTGGAGTCATTTCGACCTTTCCAGCCTTGCAGGATGATGACAAAGCCAGGGGTTTGCCTTCCAGATGGACTCAGCGCAGGCGCAGGCGCAGGTGGTGGGGGCGGAGGGAAGGAAAGATCCTCAGGAAAACTGCTGTTGGCACGAACTGAATGAGCCGAGTGGGAGCCGAGCTGACTGTCATGTTCAGCTTAGCCGCAGGCTATAGAAACAGACTTAAGACTTGAGTAAGAGCAAACAGGAGAAAAGCAGCGCTGTGAAGCAGCACGCGGGCCGGCTAGAACCGGTTGTTAAGGCACAGACCAATTTCCTCAGTGCAGTTACTTCCACGCCTGGTCAGAGGGGCAGGTGCAATTCTTCAAGAAGTATTTACTGGTCTGCTCCGTTTCTCAGCGCTGGCATGAGCCGGGTGAGGAAAGGAAAGGCTGGAGGCCACTGTGGTTCTCGGGCTTACGATCTCTTGCTGAGAGAATCCATTAGATTCTTTATTTTTATTTATGGATTGCTTATGATTATACCCACAAACAGCTAACTGCAACGATCAGTTAAGGGAAAGAAAAGTTCATTTGTTCACCCTCATACATACACATTCATTCACAGATGTGTATGTCTGTGTGTGTGTGCGCGCGCGCGTGCGTGTGTGTGCACACATGTCTGTGTGTGTGCCCCTGCGTGTATGTGAGGGTGTGAGCATATGTATCTCTGTGCATGTGTGCACGCGTGCATGCATGACTGTGTACATGTGTGCATGTTCATGTGCTTGTGCGCTTGTGCGTGTGCGTGTGCGTGTGCGTGTGCGTGTGCGTGTGTGTGTGTGTGTGTGTGTGTGTGTGTTTTACCAAAGAACAGACCCAGGGCCCTGCACCTCTATGCTATAGTCCCATTGCTTGCTTTTCTGGGATGAGGTTTCATTTGGGGAAGGCTGGCCTTGAACTTGCTGTGTAGTCCAGACTGGCTCTGAATTCACGTGTCAATCTACCCATCTCTACCTCCTAAATGCTGGGACCACAATCCTGCAACTCTACACGGTTGCATACAAACTCCTCCACTTACACGAGCTCATAAGCTAAGTTGTGGGACAAGGCCCACCCTGGTATTCAGTGTGAGAAGGCCAGCCAGAATGCGATCATGCTCTAAGAGGCTAGAGGCCTATTTGGGTGTTCACATGCTGAGAGTGGCCTGTTTAGAAAGGGTCTCACTATGTATCCCTGGCTGGCCTGGAACTCACCATGGAGACCAGGCTGCGTTGGACTCACTGAGATCCTCCAGCCTCAGCCTCTGGAGTGCAGGGAATAAAGGTGTGTCGCACCAAGCCCAGCTTGCATTTTCTTGATTAGGGACTGAAGTGAGAGGGTTTGGCCCACTAGCGATGGTGTCATCCCTGGACTGGTGGTCCTGAATGGCATAAAAAAGCAGGCTGAATACGTATGCCATGTGTAAGCAGATAAGCAGATCTCTCCATGGCCTCTGCCTCAGTCCCAGCCTCTGAGTTCCTGCTTGAACTCCCGCCCTGACGTCCGTCATGATGGACTACAGACTGTAAGAATAAATCTGAGTTCTTATTTTGTGAGATAAAGTTCCTGCCCAGGTTGCTTCCCCTCCTTGCATTTCTCAGAGCTGTAGAGAGCAAGCCAGGACAGCATGCCACTTTAGAGAACAGAAGGTGGAGACTGAAAGAAACCTACGTATGTGAGCAGGGGTGGGGGATAGGAATGAATACCCTCTATACCCCAAACACCACACTGCCAGGAATAAAGATCGGATTTTGGGAGAACTGCTTAATAGCATTTAATAAGGTCTGGTGACATGCAAAGAGGACATGCAAAGTGGACCGGGGACGCCAATCCAGATATTTCTGTAAGGGTAGCATGGTGTACACTTTGGTAGAACCCACAATGCACTTCTCCCTTAGCCCTCTCAGGACTCTGTGGCATGGTTCTGTCGTGACCAGTTTACAGGTCTAGGCAGCCCAGAGAACTGAGCAAACACTAACCTAAGAGGTCAGTTTGAAAACCTGGGTCTTCTCACCAAAGCCTCTAAGAGAGAAAAGCAAGCCTCCTGCAAGTGAATTCATGAATTCATGCACTCCCCCATCCCACAGAGGGAGATGTTGCTCCAGGGAATAGGGTGTTAGTAATATCAGCCCACGAGTGCCAGTGGAGGCTCAGGCTTCAGAGGAGATCCCACAGGAAAACAGAGCTGCACCACCTGAAAGGATTCCTCTGGGCTTTGGAAGGGACTTCCCACCGGGAGCTGCTACCAGGCACACCACACCGAGCCTTCCTTCCACTGGGTCTCCGTGTAACTTCACATAAAGCCTGCTCCAAAAAAGCTGTCCTCTGATTCATGCTGAATGAATCCCTGGCATGCACTGTCAGAATGTGAAAGGCAGGCGTAGCTCCCCTGATGTTTTGAGTAGGTACTTGTTCAAATCATGTAACCTCTCTAGGAACGGTTTCTCAAAGGAGCTGGTGTATAATTTCTCCTCTGTAGCTGTGGTGAGGGGGTGGATATTCTGAGAAGGAAATACTGAGGGAGGAGGCAGGGAAAGAGATGCCATCCTGGATCTGAGCTGAGGAGATCAGAGGATAGGGGTGAGTTGAGCCTCACCTCTGGAGATGGTAAGCTGGTCCGTGGAGGGGTGGGCTGGAGGGATGGTGGGAGTGGAAGCCTGTAAGGGGAGGGGAGGGCAGGGAAAAGAGCTAGAAGTGTGTGTGTGGGGGGGAGACACAGTTTTAGATTCCCCAGAGGATAGCTGGGTGTCCTGGCTTCCTGGGGATGCTTTTCAGGATGTCTATGGGGCTGCTCCTCTGACCCTCCCTATCCCCCATCTCTACCTCTGCAGCACCCCTCCCTTTACCCCTCAGGTAGAAAATGCCTTCCAGCCTCTTTGTACTGGTTTACTCTCTGGGTCACCTAGCCTTTGTTTTACCTCAGCAATCACAACCAAATGCAAGTGCCAATTCCCAGGCAGTCTGAGCTGCAGCCACAGCCATCCTTGTTGCCTACACTGGCAGGTCTCAAGCTCTAGCGTGCACCAGAATCACTGGTGGGGCACAATGCTTGCAGTTTATACACAGAATCTCATGTAGCTCAGGCTAGCCTCAAACTTTGCAACCAAGGATGACCTTGAATTTCTGATGCTCCTGTCTCCATTTCCCCAGTGCTGGGATTACAGGGCTATACCACCACTTTATCAGGGCTGGGAACAAAGCCTAGGGCTTCCTGAATGTTAGGCAAGCACTCTACCTACTGAGCTACGCCCACAGCCCGGTGAAGAATGCTATAAGAGTGCTTGCTGGGAAGTCCTCTGAGAATTTACACTGCTGAGAGGTGCCCAACGATAGGGATTCTCCCTTGACTGTGTCCTCCACAGTAGTGAGCTCACTCAGAAAAGGGACCCGAATCCTTCCCTCTGGACAGATTGTGTAGCATGAAGGGTTCACGTTGGTTTTTTTAGGTACAGTTAACAAAGCAAGTCTATCTTCAGGAACATTCCACTTTTTTTTTTCTTCCAAACCTTAACCAACTTCTGGGCTGTCCGGCCTTTCCTCTCCAATAAGCATATGTCTTCTTTAAATACTATGAGTTCTCCCATCTGTCTATCAAGGTTCATAAGTAATTCTTTATAAGAAGTTTGGCAGAGGAGAGAAGTGAGGTAATCAGTCTCTGCAGAGGGTGCAAGGCCCCAGAAGGCCTGGTATTGTACTGAATTAAGAAGGGAAAGACTTGAGCTCATTTAAATACCCATGGAGGGAAGCCAAGAAGGATGCTAATGTGGGAGAGAAGCAGAGGCCCCTAAGGAGAGGGGAAGTGGGATCCGGAGTACAGGGAGAAAAAAGTGCTGCTAGGAGCAGGGCAGGGACTCATGTCCCTCTGTTGGTGGAAAAAGAAAAAGATGGGCTCAGACGCAGGAATAATGGGGCCATAGACTTTAGGTGACTCCCAGCTCTAAGTCCACGGAATTAAATTGCCATAGTGTCACTGGCTTAATATGTCACCTCTCCTTGGCAGAGCTCTAAGCCCCAAGAAATGAATCTTCCATGAGAGTCTCTCAGGCTGGAAGATGCCTGCCAGTGGGACAGCAAGGACTTCCCAGCGGCACCAAGTGGAAATGGGAAAGGAAGGATAAATGCACCCAGCTGCGACAAGGGAGGGACCAGGGCAGGGTCACAAGCTAATCAGTGCTGGGGCCAGATTTAGAGCTGCACTCAGCTTAAGCCCCAAACCCATCTATCTGGCCCATCCATTCACACTCTTTAACCACCTGAAATTGCAAGGAGCAGGTGGAAGGCAGAATTGAGAATAGCTTTTTCCTAACTCCCAGAATGGGAAGTTGGGCTATCATGGTCTACCCTTGACCTGCACAGAGTCCAGCCCATCTCTGGGGCATCTGGAGGTAAAATGAAGTAATAATAAAAGCTCCAATGATTTGCCAGATACATCCTTACTTGAACTGGCATGCAAAGACGTTTCTGGATCACAAATTTAAGTCTTCCTCCTCCTCCCCCCTTCCTCTTCCTCACTATCATTGTCTTTATTGGGTGCCAGGGACCATTCTAGCTCATAGAAATACTTAATTTTAATTTTTGCATGGTTTTCTTGACTATAAAAGTAACAGATGGTCAGTGTTTAAAAAGAAAAAAAAAAGAAAACTCTATAACAAGACATGTGTTCTTAACCTAAGACAGCCTAATGGGATGTGGTGGAAAGGGGAAATGCCAGATTCAGAATCCATTGACACTCAGGCTCTTCTGATTGCCACTGTGTGATTTGGACACATAAGACTTCCTTTCCTCTGTGTTAAATGAAGGCAATGGTGCTCCCCTAACCCCACCCAGACAGGCCTTCTCTGTGTAGCCCTGGATGTCCTGGAACTCACTTTATAAACCAGGGTGGCCTCGAACCCGGAGATCCGCCTGCCTCTGCCTCCTGAGTGCTGTGATTAAAGTTTTAGTTCTATTTTAAAATTACATGCACGAGTGTGTGTGTCTGGGCTTAGGGTTTATGTGCCCTTGAGTACAGGTTTCTGAGGGGACTAGAATAGGGAGTCAGACTCCCTGGAGCTAGCATTACACACAGTTGTAGCCACCCAACTTAGGAGCCGAACTAGGGTTCTCTGCCAAGAGCCATTTCTCCACCTCAGGAATAACAGTTCTTGGAAATTTTAAGTGAGATGAGATTCATAAAGTACTGATGACAGCATTTGGTGCATGGTCAGCAGACAGCATAAGATGGTCACCATTGAAGTCATTACTGCTATTTCATACCCACCTACATAGCTCGAGTCTCAGGAGTAATTAACCAATGGTAATAGCTCAGGGAACACTTTTTTCAGACTTTGTGCTAGCTAATTTTATGTCAACTTGACACAAACTAGAGTTATCTGAAGGAGGGAGACTCAGCTGAGGAAATGTCTCCATTCGATCCAACTGTAAGGCATTTTCTTTTTTCTTTTAAATTTATTATGTATTTTTATATCATGTACATTGGACTTTTGCCTTCATTTATGTTAGTATGAGGATGTTGGATCCCCTGGAACTGGAGTTATAGACAGTTTTTAGCTGCCAAGTGGGTACTAGGAATTGAGCCCATGTCCTCTGGAAGAGCAGCCAGTACTCTTAACCACTGAGCCATCTCTCCAACCTGTAAGGTATTTCTTAACTACCTGGTTGATGAGGGAGCGCCCAGCCCATTGTAAGTGGTGCCATTCATGGGCTGGCGGTCCTGGGTTCAATAAGAAAGCAGGCTGAGCAAGCCCTGAGAAGCAAGCCAGTGAGCAGCGCTCATGTTCTCTGCTTCAGCTCCTGACCTGTTATGAGTTTCTGTCCTGACTTTCTTTGATGATGAAATGTGATCCAGAAGCTTAAGCTAAATAAACTCTTTCTTCCCCCAAGTTGCTTTGGTCATGGTGTTTCATCACAGTAGTAGTAACCCTAATTCAGACAGATTAGTTTATATGTCTCACACACACATACATACATACGTACATACATACATACATACATACATACATACATACATACAATTTCACATGTCCTGTTCACTTGCCAAGTTTTATGGAATACTCTCACAATGATCCCATGGAACTGAGGCTGTAGCTCTTGGGGTACAGCGCTTGCTTGGTTTGTGCAAGAACCTCAACTCCATCCACAAGTATGGATAATTACGTAAATAATCCTAGAAATGTGGACATGCCATTTTGTCTTTGCCAAGAAGCACCTTCACATCATAGATGCCCAGAGGAGATGGCTGAAGGCTGCTAAAGCGTAGAACATAGACCAGCAGCTTTTTCTCTGCGAAAGACCAGTCAGGAAGAGTTGAGGCTCTGTAGATCCTATGGTCTCTGTTGTAACTGCTCACCTGTGTGGCTGGCACTAAGGAACAGCCATAGACAACACTCAGATGAAGCAAAGCAGAGAAATGCTGATAAGGCCTTAGTTTGGGAGATTGAAATGTGGATTTCACGTAACTTTTGCATCATGAAACACTTCTCCTTTGATTTTTTTCCTTTTCTCTCACAACCATTACTTAACGATCTAAACACCGTCCTTAGTTTGCAGGCTGTACTGTGTAAAAGGCATCTGGGTGGATTTGGCCTGAGGGTCATTGGGAGCAAAGGGACCTGCTATTCTGGAACCTAGCTGAGGATTATAGAAGCAGCAAGCATAAAAGCAGTGTCTTACAGTTCCTTTTTTTTCTTTTCCTCTTTCCTTCCTTTCTTTCTATTTTGTTTTTTTATTCCGTTTTGTTTTTTGTGTTTTGAGACAGGGTTTCTCTATGTAGCCTTGGTTGTCCTGGAAATCACTATGTAGACCAGGCTGGTCTTGAACTCAGAGATCTACTTGCCTTTACTGGAATTAATGGTGTTCCACCACTGCAAGGCTGGAAACAGTGTTCTAATACAATCTCTGTGCCTTCTCAGTGGGAAGTGCAGGGTCCTCAAGTTGTCCCACAAGACCTGTTGAAACCTCCTGACTTGCCAACATTTACCTCAAACATTGAAACCTCTGTGAAGGGTTCCCCAAACGTGCCCGAAGAATGAAAAGTGGTTTCTCCTCATTTCTCTGTATGTCTCTTCTGGTGCTAGAAATAATCTACTTTTCCCCAAATTCCTACCAGGCCACTGTAGTGAGACTTTTGTAATTTTGGTTTCTTTAAAAAAACACACAAAAGTATTAGAATATGTTTTTATTGCCAGCCCAGGTATGGGGATGTGGGGCTGCTTCAAAGCAGCTGACTATGATTTGCCTGTGCTCTAGCAGGGGTGTGATTTTGTCAACTGCAGATAGTTTCTGAAATTGTGTGATGTTTGGAGTTCTGGGGACTCTTCACAGGATATATAATTGTTAGGGCCCAGATAGGGTGAGTTGTTTTTTGTTGGTTGCTGTTGGTTGCTGTTGGTTGCTGTTGGTTGATATTTGTTAAGTAGTCATACGCAAAAAAAGAAACAAGAAGACATTAGATACTTTGAAGGTCAAACTTGCCCAAAGGAACTCAAAGCCACTAATCAGCAGAAAGTAGTCTACTGACAATGTTGCCCCCTTTCCCCTCTATCCTTTTTTCTCTCCTATCTAGTGTTAGGAGATTGAAAGGGTGGAAGAAAAGAGGTGGCGAAAGGTGTAAGAAAGAAGAACCAACAAAGTAGCCAAAGTCTGTCTACAGGCCACGGATTCTTTGTAACAAGTTGTAGTTCTCAGCCCTGAGCTTCTCTCTCGCTCTGGGTACAAGAGAAAGAAGCTAGAGAGTCAGACAAAGAGTGGGGAGGAAGGAAGAATATATGAAGGAACCTCTCTCTCTCTCTCTCTCTCTCTCTCTCTCTCTCTCTCTCTCTCTCTCTCTCTCTCTCTCTCTCTCTCTGTCTCTCTCCTGCCCTCCTTTCCCTACCCTTCTCTGCCTCCTTCCCTCTCCCCCGTCTCCCCAGGACACACCCTTAGAACAAAGACATTCCCTTACTCAAGGTAGTCCCTGGCAGCAGCCTGGGCATAATGATTTTGAGTAAGAGGCAATGACAAGTATTTACCTAACTAAATTCAAAACAATGCTTTTGGTTCAACTTTTAATGTATCTTTCATCTTTATGAAAGATACTCATTTCATTGCTGGGCAAAGATGTGATATAAAAGATAAATTTCCTTTTCTGGCTTCAGTCCCTGTTCTATCCTTATCAAACTGTTTCCCAGAGATAATTGCATGATTTCCATTTTGAGTGTCCTGAGGTCAAGCCACCTCAGTTCCTGAGGAACTAGGAACACGGCTAGAATATTTTGGGAGCTTTTATCTCCTAGCTGCCGTGTGGGGCAGAATGACATGAACCCTTGAGCCAGGCTGGTCTGAAATCTTCCTATAAGTACCCATCTCTCTCGGAATGATTTCAGGTTGAACTCAGGACTTTGACTTAGCTGTAGCTTAGTTGTAGCTAGTGACCTGGGTAGCAGGTTTCCAAATAGCCCTGAGAGCCCCAAGGGGCCCAGGTCATAGCTCAATCCTTTTGCCCATTCAGAGCTGCTGTAAGCTCCTGTTCAGGGCCAAGATCGGCTGACAGAGGTAGCCTTTTTTTCTGGCTCCAAGAACTGCTGGGGTTTATTGTGCCTCCTCTTATCTGGTCCCTTGGGGAAGCTGCTTTGTTTACCAAAACCAGTTGCTCCCCATGGTAGCTATGCCACGCCTTTCTGCTCTGCTGAGCTGTGAGCTACACAGAAACAGTTCCCAGGGAAAGAACATTACAAACCCAGTCCATAGTGAAGGTGGTGAGCTCTAGAGTGTGCCGAACTTACTTCTGTTAATATTGCAAGCCTGTCCGGGATTTTCCACACTTCCCTTCACAGGAGAAGGAAAATAACAAAGTGGCTTTTCTCACCAAAAAAAAAAACCCCATTGTATTATTTACTGTACATTTACCTTGGTTATAATAACATGTTAGGAGCTTCACGTTTGGACTACTTCCCAATATTCCATCAAGGCTGGTCTTATGATGAAATTTGCAAACTTCAAGTTACTCTTAGTTAGTCTATCCAAATAGTGTTACCTGAATGAATCAACCTCACAGGACTTGAGCAAATCTCTCTGTCCTTTAAGTTTTTGTAGAGGCTTTTGAAAGCCTTCTATAGATCTTCGATAGGAATTCGAATTATCCAGAGCCTAGTTGGCCAGAAAGCCAGCAAGATAAAAACTACTTAGGAAAAAAAAAAATGATGTATCAATCTTTTGGGCATTGAATCTGTTGACCGGCACAATTCTTCACTCAGTCTACCCAGAGTGAGCTGTTCTGGGTCTTTGGAATTGATGGAGAATGGAGAAGCTGTGTTCATTTATGCAGAAGGAAATATTTTTACCTGCTTCCTCTTGCTGGAGCTTAGTTATCTGCATCTCTGCTTAAAACATATTTTTAGCTTAGTTGTGTTCTTATGAACATTTTCTTTCATTTTTATTTTTGGTGTGTGTGTGTGTGTGTGTGTGTGTGTGTGTGTGTGTGTGTGTGTGTTGAAACAGGGTTTCTGTGTGTAGCCCTGGCTGTCCTGGAACTCACTCTGTAGACAAGGCTGCCTTTTGAACTCAGAGATCCACCTGCCTCTGCCTCCGCCTCCGCCTCCGCCTCCGCCTCCGCCTCCGCCTCCGCCTCCGCCTCCGCCTCCGCCTCCGCCTCCGCCTCCAGAGCACTGTGACTAAAACATGTGCGTCACCACCTCCCAGTGAACATTTACTTTTTATTTGCCAGTATAAACCATGGTTCTCTATCTCTTAACTGTCTAGAAGAGGCACACTGTAGCTTGGTTTCCCAAACACCTGGTTCTTCTTGATTCCACACCAGCATGTTCAGCCACTTGTGATGCTCTTTATTGATGTATAACTTAACTAAGAGAAGACAAAGTAATAACTTGCAAGGCCTAAAAAACATGAGTTTGAGCCAGGCGGTAGTAACACACACCTTTAATCCCAGCACTTGGGAAGCAGAGGCAGGTGCATCTCTGAGTTAGAGCACCCTGATCCACCTAGCACATTCCAGAACAGCTAAACAGCCAAGGCTATGCAGAGAACTCTGGATTCTTTCTTCTAAGACACTCAGAATAGGAAATATTTTCCTTGAATGTTTACACTTGCTGACTAGAATTCAAGGGAGGAGCTAAGGTTTCTCCAGTTGCCTGTGGTCACAGAAATCTATGGCAACGTAGACAAGATAAAATAGCAGTAAAGATCAGGGGGTGAGGGGTCAAACAGAGCCAAGTATGAGTCCCTTGTATTTATGAACTGTGTGACCTTGGGCTAAGCACTGATAACATCTAACATTTGTAGATTGCTTTGTGTGAGCTGGGCACTGAGCTAAATCTGCCAGATGCATTTATTATCTCATTTCATCCTTAAAATAATCCCATAAGGAAGGTGCTATTAATATCTTCATTTCACAAATGAAAAACTCAAAGCTCAATAGGTTGGGTAGTTAGTCCAAAATCACAGACACCAGGTATCAAAAACAAAGCATTCGATTGCAGCCCTGTTGGTTGTACTCTACTTACAAGCAAGAGTTGTAGGGACTAAATGGATGATACACACCCAAGAGTGTGTGTACATACAGCTGTTCCTACTAGGTAGTGTTCTGTTTGTTTGTTTGAGACAGGGCCTTACTATGTTCCTGGCTAGCCTGGAACTTACTGTGTAGACCAGGCTGGCCTCAAACTCACAGGGATTCTCCTGTCTTTGCCTCTCAGTGCTGGGATTAAAGACCTGCACCGTTATGCTGGACCTTGTGCAGTATTCTTATTTCACACTGCCCACTAACGTTTGTTTGTCCAGCACTGTACCACTTATAAAGATCATATGCACAGTCAACCACTAGAAACTGGCTTAGAGAAGTGACAAACACAAATACACAAAATAAAACCAGGCTGGGGAGATGGCTCAATGCGGGTAAAGGCCCGAGCCACGAAAGCCTGCAAACCTGAGTTCTGTCCCCGACACCCACTTAAAGGTGGAAAGAGAGGACCAACTCCACAAAGATGTCTTCTAACTTTCACACGTGCGCTATGACATGCACAGCCCCATGTGTATATCACATGCACACATGCATACCAACTGGCACATGATTGTACTAAATAAAAAATTAAAAATATAGCCTGGGTCACTGGGTTTATAAATACTCTTTTAGTCTCAGAATGCAGCAACTACATCCAATTCTCAATCTGTGTGTGTGTGTGTGTGTGTGTGTGTGTGTGTGTGTGTTGGCTGTTTCTGTATAATACATCCCATCTATTATTATGAGACATGGCTATATTCTTAGGGGGATTCTAGTCCTATCTGCTTCTAAATTGCTTCCTTTTCTTGGCAAATCTAGAAACTTTTCTTTTTCTTAATTTTCTGCTTGATTCTCTCCTTTTTGTCAGACAGTTCTCCTTCGAGTGATGTGGAGGAACAAGAAGCCCCATTTGTCTGACACCCACATTCTTTCCCCAGTTAAATATATCTGCAGGTAGGTAGATGTCAAATTATAAATGAACTTTTTTGGTGAATTTATAATTTGGGGTGTTTGGAAATCTGAGGATCTCCCCGTGTTTTGAGTGGGACTTGAGTGCCTCAGGGATCTCGGGGAACCCATCCTCTGTACCAGATGTAAAAACAGGAAACCAAATCAAGGAAGATAAAGAAGGGGTTCCTCTTCCTGTTTGCCAAGGCCGTCAGGGCTGAGTGGAGCTTACTGAGCCTGCACCAGGCACAGGGTTCCATTACAGGCACTTGGGAAGTGGAACTAGGGTGATCTCAAGTTCAAGGTTAAGGTGCATGGTCTACACAGCAAATTCCAAGAGATTCCCTGTGCACCCCCTACCCCCACCCCACACACCTTTTCAGTCTTCATTTGTTTCAAATAAAAGCTTGTCTTCACTTTCCATAGCCCCTCAAAATTTGCTCCATCTTAAGGATGTTCTCCATCTTTCTGTTATTTTGAGCAACCTCCACATTAGACCTCTGCTTACACCAGAGGCTTCTAAGTCCCCAAACTTTTGCCTGCTTCCATTTTGTTCCTCGAATCTGAATGGCTATCTGATATAAACTAGCTACTTGTAGCAAAGTAGAGTAACAAAATCATTCACACTGAAGTATAAATGGCTGATTTGCTTTACTTTCTTCATAGGTATTTGCATTTTAAAAAGACTGTTTTCTATGCAAATGAATTTGTAATTGGTGAGAATTCTCCCTGGTGACTGCAAAAATAAAGTAGCAAACGCCCATTAGGCAGAAGGCATTTTTGGAAGAAGTGAGCTTAAGTTAAGTAGAACAACTGACCAGCCACATGAGCACTAGCATCCTTTTCTCCTTCCCAAGAGTCTAGGGCCTTGGCTTTTGTACAATCCTTAGCACTCAGAGATGCTATGAAGTACACTTAGGAACATTCAACATCTTCACGCAGAAAACAAACACTGAGAGTCCATCCCTTTTGGAGTTGTTTCATATGTGTGCATGTATGCCTGTGTATGCATACCTATGTGTGTATATATGTATGCTCCTGTGCATTATGCATGTACATGTGTGTGCACATATCATGTGCATATGCATATGTATATATGTGCATACATGTATATGTATTACACATGTAATGTTTGAGAATGTTTTTATATTGTATGCATATGTGTGCATGCAGCTATATTGTATGCGTGTGTATGCATGTGTATGTGTGTGTGTGCGCGTGTGCGCGCGCGTGTGCGAGTGTGTTATTATTGTCATTACCACCATCCACACTTTTGCAGGTGTTTTTACTTTTTAAAAAATTTTTCAAAACAACATTTTTTTTGTCGTTATTTAAAAGTGGAGAGCTTTCGTGGTCTCCAGTGCCTTCCTCCATTGCAGGGCACTCTGTGACTGGTCACTAAAGGTCATGGTGACCCTTTATGCAATTACTGTCCGGGAGGCCTCATTGTGTGCTGTGAGTCAGCACTGAAGTGCAGGGTGACTCAGTAGCCTGTTAGGGAGAGCTTAGAAGCTCCCCTGGATTAACATTAAAGGATCCAAACCTTCAGCCAGGAAGAAACATTGCACTTGCTTGGGCAGCCAGGGAGCCTGGTGTGCCTGATTATGAAGTGCCCTGGAGATTGTGGGCTCCTTCAGCGACAGGGCACAGTGTGGCACTTTGGAGTCACATAGGGCTCTGTTTTAATTTTGCTTCTGCTCTACTCTGTGGTCTCAGGCACCACACACTTTCTCTGAGCCTCATTTTAAAGGGTATTTATTTTTATTATTTTAAAATAATGTATAATAATAATGTGTAGGGAGTATATGAATGTGTATGCATAGATGAATATGTACATAAGTATGTAAAACTAATGAATGGTGAGTTATGAATATGCATGCATGTACCCAAAGAGTCCACAAGAGGGCATCAGGTCCCCTGGAACTGGAGTTACAGACAGTTAAGAGCTGTCATATGGGTGCTGGAAATAAGAATCTGAATCCTTTGGAAAGGTAGCCAGTGCTGAGGTATCTCTCCATCTCTCCAGTTCCATCTGTGCCGTGTGGTGTGGTGTGTGTGTGTGTGTGTGTGTGTGTGTGTGTGTGTGTGTTTGTAAATGCACATGTAGTGTATATATACACATTTTCTGGCCTGGTAGTACCAATACACAGGAGGCAAGGCAGGTGGATCTCTTTGAGTATGAGTCCAGCCTAGTCTACATACACAGTAAGTTCCAGGCTAACCAGAGCTACATAGTGCAATCCCATCTCCAACAAAGCAAAGAAATCTATCGTAAGTGAAAATGGTTCCTCTTAATAAAAATTACTTTGTGACATAAATGCTTGGGCAAATATTGAGAAACATAAAGGTAATTATTGTTCCTATCACCATCATGGTTGTACATCAGAATCCAAATACACAGTTCCCAGAACTAGTAAGAACAGGGACCAAGCTAAGGGGAGGAAGTGACAGGGCACAGACATCTTTGTCCCCGTTTCAGTCAGGGACAAGCCATGGAACTGGGTTGAAGCCTGTGAAGTGTCATTCTCTCTTGCTTACTGTGTGCCTGTCGAGGGAGTAATCATTTGTGTCCACACCACTTCCACTTTGGAGAAGAGGACTCCGGAGAAGGGATCCAAGTGACCTTCACACAAAAACAGAGCTCAGGCTGAGCTGCGGTTCACCGGGACCGCCATGTAGGTCCAGCTCCGTGAGACACCAAGGCTTGCCAGAGATATGAGTGGTGTAACTCCCTCTACCCCTTCTCTCTCTCCACCAGCCTTCCTAGGTTCGGGATGTCTACAGAGCTTCGTGATCCTCATGCCCTTTGTAGGTCCACTGCTCACAGTTCGTGCCTTCCTCTGCTGTCTCATGTTCTCTTCATGTTCATGGCTCAGTGTCTGGACTTCCATTTTTTTCCCTTTTTTTTTTAAAGCAGCCTCAGCATCTCTCTCTCTCTCTCTCTCTCTCTCTCTCTCTCTCTCTCTCTCTCTCTCTCTCTCTCTCTCTCTCTCTCTCTCTCCCCCACTTCCCACCTCCTCCCTCCACACCAATCACATTCCTCCTTGCTCCTAGCCCCACTCATTATCCTACTGCACTCCCCTTCATTCCTAGAAAACAGCTCACCCAGACTCCCCCTCCCCCCTCCAGCTCATGCCCACCTTCCATAAATTCCAGCAGCCTGGCAATCAGTAACTTCAGCATCACACTTCACAGCTCTCCGAGTTTATACTACTTACTACGCTCCTCGCTATTGCTAAGATTTGGGTTGTGGACCAGGGGTGGGGGGTGGGGCGTGGGGGCTTCACTTAAAAAAAATATCTGGGCATAAGTTGAACCTACAGTTAGGTTGACTCCCTCATTTCCATGTTTCTTTTTAAAAAATCAGTGGCTTGGGTCTATGCTCTGTAACATGGTGAAAGACAACTAGATCCTTCAGGGGACAACAGGGAAGAAGTAGAAAGAAAAATAGGAAAATATATATATATAGAGAGAGAGAACCTAACACGGTCCACACAAACATTAGCACTGGGTCCACCCACCACATCTCCCCACTTCCCCCAACTCCAAGCTCAGGGTCTTGGCTTTTTCCCTTCTGGGTCGTTTATTCCACTCCTTCTGAGCTCAGATTGCCTCTGAGTCTGTATGTGTGCACACGTGTGTGGCCACTGCTGGCTTTCCAAGGGGCTCACCTCTCTACTGCCATTTTGCTAGGGCACAGCTCCTTCGGATCTTACTCTCCCCTTTCTCTCCCTGCCCCCAACTCAGCCTGAGCCTTTTCCTGTCTCTTAACTCCACCAGTGCAGCAGCAACTAGCAGAGCTGCTGGCGTGCGAGTGAGCGAGTGTGAGTGTGTGTGTGTGTGTGTGTGTGTTTGTGTGTGTGTGTGTGTTTGTGTGTGTGTGTGTGTGTGTGTGTGTGTGTGTGAGAGAGAGAGAGAGAGAGAGAGAGAGAGAGAGAGAGAGAGAGAGAGAGAGAGTGTGTATGTCTGCGTGCGCAGCTAGGCCAAGCCTGCAAGCCTGCCTGTCACTGGAGAGTTTTAGTTTGCATTCAGAAGAAAGGAGGAGGGGAGACAAGAGGGAAGGAGGAAAGGTGGAGAGGGGGAGGAGGAGTGAGGGGGGGTGCGGAGAAGGGAGGGAGAATGTCTTGTTTGTGGCTTGTCAGCAATTGCTTGAGACAAGCTTCCATGTGTGAAAGCTACTTGGCATGAATGCCTGGGCCGTACCAAGTGTCACCGCAGCAAGAGGGGGAGACAGAAGAAAAACAGATCAGACCAGAGCAGACAATAGGCCCCTAAAGTGTTCCCCCTAAGTTGCTTTGATGTTGTCCTGGTGTCTTGATACCAGGAGGCCAGGGATTGCTGGAAAAGGGTCTTTTTTGTCTTCGTTCACTTCCCCTCCAGTTTCTGCAATGATTCTCCAGAATCTCTGCTCAGGAAAAAGGTAAGCACTCTAACAATTCCTTCTTCGGTGGCAAGCTCGCTCGCCCGTGCTGGGAAGTGGGGCTCTCATTCCTGCGCTGCTCAGGAGGAGCGCTTGGGTCCTGCGATTGGAGCTACTGCTGTGCCCCTCAAGTCTTTGCCAGACGCTTAGGGCTGGGGATGGCCCCTCTTTCCAGGGAACCCCAGTAACACGATCTGTGCCTCTGGGTTGGTGGGGGGAGAAGGGGTGGAAGGAGAGGGGTGGGAGGAGGATGGGAGGGTGAAGGGTGGGAGGGAAAAAAAGAGAGGGAGAGAAGCCTGGAAGAGAGGAAGAGAAGGGCAGAGCCCTATTTCAGAGAAGCCTCAGCCCGAAGCCCAAGGAGGCCTTGGGAGCTCCACGCTGTGCATTCGCAGGCTGAGCGAGGCTGCCTGGAGCTGTACTCAGCGACTGCAGAGATTGCATGGCGCTTTGTGTGTGCGAGTATGCCTGTGGGTCTGGGTGTGTGTGTGGACCTCCCACACACTGCCCTGGCGTGTCTCGTAGTGAAGGGGAGGTACCCCAGTCCTGATCACCCAGCCCAGACTCGCAGGAAGAGAGCGGCATGGCCGGCCAGAAGGGTGAGCGAGAGGACTGCCCCGAGACATCCACAAACTTTTCCAGTTTCGGGGAATTCTTGGCTCTGAGATACTATAAAGGAGTTGTTGGGTGCTCCGGGTCTCAGTTTACCCAATCTGTGAAAGCGGGAGAGCTGACTGGGGATGCTGCACGCCTCCCAGGGGTGAAGCCAAACAGAGCAGCCCACTCCATGTAACTGTGTGGCGAAATCTTCTGGCTGGCAATGCTGTGGAATCACAAAGTGGAAGTGTGACCATTATTCCTGATTATCGCCGTCATGACGATAAAACCGTCATTAAAGACACCGTGAGACAAACAGACCGGCGAGCACAGATCAAGTGTCTGACCATTTCTAATGAAACAAAAACCCCCTTTCCACCTGTTGGCTTCTGTCCTTTTCTCTTGTATCTTTTCCTTAGATTTATTGGCCGATTTGTAGAGAGAATAGAGTGGGAGGGGTTGGGTTTTCACTTTCCTCCTCCTTCATCATACATATATATGTATTTAAAGGTCAATATAAGATTCTCAAAGGAAACCCATACCTCCTGTTAAAGCTCTTTATTCAAGACCTTGTGTTTTCTGGCGCTGCCAGGGTGTGCGTGCACATTTGTAAACTACCTTGGAGGTTAAAGATTTTTTATTGTGGCTTTTAGAGATTAAATGAGATTTATTTACAATTGCCATTTATCAGAGAGTAAATATCAGTGTGGAGGGGTAAGAATGTGACGGCTGTTTATTCTCTGGCGGTTTTGTGGATCAAACCTTTTGCTTTTTTAAAGTGGCAGCTCAAGAGCTGGGAGGAAGGGAGGCTGAAATCAGTATCTAACATTCCGTCTTTCACATGGTTGTTTGGAAGAGAAAAAAAATGTCTGCTTGTGTTTTTGAATTGTGGATTTCTTCTGCCTTTACATGGTTCTAGCCCTCTTGAAATTCCCTGGTTGGGGGGGGGGGAGTTGCTTGCCTGGTTTTAGGTTCTCTGTGACTCTGTTTTACTGCTTGTTCAGTAATAAAGTATGTGGAGGTCTGTGTGGCTATGACCCCTTCTATCCTAACTCGAATGTTTCAGATGGTCTGTGATAGCCCGAGATGGAAGCAAAGAGCCATCTCTGGCTAAGAGGATTTGTGCTCTTCCCACAGAGGCCTGGAAAGCTAGACGTTGGGTGTGGAAGAGGAGGAGAGGCATTAGGGGCCTCCATCTGGCACGAAGGTCCCAGAACTTCTTTATTCTATTTTAACGTCTTACATCTTCAGACTTAATCATCGTCTGCTCTGAAGGCTGAAGAGCTCCCTATGATTTGTCTTTGGCAAGCTTCTGGGTCCAGATATCTTTTTTTAAATGTTAGCATTTTGGAACTGGAAGGGAGACGAAAGGTTACTTGTCATGTTTTTAGATGGGGGTGCTTGGTGAAGCTGACTGAAGCGCAGGGTCCCAAGCCCCATGAAGGTGGCCACGCCGTCCACTCCAACCTCGTCACCACTCACTCTCGCACACATGAGTAGGCACCTTTCCCTGTTCCACTCAGCTCACCGGGTTCAGCCGGCACCCTGTGCCAGGTTCACATCACAACAGGACACAAACACAGGAGGCATTGGTTACACCGTTGATTTGCTTCAGGCACGGTTTTTGAGGATGGAGGAAAATGTGAGGTGCTCATTTCAGGTGACATCCGGTCTTGTTAGTATGATCCACATGAGCCACAGAATCACACAAACCAGTAGTCCCAACACTGATAATGCATATTAAACAGCACATAGGCATCACAATGCAGCATAAAACTGTAGAAGTTATTGGCCTCCCAAACTGTCAGTTTTGTCTACGTGATCGAGGTCCCCTGTTTCAGTCTCACAGAGCCCAAGAATCCTAATGGCTGAAGAAAATGCCCACCCCCAACCAGCCCCTGCACCCTGTACACACAGTACACCAGAGACAGATAATATGTTAACCCTTACTTCATACTTGTTGTGAGCTTGGCCTATATAACAGTCATTATCTGGGTAATTCACATTCACTGTCGCCTCTTTGCAAGCCCTAATGGGTGTTGGAGGACTGTGGTCAGCGAGGTCCCCTTGACTTCTCCCATGGTTCCCTGATACTAAAGACATAGGTACAGGAAATTCCACCATTATCACTGTCGTTTTTTTGGAACTCCAAAGACAATATTGCAATAAAATGGTCCTCCCCACCCCTCCCAGCACAGCCTGCTCTCTAACTATACGGCAAAATCTTACCAAAAACCAGTTCAGCCAATCCCATTTGGGGTCAGGTTACTAACGTCTTACTGGTTTGGTCATGACAGAAGTACCCCCACTTCCTCTTTACAGCCTGCCTTAGAGAGAACACACAGCCATGCTGCCAGTCACTTCTAAAGAGTCACTTAGCGCTCATCCTAACATCTTCTCCCTCGTGTCTTTCTCTAGTACTCAGGGTAATGTTGTCTTCAGGGCTGTCAACCTGCCTCATCTATTCTAAAGATTATCTTAATGGTTTAAAAAGAAGACAGACATGCCCCCCCCACACACACACATACACACAAATCACAGGTTCAGTGCCTACATTTCAGGAACCCACACACGTTGTGTGGTAAAGTCACATCACAGGCAAAATGAGAGTCATTTCAATTCACCCGGCGTTGTTACGCAGTGACGAGCGAGCGAGCAAGTGAGCTCAAGCCCACGTTGTAGCAACAACCTAAATCAGGAGCTTGTCATGTCTGCATTCGGAACCTGTGGCTTAGGCCTTCTCTCTCAGCAGGATGCACTCGATTCAATGTCTTTGATCACTTCCGGACCCACTCCCCTAGACGTGTCACTGAGTGTAGCGGGATCTGTGGGAGAGGCAGCTTGAGTTGGCACTGGAGGGAGTCACCCAGTGAGAGTAAGGGAGTTGAAGGATGAATAACATGAGGATCTGGGTGGAAGAAAGATTTAAGCAGCAACCAGAGAGCAGGCATACAGGTCAACCTTATGTCCAAGAGAATAAAAATGAAGGCTGTTAGGACATTTTAAAATGTTCTGTGTACAGACACATGTATTGAGTACTTCTAGTCCCACTACAGGCAAAAGCAACACCAGTGCAAGGCACTCCCTAGACTCATTAGTCACAAATGATGGTTTTGCATGGAGTTTTACAGAAGGAAATTGGTGGCTTTTTCTCCCTACAAGAGACATAAGATAGAAAGTAGAAACTTCATTTCTTTCAAGCTTTGGCATCACAATGCGAATTAAGACCAATGCTTAGTCCTCCGCCTAAGCTGCTCTCTGAAGTAGGTGCTCTTGTTAACCTCGGGTGATATTTAAGTAACATTCCGTGAGTCATCCATGGAGTGGCAAGGCAACTCCAGGGTGAGAGACTAACCAATTAAATGGTCCTGTTAGGCCAGCGGTTTGGGTTGTGACCCCTTTAAGGGGGGCCGTCAAATGGTTTCACAGAGGTCTTCAACAACCATCTAAAAGTGTAGATGTTTACATTGCAATTCATAACAGTAGCAAAATTACAATAATAAAGTAGCAACAAGATAAGTTTATGGTTGGGGGTCACCACAACATGGAGAACTTTATTAAGGGGTCACAGCGTTAGGAAGGCTGAGGCCCACTGTGTGAGAGCATCTCCTCAGAAGATGAGAGACAGAATGGGAGACAGATGTGCCACACAGTTCAGATCGAAGGCTCTGTGGTGACAGGACAAAAAGAGCCTCAGTTTGGGCATCCCATCCCCTGACTTTTTATTTTATTTTTTTAAACAAACAAACAAAATCCAAAATTCTAGGGATTTTAACAATAGTTTTAGTTAGTTAACCAGAGGAAGGGATTCCTAGTTCTGACTTAATAGCGACATGTTTTCTATAAAGGGCATTAAACCAGCTTTGGGCTTGGGTTTGGCAGAATCCTCGTTCTCCCACTCTGGATTCTTGTTGGAGTGAAGGATTTGGACTAAGTCATCTTTAAGGCTCCCTTCAGCTTTGCTAGTCAGTTGTTTTTCTGATTCTGTGAACAGGCTAATGTGACGGTCTAGCCATCTACGTGAGGCCCCATTCAAGTGTTGCGGCTGCCAAATAAATACAGTGTATTTTGTGGATATATAGAATAAATGTATACACATATGCATCCATACAAACTATATTGACATTTTGAAGTGAAAGCACGTTAGGAAAGAGCAGAATTTTAATTTATGGATTGCAAGAGAATTTGCCAGTCAGCATGCAGGCACATGTGCAAGCGACTAAAGAACCATTTTCAAAAGAATAAGCTGTTTTGAATGCACGTCTTCCTGTATAATAAGTATGAATTTAAAATGGATGGGCACTGGGTGCATCTCTTAGCTTCTCTGTTCTCACGTGCTCTCTCAGGGCAACCATGCTGCTCCTTTTTGTACTGTGGCCACATGCTGTTTTGAGGGTGCAAAGGACCCATTTAAGCAACTGTAGTGCTGCCTGTCCATGCCATGAATTTCCTACCCACTCTACTCTGGGGCATGGCAGGCCTAGCGACAGTCTTTATCCTATGTAGCTCACAAATGTTCTTGTGAAAGAAGAACCTTCAGCTAAGCTACTGGCAGATTGTGTGTGTGCCTGTATAGTCTCTATGCCTAGCTTAGGGTGTGAGGAGCAGACTGAATGATGACTGAGACCCAGACAGAGAGGCAAAAGAATAAATGTTCTTTTCATTCATTATGTCCCCTCCATGAGTCATCTCAAGAACTATGCATTTAGAGTTGGACAAACCTTTGGAAGATATCATTTAAAATTTTTACATGGCAGCTCTTTTTTTAAAAAAAAAATTTTTTTTTACCTATTTTATTTATACGAATACACTGTTGCTGGCTGTGAGTCACCATATGGTTGCTGGGAATTGAACTCAGGACCTCTGGAAAAACAGTCAGTGCTCTTAACCACTGAGCTATCTCTCCAGTCCCCATGATGGCTCTTAATGCAATTTTTAGAACCCCAGGATAAATTCTTCTACCATGTTTTAGGAATATCATCTTGCCTGTGGCAGGAGTGCCTGTTTCAAGCCTGGGTTGACAGTTTGTAAACCAGCAACTCTTTCAATTGGTCTCAATTTTTTTATCTGAAAAAAATATATAGTGTATAAGATATAATTACTTTCTAACTCAGAAAGGGGATTTGAGGAGCTTGTATAATTATGTTTTACTTATTCTTTTATTCTTGGTTGTTAAGAATTCCTAACAGTGGATCTCTTGTTTATTTCATAATCATCCTAAAATGTACATAATAATAGAAATATATTAGTGACTTCAGAGGTAGAGAAGCTGGAGTGGATTTATCAGCAAGCATTTTAGGCAGTATGATTGTACTCTGTAGACATGTGTAGAATATTTAGTTGTTGATGGATGCTAACAGGGTAATAAACAAAAAGCGCTCTGTGTATCATGCCGCTCAGTTCATTTTCCATAATCCAAGCAGTTACCAAGTGTTTTTACGTCACTCACTTGATGATTAAAAATACCTTGAAGTATAAAGCTTTGGAGAGCTTTTATAATTCCACAAAAAGCATAAGGACTCTTTTTTTTTCCATAAATAAATAAATAAATAGAATCCAAACAGCCATGAACGGCCTTTGGAAGGAGCCATGCCCCCACCAGCTAAGAAGGAAAGCTTATGGCCCCGAGACTGCTACCCTGTCTTCTTGGTAGGCTTGCCTTTGTTGTAGGCGTTGGCTGGTGCAGCCCGGGGAGAGCAGTTACTGGGGATCTGTGGACAAGGGACAGGCTGAGTGAATGGTCAGGAGCTTGCTTGCTCTCTCATGGCTGCTTGGAGGTTTACTGGAGGGAGGTACACAAGCCCTCAAGGATCCAAGGCAGCATCATCTAAACAGTCAGGACTTGAACTGGCATGTCAGGGCCCAGGACCCCTCGGCCTACACTGTCCTCTACTTTGTCTTTCTCAAACTAGATCCCTAGAACCAAACTACCGCGTCCCTCCTGGACCACCAAGGGTGGGCATGTACTCAGGCAGTCCTGCACCTGCTTCTTCTGCCTACACCGTTAGTCTGTTGTATCCTCAAGGGTCGGGATGAGTTTTTAGTCTTTGTACCTTAATGCCTAGAGCAGGGCGAAACAGAGCAGAGAGCCAATCCATGTTGTTGAATAAACAGTTTTCATTAGGAATAGCTTCTTATGGCACTGGGGAGATGGATCCGTGGGTAAAGTGCTTGCCTTGTAAGCACAAGGAGCTGAGGACCCAAGTGTGGAGACAGGCAGTTCTCCTAGGTTCGCTCATTCAGCAAAATCCAAAATCCAGGGATTTTTTTTCCAGGTTCTGTGAGAGACCCTGCCTCAAGAAAAAGAAAAGGTGGAAAGTAGTAAAGGAAGGCACTTGACAGCCACTTCTAGCCTCTACATGTATACACACGGGCAAGTGCACTCGAACACACAAGTGCACATACACACGCATCACGAACACACGAAAGGGGAAAAATAACACACCTGCCAAATAACTTTTTTAAAAAGACCTATTTATTTACTTAGTGTATGTAAGTGTTCTCTTTGCATATACACCTGCATGCCAGAGGAGGGCGTCAGAACTCATTACAGATGGTTGTGAGCCACCATGTGGTTGCTGGGAGTTGAACTCAGGACCTCTGGAAGAGCAGTCAGTGCTCTTAACCACTGAGTCATCTCTCCAGCCCTGCTTATGAATAACACCAGCTAAGTGTGGCGGTACATACGTTTAATCTCAGCACCAGAGAGGCTGAGCAGGTGGATCTTTGTGAGTTCAAGGGCTGCATAGTGAGACCTTGTCTCAAAAACCAGATGAAGAAAATAAATTAGTAGTTTAAACAAATAAAAAAGATAATGGAAAAGATATGAAATCATCAATCTTGTATATATCTCATCAAAAAAGGAAATGTCTCATTTGGTATTCATTCTTTTACAAAAGAATGTCACAAAAGAATGAATTACTCATTCATCCTGAAGGATTGGTATACCCCAATCTGTCTTTGTCTTATGGCAGGCTATTGCTCTGGTTGCTCATTCTTGGGCCTTGTAATTCCTGCTAAGAGGGTTTTTTGTTTATTTATTTTGTGCATTTGAATGCTTTATCTTCATGTATACCTCCCTGCCAGAAGAAGGCATCAGACCTTATTGTAGATAGTTGTGAGTTACCATGTGGTTGCTGGGAATTGAATTTGGGACCTCTGGAAGAGCTACCAGTGCTCTTAACTACTGAGCCACCTCTCCAGCCCCCAAGAAGTATTTTTTTTGTTTGTTTGTTTGTTTTTATGTCAAAAGAACAAAAAACCCCCAAAAAAACTGACACTCAGTGTGATGGTTACCCTTTCCTAACCCTTTGTGGGGTCACGTACTGATATTTAGGCAGTAGCTAACTAAAGAGATGTTTCCTGAGAAAGTCTACACAGTCGGACAACAGCAAGGCAAATGCCTGGCCCCCGGACATCTGGACTATCAGAAATAAAAAAGCAATTTATGCTTTAATTTTCCAAACACGGGTGTACGTGTAGAACCCCTCCAGACAAGGGCTTTTACTTGCAAAGAACTGACTCACTCAAATTTCCTCAAGCAAAGGGGCATTCATGGTGAGGATGCCCACATCCAAGGGGATGTCACAACTGGATGCCTCTCCAGGACTGTGCCAGCCCCAAGGACAGCCACTTGCCAATCTCAGCCTCTCCCTGCTGCTTCTCTGTCTCCTTTGGTTCCCTGTGGCCTTGGGCTTTTTGCTTTATTACAGAAGCACCTTTTAATTTCATAGCTTTTTTTTTTTTTTTTGTGGATGCCTAACTGTTGCTTCTTAGACTCGCCTGCACTCCCATGTCCAGCCTCTGCCTTGCCCCCTCTGTGGCTTCTTGGTTCAAAGACTTTCCGTTATACTTCCCCCCCCCCCATGACTGCTGTGTTCTCTCCGAGTCCTTTCTTCTTAGCGCACATTCCTGAGAATCCAGTTAGTGCCTTTTATCTTTTCTTTGTCATGCCTGTAATTCTTGGTTGACTGTGGGTGTAGTTGCTCAAGAGTTCGAAGTTCTCCCATAGTATATAGAGGAGGGAGGAGCAGAGCTGTTTCTGTTTGATGTAAGCAGAGAGGCTTTTTGGTAGAAACTATGGAAGCGCTCCTTTCCTTTCCGTGTGGTTGGCAACAACATATTTGACATATCTAATATAAGCCCATTATGAGAGTCTAAGTTAAGAATAACCAGGTTATTAAAAATTAAAATGTTTCATCGGTGATAATTAGTATAACTGTGATAAGAAAGCCATGGGATGAATAGCAAATTCATAACCAAGAAAGAAATGGGGAGACGAAAAAGAGTTAGAGCTAGCACCTAGATCTCATGCTGTATGCTTGTTAGACAACAAAAGTAAGTGAATGGTGAGCATGAACATATGTTGACACGGATCCCAGAGGCTAGCTTACAAAGCAAGCAGAACCCTGAAATTGAAGACCAGGGAGACAAAGAGAAATATTAAACTCCGTAGGGAGTTTGGGCCTGGACGTTTCTTCCTGTGTGTTTTCCCCTAGGCTTCCCGTGTCTATTCTTGATCCTTTTTGTCTGAAGTTCTGAACAACCTGAACTGAACCGGTGATAAACTGTGGGCTGTTTATTCTCTCTCCAACTCACTCTACTCCCCTGTCAAATATGGGCCATACTAATTATTTCAATACCTTGTAAGATGAATTAAATTAGACGGGACCATATCTTTAAAGTGAGTAATATATTACCTGGCATTAATAGGTCCTCGTTTGATTGTAAGCAATTACTCTAATATACAGAAAGGAAGGAAATGTTGATGAGATAATATGCTGAGGAAAATTTCACTTGTTACATCATTGACTCCTTGGAGTAGCCCCCAGAGACTTGTGTTTCTACTTTGTGAATGAGAAAACAATAACAATGTTGCTGGGGATGTAGCCTAGGGATAGAACATTTGCCTAGCATATATAAAGCCCACAGTTTGACCCCTCAGCACTGCACCCACTCCTGTAATAACAATAAAAGCCCCAAGAGGGAAAGAGTATATAATTATTCATCATGAGCCAAATGAACTAAACTTAGCTTTTTCATACACTACTGTTATTAATATTTCCATCTCATAGTTGAGGATGCTGGGATCCTGGGAACGTAACTTGCCCAAGGTCCCACAACTAGTAAGTGATAGCCACAGCTGCAGTCTATGTCTTTTAAGTCTAGGCAGTCTGGCTCCAGATGTTTCCAGAGTTTCATATAACTGAGTCAAGGTTCAGGTCTTATTAAAGGTGCCAGTTCAGGTCGCTCCCAGAGATGTGTGAGGACTGAATGCAGGGCTGCGGTGGCAGACACACAGCTGGAATGCGAACCTGAATCAGAGTCCGGAGATGCAATAGGCAAGGGCCACTTCTGGAACGGGTACAGACGATTTTAAAAACAACCTAAACATATCAAAAATAAGGTCTCTGAGATCCGAAGAAATGATTTAACAAGCATGTGAAGGACATCTGTTGTATGAGACAATCAAAAGTGAATGTGATTTGGTGATGAATTAAAAATGAGTAAGGCTTGAACCCCTACCCTTAAGATGTGTTCATCCTGGTGGAGGGAGACAGATAATCATACAACTAATTATAAACCATATAGCAATGGACCAAAGAACTGCAGCAGTCAGGGAGAGAAAGATTAATTTGGCAGTGATGAGCATGGTAGAGGAACCGGGGAAGGCTTCATGCAGGAGATGACATTTGCAATTGTCCTTTAGGGACAACTTTAGAAGTACCAGAAGCCTTCTGTAATTTCCCTTTTCTTCACGCTAGTGATTTTCTAAAGATAGTATTAAATAGAGAAGTCTATATCGTAATACAGCACTCACATACTATGTCTGCAGTGTTTCCAAAGATTAGGTTATTTGAGGGAAAATGGAGAAATGTCTACTCTTACTATTCATATGACAGTATTGGTATTCCCCGGTCTACATGTACAGGCCATTTGTCTCTTTCTCCTCCTCTTCCTCCTCTTCCTCCTCTTCCTCTTCCCCTCTTTTTCCTCTTCCTCCCCTTCCTCCCCTTCCTCCTCTTCCTTTTCTTGCTCCTCCTCTTCTTCCTCCTCTTCCTCCTCTTCCTCATCTTCCTCTTCCCCTCTTCCTCCTCTTCCTTTTCTTGCTCCTCCTCTTCTTCCTCATCTTCCTCTTCCCCTCTTTCTCCTTTTCCTCCCCTTCCTCCTCTTCTTCTTCCTCTTCCCCTCTTTCTCCTCTTCCTCCCCTTCCTCCTCTTCCTTTTCTTGCTCCTCCTCTTCTTCCTCATCTTCTTTCTCCTCCCCTCTTCCTCCTCTTTCTCCCTTTCCTCCTCCTCCTGTTCCTCCTGCCTCTCCTGCTCTTCTTCTCTTTAAGGTTTATTTATTTATGAGTGTTTTGCTTGCATGTATATGTGTGTGCCATGAGTCTCCCTGGTGCCCTTGGAGGTCAGAGGAGAGCTTTGGATTCTCTGAAACTGGAGATACAGATATAGATGGAACTGAACTGCCATATGATTGGCAGGAATCAACCTGGGTTCTTCTTCAGGAACAAGTGCTCCTAACCACTGAGCCATCTCTTCCAGACCCCAGTTAGCTGTTCTTCAGGTTAGAGATTTTAGTTTATAATTAGAAATTCCCAATTTTCATTACATTTAGCACCAGGTTTTCTGTATTTTTTTAAAAGACCACACCAATTTGAGATATCCTATGTTGGCTCCATAAGTATACTTGTGATTGTTGGTCTGTGCGTTCTGCTTGTTGATTAAATTGAGTTGCTCCATCCCAATTTAGCTCAAAGAAGCCAGCACATAGATATCTGCTGCGTTTGGCTTCAGTTCACTGGCATATTCAATTCTGCACTGTAAAGCAGAAACCCAAGAGAGAGCTCTTGTCTGGGTTGGTGGGTCCTCGGTTCAAGTCTCCTCTCCCCAAACTTTTGTTGATGAGCATTATGCTCTTTCCTTCTTCCAAAGACCCAATTCAAATGCTATTTTCCTCAATTCTTAGAGGTAGATGAGCTACAGTACCAACGTGCCCATGTTACCTTCCAGGTTCTTTCGAGTAGCCATCCCAGCTTCATATATTTATTATCACAGATCACTTATAGACAGTACAGAAGGGAGCTGATATGCTGGTTAATTTACTGTCAACTTGACACAGCTCCAGGAAGAAAGACCCTCCACTGAGAATACCCCCCCTCCACTGAATTGCCTGCAGCCAAGTCTGTTGGGTATTTTCTTGATTAGTGATTGATGTGGGAAGACATTCTGGGCAGAGCCACTTCTAGTCAGGTCATCCTAGGTTGTATAAGAAAGCACACTGCTCAAGTCATGGGGTGCCAGCCGTTAAGCAGTAGTCCCTTCATGGCTTCTGCTTCAGTTCCTGCTTCCAGGTTGTTTCCCTGGCTTCCCGCAGTGATGGACTATGACCTGGGATGTGGAAGCCAAATGAACCCTTTCTTCTCCAAGTTGCTTTTGGTTACTGCAGCAATAAGAAACACATCGGGATTTTAGGTTCCATGCATCCCATAGACCACAAAGCCACGAAAAGGTAGCCTGGACTAGCAAGTGCTATTCAAAATTGCTTATTGAGCTCAACCAAATTGAATTTTTGCCTTAGTTGGCTTGGTTGGGCATGATAAGCTGGATGTCTGTGCTTCATGTCTCTTTGGGGGGGGGGAAGTATTTTAAGCCAGTCATGGTAGCTCATGTATTATAACCAGCACTTGGAGACTGAGGCAGGAGAATTGCTATAAATTTGAAGCCAACCTGGGCTACATAACAAATACCAAACCATCCTTGGCTACAGAGTGAGACCCCTCATTACAAGCAAATAAACAACAAACAAAAAACGTCAATGACTTTAGGATGAAAGCGATCACACGCTGTTACCATTAATTGTAATTATTATTAATATGCACCAACAAAGCAGTATGGAGTGATAAAATTGCTTCCTTTGCCTGCTTTTGCAGGCCGAGTTGGAAGGCTTGATAAACTCCCTGGTCCCTTCCATCTTTAATATCTATGATTCTTTGAAATCTTATGTAGACAAGTGCAAGCTAATGTCCCCTGGAAGGAACAATTGAAGCAGCTCATACTCGCTGATGGGCTCTGAATTACTCTACTTGTAAGTGCTCAGGAAAAAGATCTCAGATTCATTGTGGATTGCTCAATGGAGACATCTGCTCGCTGTGCAGCAGCAGTCAGAAGAATGAATGAGATATAATAGGCTGTATTAACTTTGAGAATGGAATAAAGAAGAATGCAGAAAATAATATAGTGCACATAATTTGGCATTGACTATTTCCGTAATTACAATAAAACATTTTAATGATATACATTGATGTTATGACTTCACCTTAAAATCAGAATTCAGCACTGGGTCCTTTCATTTCAAAGAAAACAAAGCAGAATTATAAAGGATCCAGAAGGA
>NW_022196898.1:44922412-44964799 GCF_008632895.1 Mastomys coucha | reverse complement strand
AACAGACCTTCTCAAAGACGTGCAAGGGACTCGCCTATAAAGAGGAACCGAAAAGCCGAGGACATTTTAATTTGGGTAAAGGGGTGGTGGATGACATTGTATAAATTTATCTAAAATTAATGAAAGTTTCAGAAAATTGCTAGAGCTAGCTTCTGATTATCTTTGGTAATGGAGGTCAGAGATAGGCAGGATAATTGAAATCCCCGATTATCTCCAACCTTCATTTTAGCCATTAGCGGAAGCATTCTGCCCTGGCACAGTCTTAACAAATGAGTAAAAATGGGAAACCCAACAGCCCAGGGTTTGTGAAGTGGACTGCCATGGCAAGGGCAGCCTGGGGTAGTAGGCTACTGCGCAATATGCCACCAGGAAGCCTGAATCCAGTTCCTGCTCTCTGTCCATCATCTGCCTATCCTGGAGTGTTGTGCTTAACTTCTGTCCCCGTGCCTAGCGTTGCTGGAAGAACGAAATGAGCTGGTTGGGAGCAGTGGTGAGCTGCACCACTGGGATTGGGGGTGGCTGTGCCAGCTTTCCCATTCAGCATGCCAGCCTCGGGATCTGGCATGACTCCTAGCTCCCAGGTCTTACACACTGCATGGTCCCTCCACTCAGCATCCTGCTCCTTAATGCTCTTAGATGGCGATTTCAGGTTAGTGAGAGGATGCTTGTTATCCTCAGAAGCATCCTTCCTCCACATCCCTGGCTCCTGGGGAGCCTGGAGGGAATTTTGCACATTTTCATTTTATTTTGAGGTCCTCTCACATAATCTTCCCAAGAGTCCACCGAGGTGGGAAACACTCCTCTCCTCCTCTTTCAAATGCAGACCCTGAGGCATGGGGGACGTGTTTTAGAACCATGGCAGTTACAGAATAGAGATGACACTGATGCCGTTGGCCTCTGCATTCATCTACAGAGTTTAGAAAGCTATTCATTGTTTGTCTCTGATTCTCCTGGAGGCTCCTGTGTCACTCCAGCACCCAGTACAGGACTCACCCTTCCCTCAACCCCTGAGCCTTCTCCTCCCCTAAAAGAGCAGCATGTCTGTCTAGGCACCCCAACATTGTAGTTCTTAACTTATGTTACGAAGTGCAGAAGCCCCTAAACCTAACTCAATAATAGTCAACTCAAATAATTCAAACTCAAGGCAAATAATACTCAGTGGTTTTAGTTAAGCAAGTTAGTTAGAATGGCAGTCATACAAAACACGAAGCCATTCTTTAAGCCTTTATTTTAGCTTAAAACTTCCCTTGGGATTTTGTCGTGGGCCAAAGCTGTGTCTTTATGGTTCAGGACTTCCCAGGAGAACCCTGATTCTTTTTTTGTTTGTTTGGGTTTTTTTTGTTTGTTTGTTTGTTTTCTTTTGGTTTTTCAAGTCAGGGTTTCTCTGTGAAGCCCCGGCTTTTCTGGAACTCACTCTGTAGACCAGGCTGGCCTCGAACTCAGAGAGATCCACTCCCCAGGTGCATCTGTTGAGAACCCTGATTCTTAATTCTGTGTAAGAATTGATCTTTTCTCCATCTCGTTGTCTTCAAAGTAAAGTACTATCTGAAAGAGACTGGAGAAGCAATCAAGTCTTTTTCAGATGTAGTGATGTTTTACAGCTGGCTCTCCCACACTACCGACAGCACACCGTTTATTTTTAAGTGTGTGTGTGTGTGTGTGTGTGTGTGTGTGTGTGTGTGTGTTGGGAGGGGATGGTGTGTGCACATGAGTGCACATGAGTACACACGTCCCAGGAGGCCAGGGCCATCAGATCCTTCATAGCTGGAGTTTCAGATGGTGGTGACTCATGTAAATGGGGTACTGGGAACTGAATTCTAATCCTCTGCCTAAGCAACCTGCTCTCTTAACCACTGATTTTCCATGCTAGGCTTTTAGCAACCCACCTTAAAGGCCTGTCTTATACAATTGTAGACATGGTTTCTTTTTTTGCACCTATATTTCATTATTCAAATACATTTAATTAAATCATGTTGCTATAATAACGCAAAGAACCAGTGCAGATAGTCTGCAAACATAGACTCTTGATGAGCAGAAAACTCCCGCAGAGGATGGGTATCCCAGGGTAACCTTTTGCTAGCGGAGGTGGCTCAGTATGCCATGGACCTTCAATGTGTACATTGAAAGAGGCAATGGAGGCCACTGATGAATCAGTTATGTGCCTTCACTGAAGGGTGCCCCAGCTCATCATGGCTTCTGTTGCATACTTCTGTTCTGAAAGCTGAATTCCCTGAAGGTCTAACTTTCATCTCTGTAGTAATTCCCAGAACCCAGCATAGTGATGGGTATATATCGGGCTCTCTGTGAACACTGACTAACCAGCCAGCTAACAGGCTAAACCAAAACTCAACTTGGCCACTATATGTCCTCTGGTGGGACTATACCAAGCCTCAAGCCACTGCATAGAAAGAGCTGGCGAATGAATTTCCAATGTTGCTGCAAGATTAGCTCATGTGTACTTTTCAATAATGTAAAGCAGATATTAAGGAGTAGATTCCGTGTAATATGTAATTAACCTAGGTAACTCACCAACATAAAATAACAGCAAAGCAACGCTTGGTAACATTTTATAAGGGATTAGGTATGTTCTTACATGGGGAAAAATCTGTACTTACAACACGGTGACTGACTACAAAAAGCCTCTGTGATGATTATGTTCAGGGCCAGGCTGGGTCAAGAAAAAAATCTCCTCTACCGATGCTTCCTTGCAGCATCCAGTTTATTATGTGCTTCTGTGGCAAAGTGAAGCGTCGTGAATTGAGCATAGGAGAGAGAAGTCAGACCTGAAGGATATTAAACTTGACAAAGACATTCTGTGGTGGGTGATTGGTTGGGAAGATGGGGTGGGGGGATAGAGTGTTGGTGATGGCAGGCAGAGCCTGTTTCCCAAAATAAAACCAGATAACACAGTTAGGCTTGTATGCAACAAATGAGTTTCAATTTGAACGAAAATATACTGAGTGAGCACAGTTGGAACATTGCAGGATGTTTACGTGACCATAGGAGAAATGAGTCGAGAAAGCCTATCCACGTTACGTGTGCCTGCACGTGCTCATGTGTGCAGAATAGAAGTGTTTGTAAGATTAGGTGGGTGTGATCTTTCTCATCACTTTTCCATATTGGGGATCTGTGGACCCCCCAAGATGGCTCTGGAGGACCCATCTTTCCTTCAAGAGGCTGTGAGATGGTTCTCTGGAAAAACAGAAGTGGGATTAGTGTTGGACGGAGTACTCCTGTGTCCAGTCCGTATGCTTAATAAATGGTAGCACATTTTCCTTTGAATGTAAGTGTAAATGCCACTGATTTTCTTTTTTTTTCTTTGAGGTATGATCTCACTATGTAACACGGGCTGTCCTGGAACTAACTATACAGACTAGGTGGGCCTTGAACTCACAGAGCTCTTACCTGGGTCTGCCTCACGAGTGCTGAGATTAGAGGTGTGTGCCACCATGCCCACCACGACTGAGTTGTTGTTTTTTCTTTTTTTTTCTTTTTTCAAGATCTGTTGAATATGCTATTCTGAAAGAAGAAACCCCACTACCAACTAAAATTACATGTATGTTGTACCTACTGCCAGTATTAGAATGTCTGAACTCTTGATTTTAAAGCCTACTAAAATGTAAAAAACATGCATGTTTAAATCAATGAAGTATGGTATTTCGCTTAATCCCCCCAACAACTGCTGGTCAGTGATATGTGTGGAGGAAGAAGGTGAGGCTCAGAGAGGTCAAATAATTCGCTTCAAGTCAAACAGCAGAGCAGATGTCAGAACCGGGTTGTGACCAAATCTGTTTCCAAGTCCAGTTCTTTTTTTTTTTTTTTTTTTTGGTTTTTCAAGACAGGGTTTTTCTGTATAGCCCTGGCTGTCCTGGAACTCACTCTGTAGACCAGGCTGGCCTCGAACTCAGAAATCCACCTGCCTCTGCCTCCCAAGTGCTGGGATTGAAGGTGTGTGTCACCACCGCCCAGCCCCCAAGTCCAGTTCTTTCTCACAGCCCCATGCCACAGACTGAGCCAGTTTTCCTCCAGATCTCTGAGATGCAGCAGCAGCAGCAACAACAACACCCCCCTAATATTCTGCCAAGAGCATTTCCTTTTGGATCTCCCAAATATCTTTCCACTGAGGACAGAGCCTGCCAGGGCTAGGGCTAGAAGGGAATTCTGAGTTCCTGGGGTCTGTTCTCCTGGTTAGAGCCTGAACTCCTGGTATTTTTTTCTTTTTTTTTATTATATATTTTCTTTATTTACATGATATCTCCTTTCCCAGTTTCCCCCCCAGGAAAAACAAAAAACAAAAAACAAAAAACAAAAAAACAAAACAAAACAAAACAAACAAACAAAAACAAAAACACAAACAAAAAAAACCCTGTTCCCTCCCACCTCCCCCTGCTCACCAACCTACCCTCTCCTGCTTCCTGACCCTGGCATTCCCCTACACTGGGGCATAGAACCTTCACAGGGCCAAGGGCCTCTTCTCCCATGATAACCAACTTGGCCATCCTCTGCTACATATGCTGCTGAAGCCATTGGTCTCACCATGTGTACTCTTTGGTTGGTGGTTTAGTCCCTGGGAGCTCTGAGGGTACTAGTTAGTTCATATTGTTGTTCATCCTAAGGGGCTGCAAACCCTTCAGCTACTTGGGTCTTTTCTCTAGCTTCTTCATTGGGAGCCCTGTGCTCAGTCCAATGGATGGTTGTGAGCAGCCACTTCTGTATTAGTCAAGCACTGTCAGAGCCTCTCAGGAGACAGCTATATCAGGCTCCTGTCGACCAGCACTTACCAGCATCCACAATAGTGTCTGGATTTGATAATTGAATATGGGAAGGATTCCCAGGTGGAGCAGTCTCTGGATTGCCCTTCCTTCAGTCTCTGCTCCATAGTTTGTCTCTGCAATCCTTCCATGGGTATTTTGTTTCCCCTTTTAAGAAGGAATGAAGTATCCACACTTTGGTCTTCCTTCTTGAGTTTCTTGTGGTTTGTGGATTGTACTTTGTGTATTCCGATCTTCTGGGCTAATATCCACTTATCAGAGAGTGCATACCATGTGTGTTCTTTTGTGATTGGGTTACTTCACTCAGGATGATACTGTCCAGATCCATCCATTTCCCCAAGAATTTCATAAATTCATTGTTTTTAATAGGTAAGTAGTACTCCATTGTGTAGTGTACCACATTTTCTGTATCCATTTCTCTGTTGAGGGACATCTGGGTTGTTTCCAGTTTCTGGCTATTATAAATAAGGCTGCTATGAACATAGTGGAGCATGTGCCCTTATTACATGTTGGAGCATCTTCTGGATATATGCCCAGGAGTGGTATAGCTGGGTCCTCTGGTAGAATTATGTCCAATTTCCAGAGGAACCGCCGAACTGATTTCCAGAGTGGTTGTACCAGTTTGCAGTCCCACCAGCAGTGAAGGAGTGTTCCTCTTTCTCTAAAACCTCACCAGCATCTGCTGTCACCTGAGTTTTTATCCTAGCCATTCTGACTGGTGTGAGGTGGAATCCCAGGATTGTTTTGATTTGCATTTCCCTGATGACTAAGGATGTTGAACATTTCTTTAGCTGCTTCTTGGCCATTCGGTATTCGTCAGTTGAGAATTCTTTGTTTAGCTCTGTACCCCATTCCTTCACAGCCAAGCTTCAACTTTCCTCATCAGAAACCTATGGGCAGATTCTTGAACTCCTGGTATTAACACCTCGCTCCCTAGGGATCCCTACAGAATCTATGAGAGGACCAGTGGGGACAGGCCACTCAGCAGCTCAGCAGCCCGGCACCCCTTTGGCAGCTTTACTTTCATCTGTCCCGGGGTCCTGGCTCTGTTTGTGGGACACACAGTCAGTTTCATCCATATTAGCTCTTCCCATATCTGGGAATGGGTGTGGGGTCCTCTTCTACCTCCCTCTCTCTGGGTGATGATGTCTAAGTTCCTCGTAGGCTGTGGTGTAAAGACTGCTTTCTCGCTGGCCATTGTACTAATACACTTACTGCTATCTGTAGCCCTTGTTTAAAAAAAAGGCATCCCTATTGATGTCTGAGGTCCCTTGGAGTGAGCAGTGCCCCCTCGCTAACCTTGAGTACACTCTTCCTGTGGTGCAGCCTGAGAGAGTGCTTGGGGTTTTGTTTTGTTGTTGTTGTTGTTGTTTTTTCCAGTATCTCATCTGAATGTATAAGTGCCCTGCTCCCCTGGCTGGGTGGGCTTCTCTGTGCCTGCCTCTCTCTCTCTCTCTCACACACACACATACACACACACACTCTGTCTCTGTCTCTGTCTCTGTCTCTCTCTCTCTCTCTCTCTCTCTCGCTCTCACTCTGTTCACATGTCACTATGTGGGCAATTTGGACTTTAGTAATTTATATATTAGATTTAAGTTGTTTCTGCTCTTGTCAATTTTGAAAATAATTTTGTGAGCATTAACATTTATTTGTGTTTAACAGTGTGTGTGTGTGTGTGTGTGTGTGTGTGTGTGCATGTGTGAGAGTGTGCACGAGTGTACATGGACACATTGAGTGTAGGTACCTGAAGAGGCCAGAGGGTTCTGGCCTCCGGGAGCTGGAGTTGCAGGTGATTGCAACTCTCATGTGGGTTCTGGGAATCAAGTTAGGCCCTCCCTAAGAGATGTATCCTCTTTTAACCTCTGAGCCCCAGATTTGACATTTTGAGATTCATTTGTTGTGGGTTTGCTTGCTTGCTTTTGATAGTCATGCTTCCAATTTTTTTTTTTTTTAGATCTATTTATTTATTATATGTAAGTACGCTGTAGCTGTCTTCAGACACACCATAAGAGGTTGTCTGATCTCATTAAGGATGGTTGTGAGCCACCATGTGGTTGCTGGAATTTGAACTCAGAACCTTCTGAAGAGCAGTCAGTGCTCTTAACCACTGAGCCATCTCTCCAGCCCCCATGCTTCCAATTTTGAAGCATTTTTTAAAAAAAATATTTTAACTGACTTTTATTTTATGTGTGTGAGTGTTTTCCGTGTGTGTGTGTGTGTGTGTGTGTGTGTGTGTGTGTGTGTGTGTTTGTGTGTGTGTGTGCCACATGTAAGTCTGGTCCTCATGGAAGCCATAAGAGCATGTGAAGTCCCCTGGAACTGGAGTTACAGACAGTTTGTTAGTCATCATGCAGCACTGGGAATCAAACCAGGGTTCTCTGGAAAAGCAGCAAGTCCTTTTAACTACTGAGTCATCTCTCCAGCTCCCAATTCCATAGCACTCTTAAATGAGACTTTTTAAAAAAAAAAAAATTCTGTCAGCAGTTTAAGTATCAGCTTTGTAAATGAGATGCTTAGCAAAAGATCATTTCTGATTTTTATCTTCTAATGACCTATTCAAAAATCTATAGCTTTAGCCAAATCATTGCTGTTCAAACAGAGCAGGGTGGGCTTGGAATGTAATCAGAAATCCTGTAGGGGCTAATTGACCAGATCACCTGATTTGCCTGTCATTCAATGTCACCCCACAGTTCTCTAGCCAGTTTGCAAGAACAACAGGTATTTCACATCGCATGTGCCAGTGTAACCGGCTTGAAGCCTGCACGCACCAGGTGTGTTTTCCTGATGTAGCTAGATGACACAGCTCCCTCAGGACCCCTACTTCCTAAATGGTAAGGTAAGAGAGTGCACACCTCATTCATCTTTAAGAACAGAAGCCAACACTCACCTTCCTGTTGATATCTCAGAGATACAAACGCTGTAGAATATTTCCTGAAGAAGATTATGGTAGAGATTCCTGGGCTGTGGAATGGTAGTTGGTTCTGTAAAACCAAGAATTAGGCCGGGCATGGTGGCAGACTTGGGAGGCAGAGGCAGGTAGATCTCTGTGAGTTCCAGGCCAGCCTGGTCTACATTGTGAATTCCAGAACTGCCAGAGCTATATCATGAGACCCTGTCTTAAAAAGCAAAAGCAAAAGCAAAAGCAAAAACCCCCGGGGATTAGGACCCAGAGAGGAACCTTACCTGCTTACTAAACTTTTAGAAATCAATACATCTTCACATCCCTACTCTGGGCACCTTCTAGAAATGAGTCAGGAAGGGTGTCATTCACTAAGTCACGCTGATTAAACTGCAGATTTCAAAATAAGCCATTGGCGTGAAATCAGAGAAATGAAAATGAATGTAAGCACAGAAACACCACCTATTTAATCAAGCTTGAGTTAGCATAGACGGTAGTCCGAGGTGAGACATCTCACACCCGGGAATAACTGGCTGCCATCCCTCTTCCTCACGAAAGGAATTATCATGGGATGATCTTTATCTCCCAGAATGAGTAGTTTGAGCTCTTAAAACGGAGTAATAACAAGGAGCTCCTGCTCCATTGGTTCTTTAAGATTCGCAGACATAATTAATAACAGGTGGCTTGCAACTAAACAATGTACTAGAAGCATGTGTGATTTGGAAGGCAACAGGGGTGCCTGCAGCTCCTGTCTCATTCATAAAAGAGTTGAGGTCTTTGCAGAAAGTCAAGGATGGCCAATGAGGAAAGCTGTCAGCCTGCCACCGGGGATGGCTATCTTGTGTGTACACACAAGTCTTTGCTTGGTGAAGTTCATCAGCGCCTTTCTTCCTAAGTGAAGTCACTTAAGATAAATGAACTCTGAGATCCATGGATTGAGGTCAACCCCAACACATAACTCAGGCTCTCAGGAATGCTAGCTAACACAAGACTGAAGAATCAGGGAATTAGCTGAAAATTTTACATTGTTTTTTTTCCTGAAAAGGATTTGCTCGACTCAAATTAATTGCTGAGACAAATGTCGTTATTTTTTGTTTTACTTTTTTTTTTTCTAGTTCAATGTGAGTGCTCTGCTGCACATACATCCCCAGGTCAGAAGAGGGCATCAGATCCCATTACAGATGGTTATGAGCCACCATGTGGTTGCTGGGAATTGAACTCAGAACCTCTAGAAGAGCAATCAGTGCTCTTATCCGCTGAGCCAACTCACTAGACCCAGGAAATGGTTTTACATAACCCATTATTTCCCATAAACCCACCACATTGGGCTTGAAGGATTGTGAGTAGCAGGAGCCAGACACCGATTCTGTGTCCTAGGGCACTGTGGGCATGCTGTGTAATTCTCCAAAACTCCCTGGTGACCTGTTCTGATAGCCACTCCATGGAAACAATGGAGAATTGTTTCCATGCGTATTTTTATTTCCACGGAGCTCTGAAACCACCGTTGTGAGGTTTAAAATGTTTCTCCTTCTCATTCCCTCTTATGATTCTTCACAATCTTCTAAAATCATCAAATGGAGCCAAGTGGCCCAAAAGATGAATTTTAGGATGTATTTGTCTATTCATCCATTAGTTGGCCCATCCACTTATCAAGAGCCTCCCAAATGCCACACTCTGATGGGTACTGACGGGCAGGAAGAGTAACTCCAATTCTGTCCCCCATGCTCAGGAAGCTGATTTAGGTGGGGAGTAAGACACCTGGAAGAATCCAACAAGTGCTTTAAACAGGCCCAGGTAAGAATCCTTCAGGAGGTTTACATATGATCAAGCAAAAGCAGAGAAAGCATTGGAAGAGCAGGTGTCACTGGACTCCAGGGAATGCGTACCCTAGGATGCCAACAGCCGTAATTGGAGGAACTGTCAATGCAGAGCTAGAATATGGCACAAGGACAAACAAGCCACGCTCAAGAAGTGCGAGTCACTACAGGATGAAAGTCAATAAGAGTAGAGAGAAGTGGACGGACTGATTTGGGGATCTATTCGTTCAGGCTTCTCGGTGCAGTTTGGTTTCCTGGGTGCTGAAGAGCTGTTGAAAGTTCTTGAGCAGGAGAGACGACTCAAGCAACCCTTTCTTCATTCAAGGGCTGGAATCAGGCTGCTGGCTGTACAAAGGCTGCACTTCACTGCATAAACACTGTCGAAGCACTCATGAGATCCAACAACAGATTGCATGAGGTGGGGGTCGGGGGGTGTGGAAACAGGCAGGTAACTGGCAGGGTGGTGATGCTCTTAGAATTCGGCTGAGCACTTGTGCACACGGGTGAGTCTGGACAGAGGGTGGCTGGATTAAGAGTAATCATTTTAAAAGGCAGAGTCAATCTCGTTGTTCTCCTGCTTAATGTCCAAATGGCCCTCACTGCATTTAGAACAAACTCCAAACTCCTGCCCATGGCCTAGCATAAACCCAACATAACCCGGCCTGGGCTTGGCTCTCACCTCATCTTTTAACCCCCTGTGTTCCAACTTCAACCATTCAAACCCTTTCTGCCCTTCCAATGTATTGAGTTCATTTCTGCCTCTGGGCCTTTGCGTGTCTTATAATCTCTGCTCTCAGAGGTCTCCACTGTCTCCTCTTCTCAGAGGCCCTTCCTAAAGTGTCGTGCATCGTGCGTCGTCACGTCCATCGCTCACAGACACTCTGCCACATGGTTTCTCTTTCTATTCTTTTTCTCAGTATCACCATATATAATTTGTAGTAGGTCAGCATTTAAGGGCACTAACTGCTCTTCCAGAGGACTTGGGTTCAATCCCTAGCACCCACATGGCAGCTCATACCTATCTGGAACTCCAGTCTTAAAGAGATTTCACACTCTTGCTGGCTTCCACAGACAATGAGTGCACATGATGGTCAGACAGACATGCAGGCAAAATGTTTATACACATGAAATGAAAATCAATCTAAAAACACAAAACAAAACAAAACAAAAGGACAGCAACAACGGGAGAAGAAAAACACCTAGCCTAGCACATTCCAGGCACTTGATAGTTAATCAATAACTTGGATAAGAGGGAGCTGTCTGTCAGGGAGTCTGGCTTTGCCTGTGGGCGCACGTAACACTCAGGGAAAGTAGGCAAAAAGTACTCTGGAAGGAGGCGTGCAGGAGCTGGGGGACAAAGTCTGACGACATCATTCCACAAAGAGATGAAAAGTCAGGAGAAAGCTGCCCCACCTGCGCAGTGCCTGATCTATCAGCCCCACCTGCCCGGTGCCTGATCCTATCTGCAGTTGTTTGAAGCCTGCTCCGCATTCATCTACTTTCACCTTCTACGCCCAAGCAAAAGCCCCTTGTCTTATGGGCATCTTTTCCATACTACCTTCTCTGAAAGTAGTTTCTGCAGGCCCTATTTTAGAATCCACAAGAATCTGCAGTGCCTAAAATGGTGTAAAATATTAATAACTACCACTCACATGCACTATGCCCTGGGGTTTCACAGTGTCTCTCCATTAATGTATCCCATCACCATCCAAGATTGGAAGAAAGTGAGCCCCTGGTTTTGCAGAAGAAAAAACTAAGACTTGGACATTATTAAATCATTTGAAGAGTGTCAGGTCTGGTGCTCAAGTTTAGCCCGCGTGTCCCCAGAGTGTTGGTCCTGAAACCAACACTTTGTAGGATGTTCAGGGGGACGGGGTGGGGGACGGACTCTTCTTTTTGGTGTGACTGTGACTTTTGGAAACAAAGAAGCTCTGGAACACAATCTGGCTCTGCGATCTCAAAGGAGTCCTGGCTCAACAGCCAAAGGAACGCAGGGGATGCTGGTTTTGTTCTGTGAAGAGCCTCTCGTAGTAGGGGCTTAATTTTCCCCTCCCTTCCTTCTCTTGTAAGAGACGAAACCAATTCTTGATTTCTTTGGGCTTCAGTTATCTGTCAGACAGCTCCCAGATCCCGTGCCTTTCCTGGTGTTTCCAATCCTTATATCTAAGCATCTTTTAGAATGTGTTGCTATTTCCACGATGAAGGGCTGTGGGGGCTGGGGTGGGGTAGGGTGCTGAGGAGTTACCATGTCTGTGAAAGGAACTGGAGGAAAATGAAGACTAGAGCTTGGTTAAAGCATTCCCTCCCCACTCTTTGAAGTCTGTGGCCTTAGGCGAATATCTGAGTCTAGATTTCCTCGTTGTAAAATGAGAAACTGTTACTCGGGGTTTCCTGCATCACAGAGCCACACTGATACACAAACCACACCCCACGAGAGACCTCTGCAGAGCATAAAGCTATACACACTTGCCTAGAACCTACCTATTATCACTGTCTTCATCACAAAACCTGAGTGTCCTCTTTAGAAGACCTAAAACAGTCATTGTGCCCTGTTTGAAATTACCTAAATCAAACCCATGCCTCTGTTCTCTCTTAGAAACGGCTCTCAATCCTTGGCATTACCCTTTGCTCAATGTACCTGGTGTCCCACTTAAACAAAGTTGATGTTCGCCCTGACTGGTATGGTAGTCGCTGGCCACACATAATCATTCATGTCAAATAATTAGGATGAAATTAGATATTAAAAAATCAGTATCTTAACCACATTGCCTTCATTTTAAACATTCAAATAGTCTAATGTGGTCAGTAGCTACCATGTTGGACAGTACATATAGGGAATACGTCCATGCTTGTGAAAAGAAAGTTCTTTTTTTGTTGTTTTTTTGTTTTTGTTTTGTTTTGTTTTTTCGAGACAGGGTTTCTCTGTGTAGCCCTGGCTGTCCTGGAACTCACTCTGTAGACCAGGCTGGCCTTGAACTCAGAAATCTGCCTGCCTCTGCCTCCCAAGTGCTGGGATTAAAGGCTTGTGCCCCCACCGCCCAGTGAAAAGAAAGTTTTATTGGGCAGACAGAACCTTTCCATGTTTCATGAGCCTACAGCTACAATAGAAGCCAGCATGCTTGCTCCTCAGTTAATAGATACCTTCCATTTACTTCTCATTGGCTACTTTTTCTCACTCCTGTCATAAAATACTGAATAAAAGCAACTTGAAGAAGGACTGTTGGAGGGGACAATGACCATAATAGTGGGGGAGGTGTGCCAGTTGGAGCATGAGAGGCTGGCCACAGTAGGACTGCAGCGAGGGAGCAGACTGATGAGTGCTGGTCACAGTAGGTCTGCAGTGAGGGAGCAGACTCATGAGTGCTGATCATAGTATGTCTGCATCAAGGGAGCAGATTCATGAGTGCTGGCCACAGTAGATCTGCAGCAAGGGAGCAGACTCATGAGTGCTGGCCACAGTAGGTCTGCAGCAAGGGAGCAGACACATGAGTGCTTGTGTTTGCCTTGTGTTTTTCTTTCATCTGGGACCTCGAGGACAGTGTCACCCACATTCAGAGTGGGCCGTCCCTTTTCAGTTAACCCTTTCTGGAGACACCCTTACAGAGGCACACTCAGAAGTATGTCTTGCATCTGACTCTAATTCCAGCTGACTCCCGTCGTATGACACAGTCAACCATCAATCAGGACTTCTTAAGACTAAACCATAGAGTAGCAAGGACATTGGCCATTGTCTTTCAAGGTCCTGATTTTTTAACACGAGGAAGCTGAAGCCTGAAGTGACGAGTTTGCCCACTCCAGCCCATGCATCACGCCACTGGATCCCCACTGCTGTTCTCAGGGTCTCAGCGTGAGTGGCAGAGGAATCTGTCCCTCTTCCTGGACTCCTGATGCCATCTGCTCAGGAAGAAATATTGCCTGAGACACAATTCTCACTCAGGCTACCTGCTCTGCCAGTGGAAGTCCTTCCTCACTACTGGCCACACGTGGCGACTGAGCTCTTACTATGTCACCATGGAGACAGGCTGGAAGGCGAATGTACCTACACTCTTGCCTGGGCACCTCTGTGCAGTCACATGTGCCCTTCTTGGCTGGCTGCTTAGACAACTGGAGTGCTCACTGACTTGGAACTGGAATAAATTCTCTAGGGCCAGCCCCATCCCTTGAGATGGGCCTTGTTCCTCCCCACACATAAGTTCAAATCATGAAACAGGGAACCATGATGCAAAACGCCAGGAAGTTTGGGATGGGCTTGTCCTATCCTATGAGGTCAGGATCACATCCAATGTGGATATTAAAGGCTTCTGGACTGAGACCTTGGCACATAGTAGGTGCCTGGCAGGTTTCATTCTTTTCTTTCTAAATAGACCACTTCCATTCTGACCCTCATCAGCTGCTGCCCGTTCCTGGATGACCAACCCAACACCTGCAATTCCTTTCAGTTGCTAAAATCTCAAACTAGTGTTTCTTAAAACTTCTTATCCCTAAATGTAATCCTCACTGAGAGTCCACAACCAAATGACCAGTGCACTACAGGCAATAAAGAGACGAGAACATGGTAACTCTTGGAAGGCAGAGACGGGCAGATCTGTGTGAATCGGGATAGCCTGGTCTATATAGCTGAGTTCCAGAACTACATAGAGAGACTATGTCTCAAAAATAAACGAATAGAAAATTTTAAAAAATGAAAATGACATAAAAGTCTGTCATGAATACATTGAGGGTCTTGTGGGTATAAAAGCACTTCAGGAGATAACAGCTCACAACATGTTAGTTAGATATGCCAGAGGCATTACTGTTTGGTTACGCTAGCCTTCCAACATCAGTCTGGACTGACTGACTACCTGTTGGGCCCGTTCTTCATGGAAAAATAGATGTTGGGGCCTGAAAGGGATTAACTGATTATTTGAGGATGAAATATGCGTACAGGCAGTGCTGAGTCCGGGCTTTAGAGAGCTATTGTTATTCCTTTGGGGGAGAGGTCCTCAGAAGCAAAAAATAAAAGAAATTAAACTTCCTTGGGGGAGGTTCCTCAGAGGGAGCCCATGAAGGTGGCAGGCTCTGAAGCTTAGGTGACACGGTTAGCTTCATTTCTGTGAGTTCTGCGGTGATGGTGTGTATGTGTGGTGATTTGAGGGGAAAGCTGCATACAGAAAGATTTTGACTACCCAAGGCTATTGCATCAGATGGCCTCATTACCTCATCTTCTATGGGGTACGTTAAACCCGGCCTCGTGGGAAACACGAGGCCTCAGAAGATGCTCGGAGCCTCTTCCTCGCGGGAAGGATTTCCACTTCTGCATGGATGGTGCTTGCAGTTTTATTTCACATCTCGAGGGAGTATCAGCTTCTGGTTTTCCTCCTTTAAATTAAGAATATATGTTTTATTTTTATATTTTTGTGCATGTGTGTGTGCGTGTGCGTGTGCGTGTGCGTGTGCGTGTGCGTGTGCGTGTGCGTGTGTGTGTGTGTGTGTGTGTGTGTGTGTGTGTGTGCACGCACATGAATGCAGGGGCCCAAAGTTAAGAGCTGCCTGATACAGGTGCCGGGAACAAAACCTGTGTCTTCTGAAAGAAGCTAACCACTGAGCCTCTCCATCCCCTCCATCTACCTCTCCATGCACCCCAGACCCCAGACCCATTTTTCTCTCATTTTTTACAAAAAGCAAACTGCCCCTAGCCTTCCCTCTCTCGACACCCACCAACTCTAACAAGTGGATTTTCGAAACCCATTGGCTGTAGTAATGAGTTCTTATACGGGAGAGCTCATAGACAATATGAAACTTAGGAAATTGGTATCTTTTTTTTTTTCTTTTTCAGAGAACTGTTTTGCTCTTGTTTAACTTCCTGAGCCCAAGCTTATTATTATTGCTCCTACTGCAATAGCAGTAACAGCCGTAGGTTTAGGAAGAGCCTTCTCTACCCTGGCCTGTTTTTCAGAAGCATAGATAACTTCCAACACATCCTAATTGAGCTGACATTTCACACATATTTGGTCTATGCCTAAGGGAAATTTAGGAGGGAGAGAGACAAAATGGAATCCATTCATTTATTTCTGAGTCAAGTAAAAGCCATGAGAGAAACATTTCACTTAAAAAAAAATGCTTAACAATTAATGGTACACATTTTTTTTTTAAAGCATCAAGCCTGTCCTATAACTGATCCTCCATGAGAGAATTAATGCCTAACTCTGGGGAAGAAGGAAAGTGTGTAGGAGAATAATAAGACCAGAAGTGAAAGCAGGTAGTGCTCTTGCCCTGGGAGCACCCCTCCCCAGCCCCAGCCCAAGCCCCACCCCCACCCAACAATCTCAGGAGCCAATCTCTCCTCCTCCTAAGGCAGAGTTCCCTATCTGCTAAAGTGTCAGTGCTGGTGACCCAGCAGGTCCTTCCGCCTCTGCTCTCAGCTGCTGGCTATCTGTTTCAAATGTAAGGTTCCATGTAGTTCCGACAACTGCACTCTGGAAAAGTATGTGCAAGTCACAGACACCCAGAACCATTAGTGGCCTCCTGTGTGCTCTTCTCTGTGGCTGAGCGTGCCGGCCCCTTTCCTAAGAAAGATCCGGGTATCAAGCTTTAGATATGCTAATGAATCCACCTCCCTAGCCGGCGCCTTATCTTTGTACAGCCTCCAGGCTGTCTTCTCTAGGCTTCTCCTAGGTCTCTGTCATAGGATGCCCATGCTTAAGGGCAAAGCATCATCATCAGATCACCTGTGGAGACAGGCAGCCTCGAGAAACTTAAGACACAAGACACATATAGTGTCTTAGTAATGACCTTTTCCTGAGAGGGAGAGAAAAGAAAGACCAGGCATAAAGATGATTTTCCATGAATGCAAATACTCCATGAACATCCCGGTGACGATGGCTGGTGGAGCCTGCGGCTGGAAATATCCAGCTAGACTCAGTTCCAGCAGACCTTTACTGCTTTCTATGTCAGGTGTTATGTTGAACGAGGTGTCTGCCTGGAGATACCAATTTGAGAGCCATCTGTTGGTGAGCAGCAACCGAAGCTTTGCAAAACCACCCACAGAGAGCACGATGAATGAAAAGAAAGTCTTAAGGTGGAATTTGGGAAATCCTTGATATTTAATTTAAAAGGCAGAAGCTTCGAAAAGGTGAAAGAGGGGAGGGAAAAAAGTTAGTGTCCCTGAAGGCATCGAGGAGTCAGTGACCACAGACCTTCCAAAGAGGCAGGCAAGATTCAGGCTGGAAAGCACCTCGTAGATTGGCCTGAAGGCATTTGTTTCTTTAGCCAAACCAGTTTCTATGGAGAACAGTAGGTGTGGTTTTGCACAAACCTCTTCTAGTACTGGGACTACACTTTCCAATTCTTGCTTGTAGCTTCCTTGGGCACCTAGTGGTTAGGAGTCAGCTATCTCAAAGTCTTGCTCACGCACACTCAGTAGAGGCTCCTTCACCTCCTCCCCTTTCTGCCTCATCCACATTCAATGAGCACATTACTCACTGGTTTCTAATCCGAGAGACCCCTTTACCTTCTCAAAGGTTTCCTGGAGCCTTCACCACTGCCTGGTTTCCCTAGCACTGCTCACCTCTCCAGAGTTATCTTTGCAGTTATCCCCAGGCACTCCAACCTTGCTCTCTCGCAGGAATCTTTAGCAAAAAACAAACAAGCAAACCATAAAACCACAGAAAGAAGCCACGTTCACTTTATTTTAGAAAGGCGGAATCACCACCCGGGTTCCCTTTCCCAGTTAGTTAATCAGCACCACCTTTCGTTCAGTCCCCCAAGGTAAAACTCTTATACTAATGATTTGAGTTCTTTCCCTCTTAATTTCTACATCCAAACACTCTCTTGAACCTGTTGAATTTATCTGAGGAACATCTCCAAATTCGTCATGCTTTTTCTCCACGTAGCGAATAACTCTTAGAGGACACATTTCACCTTACTTTTAATCTTTGGAGCATCATATATATATCGGCTAAGACTTTTTGCTGTCTGCCTCCCCACTCCCTGCCCCTCCTGACCTTCCTCGGCTTGTACATCTTCTGCTGTGCTCTGCTCTCTGAACCGTCTGCCAACCCAGTCCCTTCACATGAGACTTTTGTTGGAAGAGGATTAAGTGCATAAAACCAACTACTTCTGATTTTTCTCTTCCTTCATCCTCCAGCAGAGAAAACCAGTTGTCAGATAAGAAGGACCCATCACCTACTCTTCAGGGGATGGAGGTGGGAGATAATCCCAGGACAGCAGTTACTCCTTGGCAAGCCCATGATCTTCCCCTCTCCCCACAATGGAGCTCAGAATAGGAACCCAGGGTCCACTGAACAAATAAATAATTGAATAAACGAGAGTGTGGGTGCTGAGGAGAATTTGAAGAACCTATGTTGAAGAAGAGCCAGTCTCACACCATCATTGAGGACATTTTAAAGACTGTTTAGGAAGTCTCATTTCAACAATGAACTCTCAGAGGGGAGAGTCTACCCTGTTGGTCCCCAAATGACAGTGCTGGCTATAGATATTACTTAAATAATACTGTATCCTATTTAATATTATTAATTAATTGATTTAATAACATATCGATAATAATAAACTATACTTAAATAATAGTAGCTATCTCTGGGACAGACATGTTCTTTAAACCGATCCTCCAGGCATGAGGAAGCCCCGCCCCCACTAAGATTCATCCTGGCCCCGTGGGATGGGAGAAGAACTAGGTTAACTTAACCAAGTTCTCCCTTAGGCATGTTTTGCGGTGGTTTGGTTCTGGGTATTTCCCCAGGCACAGAGGCCCTCTGCTCTTTGGCATGTTCTCATGGTATGAGAAGCCAAGGACCTCAAGCTATATTAAGGAATCAAAAAAAAAAACGGTGCATTAAGCCTCTGTCTGTGCGTGAGAGCAGTGAGCGCCAGGGGTACAGCTTGATGAGCCACCGTATAAAAGGTTTCCCCATCTGCCAGAGCAGTTAGTTATTTATTTTTCATGCTCTTACAATCACCTAATATATTTTAAGGCTTGTAAGGAACAGGCCTGCCCTCTTTCCAGATTCCTTAAAAGCATACTCCTTTTCACATTGGGGTGCTCTGTGCCCAAGGACTTCACTTGCCAAGGCTGCTCATTCTTCTAGGAAGGCTGAGGGACCAACCCTGTGAGCAGCCAGAAAAATGGGATAAAATTCTCAGTTCCCATTGGTTTTCTCTTGTACAAATCCATCCCCCAGGGAGAAGGGAATCCTACAGAGGCTGAGAAGGTGCTTTTAAAAATGCGCTGTCCCCCCATGGTACCATCCAACGAAGGTCATATATGTGGTATGTGTGTGACCATGAGTAGAGGCACCTGTGTGTGCCTATGTATCTGTGGGTTCTAGTATTAGACCTGGGTGTCAGGGTGTTTGTATGGGCGGGACAATGTTAGTCCCTGTAGAATGGAGCGTGTGTCGGACACACACTTTGTACTTGATAAATGTTGCAGGCTTTACAAAGATGAAGACTGCAAGCCCTTGCGTTGCAGGGAGGGATGAGGGCAATCCATTGTAATGGTGACTCAGAGAATTTTCTGTGAGTGAGGTTCTGCTCTCAGACTTGACACTGAGTAGCCGTGAAGGTTGTTTTTATTTTTATTTATTTTTTTAAAGATTTATTTATTTTATGCATTTGAGTACACCGCAGCTGTATAGATGGTTGTGAGCCTTCATGTGGTTGTTGGGAATTGAATTTTAGGACCTCTGCTTGCTCTGGTCAACCCTGCTGGCTCTGGTCAACTCCTCTCACTCAGTCCCTGCTTGCTCCGCCCAAAGATTTATTTATTATTATACATAAGTACGCTGTAGTTGTCTTCTGACACACCAGAAGAGGGTGTCAGATCTCATTACGGGTGGTTGTGAGCCACCATGTGGTTGCTGGGATTTGAATTCAGGACCTTTGGAAGAACAGTCGTGCTCTTACCCGCTGAGCCATTATCTCGCCAGCCTGTTGTTTTTATTTTTAAGTTAGTTATTTGTTGAGGTCTCAGCTTTCTGTTCTTGAATGGGGAGTATTGTTGTCAGGATGACATCAGAGAGTACACATAGGACACTTGACCACATATGTAAGGGTCGCTGCTTTTCCTAGGAAGGAGGTGGCTTCCTCAAGTTGCATAGGGGGTGAGAGAGCAACCAAAAAAATAGCCAGGTTCCCTAACTCTGTGCTGTGTGTCTTCTGCTCGCTACCACAACCCAGGAAAGAATGCAGAACAGTAAAAATAGAATTTAGCTCAGATCTGGGTATTATGGTACCCATGACGGGGGGTGGGGGTAATTTAATATGATTTAAAAAAATCATATTATTTTATTGATAAGTACCATGCACCGGCACACCCTCCATTCCATGATGGAGGTGCCGTTCACCTTCCCTGAAGCACCCCATGGTTCTATTATTAATCCCTGTCTTAGAGGGGGAGAAGGAGGGTTAGGCAGCAAGAGAAACATATACAAATCTCAGTATGTGTGCAGAGCCCAAGCCCTGTGTGCTCTGCCCCGTGCAGGATAGAGCAGGAGTGCAGACACAGATGAGCCAGAACTGCAGGTTAACGGGAGCCAGAATCAGGCTGCATCGGATGGCCCTTTGCCATAGCCTCTCTCAGTGGCTGCTGCTTCCAACACATTTGTGGAGGAGCATAGTACGCCTTGAGTGGATAGGGCTCGTTTCCCCATGTAGGAGAATCTGGGAAGACAAATGAAGAACCGGTTACCATCCCATCCAGAATTCCACAGAACAAACTCTGAATGTACCTTGATGTCAGGGAAAGGTGCTTGATTTCCAGAATAAGAAGCCAAAGAGTCCAGGAATGATGAGATCACCCTAGTTTTTCTTATGAACTCCTAGAAGTCATCTTTGTTGGTATAAATGAGATCATTTAGCCTAATTAGTTCCAAGCTTAATTAGCAGTAATTATCCCAACATGGGAGTAATATCCGAGCAGGAAGTGCGGAGTCCTCGATTAGATAGATCTCTAATTGGTGTTACAATATTGTAATTAAAGCGTGTTTGTACGCCTCTGCCGCAGCACGCCATTTGTTTCATGTCTGATTAAACAGGGAGGAACTGCAGCCTTTGAAGGGGCCAGAATTTTAGATCTGACTCATGTGACATATTAACCCTGTGACTAAAGAGATTTGGGACCTGCTTTTGTGGTCAAGGTGAGCGTCCGGCATGCTGAGGGAAGGACCTATTCTTCCGCGGTGGATCTATCTGCTCATCTCTCTCCCATGGTGCATGTGCAGAAAACGGAAGTAATTGATTGGAGAGTCGCTTTGTAAGGGTTGCATTTTTAGAGAAAAAAAATTTTTTTTTTCTTTTAAGACAGGATTTCTCTGTGTAGTCTTGGCTGTCCTGGAGCTTACTCTATAGATTGGACTGGCTAAAACTCAGAGATCCCCCTGCCTCTGTTTCCTGATTGCTAGGATTAAAGGTGTGAGTTTACTACCACCCACAAAGAAGATTCTTGATATAACTCAACCTCGAAGGGTGTAAAAAGAGTAATGGCAGCTATCATTTATTGAGTATTTACTACAAGCCAGAAGCTGTGCTAACTGCTTTAAATGTCAACACTCATTAAAACTTCAGAGGAACCCCCTGAGATAGCTTATTATAATCCCCATTTCAAAACAAGGACCTAAAAGGGAGGAAGTGGCTTTCTCGGGTTAACTCCTCTGGCTGCGATTGAGCGAATGTCACCCTTCACTTCTGACTCCCAGACCAGGTTAGCTCACACAGGCAGGCAAGGTTAGCTTCCCAGAACAGACCAGATTTAACTCCCAGAAAGAGACAAGGTTCACTCACCCATATAGACCAAGTTAACTGATCCATGCCAACACAGCTTAGCTCCACGAAACATACCAGGTTAGTTCCTCCATACAAACCAGGTTAGCTCGCTATTACAGATCAGGTTAGCTCACCCATGTGGACCAGTCTAGGCCCCTGATACAGTGTGGATATTTACAGACCAGGTTAGCAAATGCATGCAGAGCAGGTTAACTCTCCCAGGGATATCAGGTTAGCCCCTCCATGCAGATCCTTGCTCTTCTTTCACACTCTTTTCTGTGGTCCCCACCAAATCATGTCATTTCTGCTCCATTGCTTCCTGTGTGCCTGGCACCTAATAAAGTGCTAGCGATATAGTGATTGTCAACAAATGAGAACCGAATCAATCATCCGTCACCCCACACACTAGTCACCTGCCTTAATGGATTCAAACCTGGGTCTGGCAGTTCTCTGGTCTGGTTCCCAAGCTTCCCTTTGCAGGCAGCAAGCCTAACATTGCACTTCTGGGTAGCACAAGCATATTGCATATGTGTCCAGGGGAAAGGGTGGGAGAGGGGAAGTCTTAATATTTCAAAATGCTGTCTTCAAACCTTTAAGGAGACCCTTGAAGGCTCACTTATGTCTATCTGCTTAACGCTTCCACTTTATGTTACAATTTAGGGATTTTTTTTTTAACCCATATCTAATAACTGGTAATTGAATCTAATAGCCCTGAGAGAATTGGAATAAACCAGATAGAATTGATGGGTCTTTGCACATCGCCGCAGATGAGAATCTGCAGAGCTGTTAAATCTGTACACCGGTAGTGACAGTTTTTGACACGTCTCAAGAATATTCGGTTATCATGATCAGAGACACAAAATTCTCAGGAACTTTTTCCATGTTGATTTTGCTAGATGTTTCAATAAATACGTTACCTGGTGCCTTGTGGAGGAAGAAGAGGCTGGATAGGGGTGGAGGCAGGAGATTTTAAACTTTGGAAATCACTGTTCTTAATTTTTTTTTAAAAAAAATTATTCAGCTAAAGTGTGTGTGCACGCAGGTGCACACGTGCTGTGGCATGTGTGTGGAAGTCAGAGAACGACTTTTGGGGGTTGGTTCTTGCTTTCCTCCTTGCTGAGTCAGCTATCTCTCGCTGTTGGTGTTACTGTGCTAGGTGTTCCAGGCTTGCTGGCCATAGCTTCCAGGCACTTCTGTCTCTGCTTCTCATCTCAACGCAGAAGCACTGAGGTTACAGATGAGACGCAGCACCACGTTCGGTTTTATATGTGGGTCCTGGGCTGTCGGGCTCAATAGCCGCTTTACCTGTGGTGCTAGCTCCCACAAATCGTTCCTGTTTAATCTCCATCCCCAGTGAAATGTATTTAGGGACTAGGAAATTCAATGATAACTTCTGTTTACTTAAAACATTTACTAATTTTTATTATGTGTTGCTTAGGATGCCCGAAAACTCCTGGAACCAGACAATGTTTGCTTCAGATTATCAAGTAACTGGGATTATGGTTGTACATCACTACAACCATAAACCACATTTTCTCAACAATGAATAATGAAATCTGGTGTGGTGTGGTGTGTGTGTGTGTGTGTGTGTGTGTGTGTGTGTGTGTGTGCTATCAAGATCCAAAGATCCAAGGAAAAATGAAATCACAAAATTTTCAGGAAAAGAAGGAAGGAAAGAAAGAAGGAAGGAAGGAAGGAAAGAAGGAAGGAAGGAAGGAAAGAAGGAAGGAAGGGGAGAGGGAAGAAAAAACCCTTCCTTATGTGGATCCTAGTTTATAATATATACATGAATTTAAGTAAACAAGCATACAAGTAGCTATAGTACAACATTTAGAATGGAAGACAAGAAAGGATAATTTTTAAAAAGACAAGGGTCACAGAGATGGCTCAGCAGTTAAGAGCCCTGGCTGCTCTTCTGGGGAACCAGGGTTCTATTCCCAGCACCCACATGGCAGTTCACAACTGTCTGTAACTCCAATTCTAGGAGATCTGACACCCCCTGCTGGCCTCTGAGGGCACTGCATGGCTCCTGCCACACAGAAAGGAGCTGTGTCTGTCTCACAAAACCATTCATATAATCAAATTAAATCAAATCAATTAGAAGCAGGATGCTTAGTCATGAATTCACATACACAGCATACTTCCTGTAAGTCATCTGGATGTTCTCTCAAGGTGTAACAGCTTGTCACTGCAGAATACCTCCTTAAACACCATGCCCACACTCGATCCCATAGGCGGCTGTTACCCTGCTGGGAGACCTGGATTTCAGATTATATTTCACACTGACTATTTCTGCAAAATGCAGTTCTTTGTGGGCACTACTAAACTTACTGCATTTTCTTCTTTAAATGAGGATTTTAGCTATTCAAACTATAGCATGCAAAGACTGTTCTAAGTATGTTTTAAATATAAGTTTGAAAATTCTGAGACCACCTGAGAATGATAATGTTTGTTTGTTTGTTTTTACTAGATATTTTCTTTATTTACATTTCAAAAGTTCTCCCCTTTCCTGGTTTCCCCTCTGAAAAACTCCCTATTCTCCCCCTTCCCCTTGCTCACCAACTCACCCTCTCCTGCTTCCTGGCCCTGGCATTCTGCTACACTGGGGCATAGAGCCTTCACAGGACCAAGGGCCTCTCCTCCCATTGATGACCGACTAGGCCATCCTCTGCTACATATGCAGCTGGAACCATGAGTCTCACCATGTGTACTCTTTGGTTGGTGGTTTAGTCCCTGGGAACTCTTCTTGGCTAGTTCATATTGCTGTTCCTCCTATGGGGCTGCAAACCCTTCAGCTCCTTGGGTCCTTTCTCTAGCTCCTTTATTGGGGACCTTGTGCTCAGTCCAATGGATGGCTGTGAGCATCCACCTCTGTATTTGTCAGGCACTGGCAGAGCCTCTCAGGAGATAGCTATATCAGGCTCCTGTCAGCAAGCACTTGTTGGCATCCACAATAGTGTCTGGGTTTGGTGATTGTATATGGGATGGATCCCCAGGTGGGGCAGTCTCTAGACTGTCCTTCCTTCAGTCTCTGATTCATACTTTGTCTCTGCAACTCCTCCACATGAAACTCAAGAAGAAGGAAGACCAAAGTGTGGATACTTTCATCCTTCTTAGAAAGGGGAACAAAATACCCTTGAAAGGAGTTGCAAAGACAAAGTGTTTGTTCATTCTTGTTACTGAATTTCAAAGACTGGTGTGCCAGGAATCTGCAAACACCGAGAGCTTTTTGTTTGGTTGGTTTGTTTTCACTCAACATCATAATTCTGAGTTGTATCATTGTTGATGAATAAACAGACTTTTTAAATTAAAAAAATAAAAACCCATTTAAGAATAAAAAGATTAACATCTTAGCAGATATATACTTGCACAAAGTATAAAACTCACAAGGAAAGTAAATAACCCCATCTTGCATTATATAAGCGGATCCCTATCCCCTGTGCATATGCTAACATTATATATTTGGTCAGGGGAAGTATAAGCTGCTGAGCCCTAGGTCTCTTGCGGGCAAGCCCTTTAAAGTTATCTCATACTCCCCACCCCCCACCCCCCACCCCGACAATATATAGGTATTAGCTTAGCAGGAGTGGGAGCCCAGTGTCTCTGCCTTCTAGACAAGTGGTGTGTCACACCTCCCAACTTTTGAGGAGGCAGCATAGTTCACACCAAACTTACAGACGCTAATAAGGAAGAGGAACCACTGCTCTTGTGATAGTGGCGTCATCCAGGGTGGGCTCTGAAGTTTGTTGAGCTTTTGTTTTGACTAACTTCAAGATGATGTTCCTAGATGTTTCTCTCAATACTTGCCATTATGAGGCTGAGTTGAAAGGTTATGATCATTGTTAGCAACTTCACACACTCCTGGTGTGAAAGTAAAGATATATCTCAAAAATCTATTACCATTACAGAGAAGTGTCTGTTTATACAAAGGCACATCTCATTGTTTTATGCGGCCAGAGCTTGATGGAGTCATAGGAAGCTTGTCTGAGTGCAAAAATACACACAAAGCTTTCTGCCATTATTACATGAAAATTTGGGGTTGTTTTTTTGGCTCTTGAACAACCATGTTAGGATGGAGAGATAGCTCAGTAGTTAAGAGCACTGACTGCTCTCCCTGAGGTCCTGAGTTCAATTCCCAGCAACCACATGGTGGCTCACAACCATCTCTAATGGAATCCAATGCCCTCTACTGGTGTGTCTGAAGATAGCTACAGTGCACTCACATAAATAACATAAATAAATAAATCTTTAAAACAAGAAAAAAAAACAAACAATAGCCATGTTAGTTAAATAGTTGGATTTGCACTTTCACAAGTAACAGCATGGGCTAAATTCAAGGCAGTTTGAAATGTTTGGGCACCAACGCAGCACACTAGCCAAGGTCATTGTCAGATTACTATAGTTAGGTTTGGGACTTATTGAGTCCTGAAGATGCCAATGTAACTTTATTTTTTTTTCAAAACGTATTTTTAATGATGGTCCTTAAACGTTTTAATATCCCTTTTAGCCCATCATCCACCAGAGGTAGTGGAAAATAAAGGAGGAGGTGGGTTTAGAAAGATTCTTTGGAGCAACTCTGTCTATGTTGTCTGGAAGTCAGCAGTTCAATTCACATGTTAGCAGCGGCAGCTCAATTCACTCTCAAACACTTCAGGAATGTATCAGCAGCCCAGTTCGGTAGAGTTGGAATAGCAAAAACAAAAAACAAACAAACAAAAAAACAATCGAGTCAGCAGTGGTGGCACTACCTAGCAGAGAGAGCCAGGCCTCAGCCTTGACCCAAGTCAGCAGGAGGGGCCAGGAGGATGCCAGGAGACATTCTCAGCTGTGCTCTCTCAGAGAAGCAAAGATCAGTGAAGACCAATAAGCATTGCACGGCTACTAGCTCTATAAGTAAGCCTAGCTCAGCCCCCATCACTCTGCATTGAATTCTGTTTATACACTCTCCAAACATCACGTCCTCCATGGGCCTTGCCTCAGCACGTGCTTCTGTCTCAGCTGACATCACTGCCAATCAGCCCAAGTCCGAGGAAGCGGCAAGAAACTGCAGCACATCACCACAAGTTTTTTGGTGTGTTTCTCTCTATGGAGTCCCAACAAATGTAGCTCAACTACACCATATAAGTCTGACTATGTAAGTCAATACATGCGTGATGTTAGCAAAGAATCCTCCATCATATGTCCTTTCATGTGTTTGCTTCAGCAGAACATCCTCTCTCCTGTGTCTGCGTCAGTGAAACGTTTCTCCATGAGTCTGCCTTTGTCTTTTACCTGTGTCCACTTCAGCTACATGTTCCTTCACATGTTTGCCCAGCCAAACACCATCCAACACAACTGACTTTCAGAGAACACTTAAGTTTCCTTCAGGCTAGCGCTTAGGAAGCTGGGATGGTGGTCCTAAATTATCTCGCTTACATATCAGATATTTGCTTGCTGTCTCTGTGGCTTTTTGTTCCACCTGTGGCTCTCCATGGGTGGAATTTGACTCTATATTAGGAATTAGAGTCTACATTTCTTATGTGACTACAGAAAGCTCTGATGGTTGAGCAAAGCACGATCCCTTATTGGGATAAAAAGGGGCGAATGCAGCAGAATGCTCTAGAAGCATCATCTCAGTTCACTGTAACTTTTTATTTTTATTTTAAAGACTCTAATTTTAATTTTATTTATAAAGCATTATAAAATATTTAATCATTGATTATTTATTATTAATAAACACCTAAAATTTTTAAAATATTTTTTAAATGTTTAAAATATTTTTATTTTAAAAATTGCTCCACTGTGTATTTTGTCTTAATTTTTGACTTGGAAAATATAACTGGAATTAGCTTAGATATAGCTATTCAAACAGAAGACCAATAGAATCTTCCAGGCCTTCAGCATCAGATCTGGACTGCTAAGACAGCCAGCCTTCTGGAGTTATGGATTCTCGACCTCTCCAGTGGGAGGCAGTCATTGCTGGACTACCTGGGACTACATCCTATGAGCTGATATACCAAGCCCCTTTTTAGGATATATTTACTTTCTGGAATATAGGCAGGTTTTAGACCAAACACTTTTTACACACACACTTTTAAACACACAAATCTTTTAAAAGGCCAAGTTTTTGATTTGTTACGTAGACCTTGATTTTTTTTTTTTTGGTTTTATTTTGTTGAGGCAAGGTTTCTCTGTGTAGCCCTGGCTGTCCTGGAACTCATTTTGTAGACCAAACTGACCTCAGACTCAGAGATCTGCTTGTCTCTGCTCCCCCAGTGCTGAGATTAAAGGCATGAGCCACCATACCCAGCTCTAGACCTTGAATTTTCAATTTGTATCAATATTCTTGGGCCATCTGCTGTCTAATGCCACTTTTGGAATTTTCTGATCCTACCATTTGAGCTTTTAAAAGATATGTATAATTGTGTGTGCTGTGTACGTATGCTTAAATGTCTTCATGACTCTAATCCTTAATATGTCTATAACCAATATGATGACTCAAACCTTGACCGTATTAGTCAGGGTTCTGTAAAAGGACAGAACTGAGAAAGTAAATATATCCTAAAAAGGGGCTTGGTATATCAGCTCATAGGATGTAGTCCCAAGTAGTCCAGCAATGACTGCCTCCCACTGGAGAGGTCGAGAATCCATAACTCCAGAAGGCTGGCTGTCTTAGCAGTCCAGATCTGATGCTGAAGGCCTAGAAGATTCTGTTGGTCTTCTGTTTACAGTGGGACCCTGGTGAAGTTAATTCTAATATCAGTAACAGAGTGTTGTGGCAGCAGGATAGATGAACTTGCCAGTGGGAGTGAGGGCAAGGAGGCAAAATACAGTTTCCTTCTTACATGACCTTTTATCTAAGCTACCAACAGAGTTGCTACCTGATCAAACAATCTGATCACGAACGTCCCTCGTGGGAGTAAGTGCCTATCCATTTGTATTTTAGCTGATTCCAGATGCACTCAAGTTAATGATTAATATTAGCTCCCATAGCCAAATATTTTAAAAAGGTAAGTTGGTCCCCGATACCACACCCTTCAACTTTCACTCAACTTAAAAATCTTTCTTCTCTGAGACCTTAATACAATTCAAATTTTTTTTTTCAATTATACCTTCTCTATATTCCCAGGCAGTATACTGTTGTTTTTGTTGTTGAGACAGGGTCTTCCTGTAGCCCTGTTTGGCCTGGAACTGAGAGATCTGCTTTCCTCTGCCTCCCAAGTGCTGCAAATAAAGGCATGAGTTCTGGGCTTCAACCCCAGCTCTAGCACTGGCTCCAGCTCCGGCTCCAGACAGGTTTTCTTTGCTGTCACAGTATGTCTAAGGGTCAGCTTTTCCTTCTTGCTGGCTAATGGCTGCATGACTTCAGTTCCTCCCTTTAGACAATACATTTGGCTCAGCTGTCTTCAGAGTAGTCATTGCTGGCCTGATGATGAGGTTTCCTGGCCTTTCTCTCCTCTGTGTCATACGCTTTGCGTATACTAAGCACTCCAAAGATGGCTATTGAATTGAAGAGAGCTTGTGACAGTCTGCACATACCACTTTTGTTCCGGGCCCTTCACCTGAAGAAACCTTTCTGGACTAACTCCTGTCAGACTTCACTTTCCGTCGAGTGTCTGCGCACCTGGTTTGTGTCACTGATTTGCATACTTAGATTCTTATTTTTTTTTCCATTTATTCCTTCTGAAATATAAGGAAAGGGTACCAAGACTTAGAGTTGGGAAATTTGGTTCCATCTCTGTTAAGTTACTGTGGGTGGGACAATCATTCAACTCCTTTAGGTTTTGATTTTTAAAGTTTTAATCTGCAAGATGGAAGGAAGGGCAGAGGGATGAACTAATATGATGCCCAAAGTCTTCTCGAGACTCAGAATTCTGGTTTTTGGTTCAATCCTTAGTATCGCCAGAGGGAAAATTCTGATTTAGGGTATATTGGTTCCCTGAAGAGGTCATAAACCTCTCCAAGGCAGACTTCTTTTTCTGCCATGGGGAAGAGAAATGCCCTGGACATAGATGATGTTTAATAGATTCTTCAGATCTGACTGCTACTCCACCCGGCTAATAAGGAAGTTATGCCAGAGGAGGGGCCTCATACAGTCCCTGCTACCCCACAGGGCCTCTCAGATCCAGTCTAGGAAATACTGGGCACCTGGGGCCACCTCACAGTGAGGCTAATGCACAGGGCACACCTAAGAGCTTTGCCTTTCTGAGCAGTTGTGTTGATGGTTGGTACTGCATGCCTCCGTAAGATCATTACCTTGCAGGTAATGAGAGCTGCATGTGATATGGTTGAAATCACGTCCCTCGCCTGAGATGGAGAACTCACGTGATGCTGAGTGGGGCCCATTATCCCAACAGCACTCACAGGAATGCTAAGTCTGGCAGACATAAACTGGAGAACAGCAGCGACCGTCAGGAGCCGGGCCTGTCACCTTGTCACTTCAGGGTGTTTTCTGTTTTTTCTTTCCTTAGCTTCAGCATCACATTTATCTCTCCCTTCATTCATCCTTCTTTCTCTTACGAAGCAAACACAGCACACCCCATTTCCTCCATTCGTCTCTACCTTAAATTCCCGATGTTCTCATTCATTCCAGAGCAGAATGTGTTTCCTCTTTTTTACTAAATGATGCACAATCCGCTTATTCATCCACTTGCCTCTGTGCCCCCGGCCTGGGTATTGAAATCACTCTGAAGAAGATGCTCCTGCAGGCAGCTGTAGGTGTAATAGATGAGCTGGGAGAAGTGCTCAAAGCTTCAGCTGCTGTCTGCTTGGGGTAGCTTTCCTTGGAGGAAGAGGCAATGAGCATGAGCTTGCTTAGGGTCGGGGAGCAAGGGACCTTCCGGGGAAGAAAGCCCAACTCACATTAAAGCAACCGCTCATATGGTGTGGGGAGGAGTTGTGGTTTGGGTACAAACCGCAGAGGAAATGAAGGACGTTGCCACTTTCCAGATTGTCCTTTGACCATCTCAGGCGCTCTGTAAGCTTTAGGCAGCATCTAGGAAAAGCTGCTCGCCCTACCCACCAAGCACCAGGCACAGCCATCTGTGGTCTTACGGAGTTTAGACTTGTTTTTTTTAAAGGATAACTACACTTTAAAGTGTATCCATTTCTACACCTGTTGTCCTAATGGAGAAGAGGAGAGGAGTGGAGTGCTCCTGAGGTGGGAGGAAAGTCAGCTTCCCCTGTGACCTCTCAGTTGCCCTCCTTCCCAGCAACTCCCTTTTGTTTTCCTAATAGAGACCTTGTGACTGTTTTGATTTGGCAAAGGTTATTAGTAGCTTTGGGTCTTTTATTAAGAGTCTATTGTGTGCTCCCTCCCACCCCCATGTATTATTTCTGAGTAGTAGGTGTTATTACTGCTCCTGCTTTTTATAGGTGAGAAATTGAAGCCAAAAAAAAAAAAAAAAAAAAAAAAAAAAAAAAAAAAAAAAGAAGAAAGAAAGAAAAAAAAGAAAAAGGAAAGAAAGAGAAAAGCCAGTAAGTCATCCTTTGATCTTGAACTTTGTTCTCGGTGTATTTGATGGGAAAACTTAGTGAGCTCTGCCTTGCCACTTTCAAATCTAGTGTTAGAAGTATTTCAGGCATCAGTGTCACACCCTGAAATTCAGGTTTCAAATGTGGATAATTACAAAGATGACCTGGGGTGAATTATTGAACCCATCTAAGCTGCACGTGGAATGGTATGTCTGCCTGTTATGACAACCACTTAGGCCTCTTTATTGGAGACTTGTTAGAACTGCATGAAGTGACAGACGCACAAGCATCATACTGCCTAGTGTACAGTGAACTCCCCAAAGAGATGCCTTCCTCGTGTGTTAACCTTCTGAACAAACCTGAGAAACACTAAATTGCCTGAGAAAACCCTCCATTCCTTAAACCGCCCTCCCCACTCCTGTTATTCTCACTCTTGAGAATGAACCCATGATTCTCAACAACAAATCAAAAGTGTTGGCTGTTGAATTCCACTCCTCTGAAGTGTTTGGGCTCTCCCAGGCCTCCCTGCGTGCGCACGGGACCCTGGACCCTCCATGCAGCCTTGCCTCAGGTTGCTCTTTCTGGATGCGTTCACTGGAGGGCCAGTTGCAGATTCCAGGCCTCAGCTGCTTTTGATCAGCCCCCATCCCCCATCTCCCCCACCCCCACCATTTCTGTAGTGATTTTTTTTGCATGAGTTTTAGACCCTGGTGACTCTCATTGCCTGTGTCTGGTTTTGATTGCAGTTTTATCGGGATTGTACATCTAGTTGAATTTGAAAAGCTTTTCTTTATTTCTTCCCTGAGTGTTCTATACCAACTTCTAAATCTGGATGGTTTTCCAGCTTTTTTTTTTTTTTTTTTTTTTTTTTTTTTTTTTTAGATATAGTATTTGTATATTTTCCTGATGACAAAAGTAAGCACCATTCATAGTAGAGAATTAGAACAGTCAATAAATGAGTAAATTGAACTTAAGAACTTTGAGAAAAAAAAAAACTCTTAAAAAGCCAAAAAAAGCAAATAACCTGAGTTGAAAAGGAAACAGGAAAACATTCCTGTTAGTGTATGTTTGCATGCAAACAGTTTGCCTGTGTGTTTGCAAAACTGACCTAGAAATATAAACATATTTTGAGTCCTAATTTTTTTTTCTGAGCTTTTTCCTTAGTTTTGTTTCCTGAGCATTTCCTTGCATACCATAAAGATTTATATCTCTATAATATTCCACCTTATGAATGAACTGAGGTTTAGTGATTTTAAATGCCTTTGTATAAAATTCTGGCTGCATTTCCTATTTCCCTTTGCCTTATAAATTATCCCCAGAAAAAAAGAAAAAAAGAATTATCACTTATTAGAGCAATTAGGACAAGGAAGATGAACTTGAACTTATTTTAAATGATGTTTGTACCCTATTACTTTATTGCCGACGAGCCTGTGAATGATCTTTTAAAAACCTCTCTGTAGATAGTTCCAACTGAAGGGACTTGAATGCTCACTTTGGTCTCTGGGCTAGCAAAATGGCAAAGGAACAACAGATTGGTTTGTGTTGTGCACACCTTCCTCCCCCCCTTTCATCTGTCTACATGCTTACCAAAGTATGAAAGGAAAATAACATTCCAGAACACAGAAAAGTCATGTGAAATTCATGCTAGCATGTTCGAGGATGCAGTGTATTTGAAGCTCAGCCATGTTTCTTTATTTACGTACTGTGTTTGGTTGTTTTTGCTACCAAGACTATGTGACCTGCAAACTCCAAAATAATTACTAGCCACCCTTTACAGAAGGCAGTCTACTGACTTGTACCAAGCACATAGTCTTCCATGCGGCCTGTGAGAGTGTCCATTTGGTAGCACTCACGTTAGGTAGAGAGCTGGCCTAGAATGTGTGTGTGCAGCCCTGGCTCAGCCCCTCAGCACTGTATAAACTGAATGTGGAGGCTTCTGCTCCGATCTTATTGCCCCCATCTTGGAGGGGTGGGATAAGAGTAGAAGTTGGATACCCAGTGTCATCTTCAGACACACCAAGTTTGAGGCAAGCCTACACTACCTGAGACAGTGTCTGAAGAACTCAAATTTCTACCCCGTGTTTACCACATGCTTAGTGCTCATGAAAATGAGGGGGTATGTTTTCTTGTTTATTAATTATAAGCTTTTAAAAATACATTTAAGTGATTTCTTTTTCCTGTTAATATTCTGCACAAAATGTTAAAATTAGACTCCGGCCCATTTGTACTTTATTTGTATTTTTAGGAATTCTTTTCTTTCTTTTTTTAAAGATGTTATTTATTTATTTTATATATATGATGAGTACATTGTAGCTGTCTTCAGACACGCCAGAAAAGGACCTTGGACCTCATTACATATGGTTGTGAGCCACCATGTGGTTGCTGGGAATTGAACTCAGGACCTCTGGAAGAGCAGTCAGTGCTCTTAACCTTTGAACCATCTCTCTAGCCCCCAGGAATTCTTTTCTTAAAAATTACATGTATTTATGCACGTGTCTATATGTGTGCACCCTCATATGTATGTGGGTGCTTGCATGCTATGATGTACATGTGGTCATCAGGGGGTGACTTGGAACCTTTAAAAAGTGAATTTCAGAGTCAAAACTCAGGTGGCCTATCTTGGCAACAAGCAATTTTACTCACTGAGCCATCTCGCCAGCCCAAGAGTTCTTTATATATTAAAACATTAATTAATTTTCAGTCACAATTGTTGGAAAAGCTTTGTTCCCATCAGGTTCCCTGCCTTTTAATTTTATGATATTTTTTGCATACAGAATTTTGCATTCATATGAAACAAAATCCAATTATTTTTTCTTTGAGCTTATTCTAAGAATATCCTTCTTTCCCTGTGGCCAAGTTTACATCAATATATACCTATATCTCCTTCCTTTCATTTTAATGGATTCATTTTTTTAAACCCACTTATGTCTTCAGCTCTGGAAGTTGTATTATATGAGATGAGATCTTAAATTTACATCTGAGCAGGAGAACCATGATTGCAATATTATTTGTTGAGTAATTTTTTTTTCACTTTTTGCACCTCTGCTAAATTCCTGTGTCCTTGATGTGTTTGTGCCCCACGTTCCGATTATTGTCAATCTTGTGTGTGTGTGTGTGTGTGTGTGTGTTTGCGAGAGTACATTCACGAGTGCATGTGAAAGAGTGTGTATATACACAGTCATTGCTAATTCCTTGTGATGCCCACTTTATTTTTCTTTATTAAAGCTACACAAGACAGACTCAGGCTAGAATTTTAGAATTATGGTTTGGTTTTTTTGGTTCCTCCCGTGAGGGGGTGGTGGGAGTTGCCTCTTTGTGTGGCTGTTAATGCTCTCATTGTGATTGCCAGTTTCAGCAGCACGGTTTCTGCCCTTGGTCCGTAAGTCTGGGATGTAGTATAAACTTATCTATGAAGAGTACACAAACTCTCGGAAGCAGTCCCATGCAACCAGAGCTAGAGCCACGGCCAGGTCCTCACACACTTGAACCAGGAGCCACCAGGCTCGTTCACAACCAGTCCGGGTGATAAAGGCTTAAGCTCCCTACCCTCACAGGTTAGAGGTTCTCTGGCCAAATAGCATCAACCAGCATAAAAAGAGCAAATCCCACCAAGGGGCTCCCAGAAGAGCTGTTACATGATGCGGAGCCCCTAACCTTCTGTTAGCGGCTCACCCCAACCTGCCCTTGGTTCACAGTGGAGTTATTTCATTTACCAGGTGTGAAAATTGGATTTTACCACGGAGAAGGGGAGTTATTACCTACCAGGTCTGCTCTTCGGGGGAGCTGAGCTTGTGATGGGATTTAGTAGGAAAGCTTTGCTATGCGTAGAACATATAATTAGAGACGTGCTCCTTCCTTTAAAACTGAATTCGCTGTCTTTTGTCGTTTTAGTAGTGGATCATCTTCTTCTTCTTCTTCTTCTTCTTCTTCTTCTTCTTCTTCTTCTTCTTCTTCTTCTTCTTCTTCTTCTTCTTCTTCCCTGTGTTTCTGTCTGACAGCATCTCCCCTTGTAGACTGCAAGCATCCTACCTAGGGTCTGAATATTTTATATGGCACCATTCTGCCAAGAGCTGGACCTCAGGGGTGTGACAAAGAGCGCTGCAGCTCAGGGGTGGAGATTGCCTGGGGTGGGTCTGTTGATATTAGTGGCATAGCAGGATACTAAGCAAGGGAAGGGATGATAAAGTAATGTTCATGTTAATTAATTGCTATAGAGTCTGGGCCTCAGTTTGATGAACGTATTAGGGTCACTCTGAGACCCTCTAATGAAAGAACTCAAATCAGGAGTTTAGATTTAATTACTGGTTGTTAGAGGCTATATAACTCAAAGTTAGTGCCTGGTTAACTACACTTGCTCTTTAAAGAGACACCTTGTTTACTATCTTGGTGAAGGTGGCTGAATTTATTACTGTCTAGCATTTCTAGCGCACTTCGCTCTTGCTGAGAGCTTTAAGCTTATTTATGCCTGTGTATCGGTTGCTCTTTGCAGCACTCCCAAGAGATGAGTGGGTGATAAGTTTTATTATTGCCTGTTTTTTCAACAAGAAAACAGACTGGGAGCTCCTGAGAAGAAAAGGAGGAACTCGCCCTAGTTTACAGCCCACAGTTCCTGCCTGCCCTCTTGTTAGGGGACCCTTAACAAAATGGTAATAGGTTCAGCCTGTGTCCCCCGTCATTGTACCACCTGTGCCCAAGCCCACATCCCACTAATTACAGCAGGATGCTCCCCCCCCCCTCCGAAATCAAAATTATGACTTACTGGGCCCTCCGTGCTGAACACTTCCTGCCTGATGCACACTGTCTTCCTTCCTGAGTTATCTCAGCCCTTGCTTTCCTTCTAGAAGCCCCCGGGTATTCCCAACACCCATCTCCACTCTCTGACGTTACCTGTGACTCAGCCTTCCCTCCCACTACATTTACTCACTGAGGCACATTTCTCCTTTCCCTTCCCTTCCTCTGCCATTTCCACAAGCCCCGCCCCCACCCTTACGTGGATCTGTGGAATAAGCGAGCTGAGTCTGCCTCCTAAATTGTACTGCCCCCTCAAGTCCTGTCATGGCCGGGATCCTTCTGACTCTGTTTCTACCCCTTCCCTGTCCCCCGTCCCCCAACCCTGTGCCCACCTTTCTTGTCAACCTTCCTCTAGGCACAGAGCAACAGGAATACCAGTAAACTTAAGCAAGCCCACTTTGCCCACAGAGGGTCTGACTAAACAGATCTCTGGGGCCCTAAACCCCATAGTTACGAAGCTTTCAGTTGAACCAACTGGCTCTATGCTTTTGGAACCCCATAGTACCCTGGTTTGATTTATACCTATCTTATCAAGCCAGGATACACTTTTTCCCAACCCTTTCCCCACTTGTTGAAAATTTTTCTCATGATAAATTTAAGGACACACCAAATATATCCTGCTCCTGTAAGAGCCTTCTGGTTGTTGGGAAAGGGTCAGATGCAAAGCACTTGACATTGTCTCTCCACAGTACAATTGAGTCCGTGGTCCTACATCTAGTCCCATCTCTTGCCTGATTGTCCCTCTTAACTCTGAAACTCCCAGAGTCCACCGTATAGGCCCCTTTTAGGATGCCTTCAGGAACTCTGCAGGACTCAGCTCATGTCTTGAATGTATTTATTACCATGCTAGATTCTTCATCCTGGTCCTAGGAAGCTCTGAGATCCTCCCTTGTGTGCTTCCTGGACTCTTATGCCCCAATAGAGAAGCCAACAACAGCGATTAACTTGTATTTATCTGTTTATCCTCAACCCTCAACCTGGAAGGCACAGGACCTAACCCAGGCCTGGCTGAATCCAGACTCAGCCCTTCTAGAACACACGGAAATGCCTGCCTTGCCTCCTCAGCCATCTCTCCCTGCCAGTGACTTTGTTCTTTGTGAGTCTGGGAAAGCGGGTTTTTCTGCTCTGTATCTTTTGAACCTGTTTTATTTCCCCTGCTAGACTGCAAACATCCTTGAGGGGAGGAACGGAGGAGGATCGATGGGCTCCCTATCCCCAAGCCGGGATCCTTCCCCATGGCCGCAGGTCAATAAACGCTTGCTTGTTTAATTGAATTGTAGGATGCTGCGCTCAGCTAGCTGCTAAACAACCCCATTTAAGGGGTTAACTAATAACACTCAGAGAAGTTCTTCTCCTTCGGGGGCATTTGCATTTTAATGGGAATCTTAAAAACCCAAAGGGAATGTTCTCTAATGGTGGGATCTCAGGCTTTGGGAAAGGCTTTCTTTTTTTTTTTTTTTGTAGTGGTTCAAGATGGGGACAGGATAGGTTCCTCTACTCTAGGGTCATTGAGGGCTTTTGTGTAATGGGACCCCAGTCTTGTAAAGCATATGAACAGAAAGATTTTAAGTACATAAAATTAAATACATGTTATTAAAAAGTAGTTATAGTGAAATACAATGGTCTAAATAAACAAACAAAATTTGCAATATAATAATATTTATGCTTCTTATTAAGGCATTAGTAAAGTCTGTGCAGGTCCAATAGCTATTGTAATATTGTCATAGTGATGACTAGTTATGGTATTTGGATTATCTGTGATTTTATTGGCAAAAAAAAAAAAATCCTAGACTGTTCATACTGCCTTGGTCTGTTACTCACCTGGAGTGGGGTATAGGGGTGCTGGGAATCCACCCTACAGCCATATCCTTGTAGCAAACCATCTGCCACTGAGCTGTAGCCCCAGCTCCATTACATACCCAAGACTGAGGGAAATGAGTTGTGCGAGTCACTTCGAAGTCTCCGTGAGTTGCTTCTGTTCACAGAGTCCAGCACTGGGACCAAACAGCTTGATCCCAGGGTACATCGGGGCCGCCGCCTTGGTGACTGAATACTGAGGGGACTTACCATTTTGTTGCTGAGGGAAGATTCCCTAACGCTGGTGTGGTTACTAGTTTGGGTGTATGTGATTTTGCAGTTCTCGTTTTAACAGCAAAACAGAGACACATTTTCAATCCATTCCCAGATAACGCTGTATGTTTACTCAGAGGTGATCTTCCACAGGCAGATTTACCCCAGGACTTGGGATGGGGGTAGGGAGGGGTGTGCACATACCTCCGCTCTCAGTGAACGAGGACCTACAGCTTCAAAAACCTCTCCTATTTATGACTTTTTTTTATCTAATAAACTTGTATGCCACCCTGGATATGTAGGTCTATAAAATAGTCATACAGTTTAAACATTTACTGGTAAACTGGTAATTTATCATAAGAATATATTTTAAAACAGTTCTTTTTTTTTTTGAGACAGGGTTTTCTGTGTAGCCCTGGCTGTCTTGGAACTCACTCTGTAGACCAGGCTGGCCTCAAACTCAGAAATCCTCCTGCCTCTGCCTCCCAAGTGCTGGGATTAAAGGCATACGCCACCACTGCCCACCTTTAAAACAGTTCTTTAATATGCATAAAATTTTACCATTTATTAAAGATGAAAGCAAATTTGCATACTAATGAGATGGATCTGCCTATTTATTTCTATATAAAGAATTAAATCCTGGATGAATATTTGACACTGCAGAATGTAGACCCTCTGCAGTGCTTTTCAGTGTTGATCAATATTTTTGATCTTGTGATTGTCAGATTGAGAACTCCACATCACTTAAATATTCAGTAAATAATGGCAGAGTATGTCTAAGGCCTGAAACCAAAATTCACTTAATGGCTTTTCATGAAACTCAAGCTACTCAGACAGGTTTTTGAGGGTGATATGCTTTTTGTCTGAGACTGATGCACAGGAGATAAAGACAGCAATGGTCGCCTTCCAGTTTTGCCCTCGAAAGTACTATGCTGTTTAGGAAGAAGCCATACCAGTTACTAAGCCGTTACCACGACGACAGTCAACTAGAGCCAGATTTTTTTTTTTTCAAATTATTTTCCAAGCAAACAGCAAAATCCAATTTTCAGAGTCTGACAGATTAAGTCATTTAAATTAGCTGGGCGGTCCAGCTAATCTAGTCCAAGCACTCCTGGTAGGCAGAGGCAAGTGGATCTCTTGAGTTCAAGGACAGTCAGGACTACATAGAGAAACTCTGTCTCAAAAGACAGAAACAACAACAAAAAAGTTTCTCAGACTAGAAGTTTGAGGGTATAAATTTTAACAGGTTCCAAAACAGAATGCAAAGCGGTATGAACATTTGCATGCCTTTGTATTATACAGAAATGACATTTTTCTAAGTGTTCCCAACAAAAAGCAGCAGGTCTGTATACCTCTACCTTTCAGGCAAGCATAGAAAGAAATAACTTCACTACAGTAAATAGTTATGAAATTAAGGGCATGAATAGGACTTTCTTAAGTCCAGCACACAAGCACAGTCCTGCTCAGAGTCACCCCGACTCGACGTTTACATGTTAAAGAGCGACAGCAGGGAAGGAAAGTAGGAGAAAGTTTTCCTTTCCTTAAGCCAAAGATAAGAAATCTTTGTGTGTGCAGGAAAAACCACTGCGGTCCATAACACGCAACAGCCTGAACTGTGAGCTGAGGTGTCGTGATGTGGGCAGGGCAGACTGAGCATGCTTTTGGAATCAATTAGTTGTGGTTGTGCATTTAGAAACCCTTCACAATTGCCAATGTTTTTGTGACACCCCACCCCCTCCCAGCTATGCCATACTAGGCCACAGCCCACACTTGAAGCAGCCAGGGCTTAAAGAATATATATATAAGGAAAGTTTAATAGAAGCTGGCCTGTCATTACCTGGATGTTTGCCCTCTTCTTAAGACGCTTGCTAACGATTATAGATGCCTGTATGGATTTAACTATTTATCATGGTGTGTGTGACTGTGTGTCTCTGTTTGATCTGTGTATTTGCATGCGCCAGAACGGGCCATTGAGTATCATTCTCCGTCACTCCAGCTATTCCTCTGAGGCAGGGTCTCTCACTGAACCTGGAGCTTGTCTCCACCCACTTCAGAGCTGGGGTTATTGGCCTTAGGCGGCATGGGACAACCAGGATGTAGGTGTGTTACGTGGGTGCCAGGAACTGGGCTCTGGTCCATATGTCCTTATGCTTGTACAGCAAGTACTCTTGACTACCGAGCTACCTCCATCTTAAAGATAGTGACACCGAGTGGGTTGCCTACGGGGTCTTCTTTTTCTCTTGCATACCTCATCCAGCCTGTCACCTCTGTGTTTCCAGCTTCCTCTGTCACCTCCCCAGGGTCTCTTCTTCCATGTTCAGTGTTCAGTCTAAACTTTCACTCCTTTTCTTCCTAAATCATCTTCGCTTTCCTAAAACGGCCAGTTCATGTGGTGTGTGGCTATCCTCCACACACCACAGAATGTATCTACTTATTGCAAATTAGCCAAGGCTATCATCATGTGGCTCTTGAATACTTGCTTCATAATCTCTGCTTGTCTATAGTTAAGAGATACAGTTCAGGAGATGATTACATACCTAGCATACAAGGCCCAGGGTTTTATCCCCATACTAAATAAACAAATAAAGATCAAAACATTACCACTGTGTTCCATTCTCATTCCTACCCACACTAATCATTTTCTATATGATTAGTGTTCCATTCTCATTCCTACCCACACTAATCATTTTCTATATGAATTTTTCTTTACTGGGTATTTCACGTAAGTGAAATCAAGTAACATGCAGGACTTTGGATTTGGTTTGGTTTTTTTTTTTATACCTTGCCTCTTTCATTTAGCACAGTAGTTGTAAAGATACATGGATGCATGTATACTCTAATGCACAGATAGATATACCACATTTGGTTCACTCAGATATCCAATGAACATTTAGGTTGTTTCCACCGTTTGACTAAGACTAACCCTGCTGTGAGCGCTAACAGTCAAGCCTTTGTATAAAGCGTGCTTTCTTTCGTGCTTTCGCTTCTCCTAGGAAGAAACCCAATGGTAGAGTTGTTGGGTCACATGGAAAACTCAGGCTTAACTCCCTGACCCACCTCTGTGTAGCCCTGGAACTTGATCTGTGGACCCGGCCCCGAACTCAGAGATCCGCCTGCCTCTGCCTCCTGAATGCTGGGATTAAAGGCGTGCACCACCACCGCCCAAACCAGGTTTAACTTTTTAAGAAACAAGTAAACTATATTAAAGGTGGCTGCATCATTTTATTTACATTCCTATATAGTAGGGGGGCTGGGAGGAGGAGGAGGAGGAGGAGGAGAGAGAGAGAGAGAGAGAGAGAGAGAGACAGAGACAGAGACAGAGACAGAGACACAGAGACACAGACACAGAGACAGAGAGACAGAGAGAGACAAACACACACACACACAGAGACACAGAGAGACAGAGAGAGAAAAGGCAGAGAGAGTCAGAGACAGACAGACACACACACACACACACACACACACACAGAGAGAGAGAGAGAGAGAGAGAGAGAGAGAGAGAGAGAGAGAGAGAGAGAGAGAGTCCGACCTCATCAACACTTGGTATCATCTGCTTCCTTTCACTGTGGTGGCATCTCAATGCAGATCAGGGCATTTTTCAAACCTTCCCTTTCTGATCACAGCGCCTTCCCTTTCTACTAAGTTCCTAAGCTAGAAAATTCGGTGTATGCTATTGTTGTGTGCTGGGCCAGCTCCAAAATGGCCTCTCTTTCCTGGCAGGGCCTGCATCATCTCATTCAAGGGTATCTGACCCTAGACATGCATTTTAGCTGCTTTCCTTGCCTGTTGCTCTCTCTGCAAACCCTCCTTCCCGAAGCTGCAGGTTAATAGTTAGAACGGCAACCTGCAAAGGGCAGGCGTGGATGTGACACCAGGGAAGCCTTGGCCTTGCCAGCAGCCGCCCTATATCCGTGGTCGTGAGCTAGTCCTGTAACTTCTCAAAGCCCAGTTCTTTCATTAACCTCCCTGAGCCTTTCCTCCCACCCCATCCCCTATTCTCTCATGAGCAAAGTGAGCTAATAATAGAAGCTGAGTTATAGAGTTGTTCTCTAATAGAATTAGCTTAGAAAGCCCTTAGCATGATGCCAGGTAGAGAGAAAGCACTCAGACCAGTGTTGGCTTAGAGTGTTAATGACCGTCTTGTTACAGCGTCTCGGGAGCTAGCTATCTCCTGGTCCAGTCACATGATTTACGTAAGGATCACATGAGGCTATGAGTGTGGACGTGCTTCGAAGAATGCTATGCAAATGTCAGCTGCAGAGTGTCCCTTGCTCAATGGCTAGCTGCTGTGGGACAACAGCTATGTATGACACAGGTTTTGCCACCAGCCTCACATTTAAGTCTTGGAGCTTTCGTGCTATTTAACAGCTGTGAGGTCTGAGAAAGTTACTTACCTTCTACAGATTGGTTTGTTCATCTGTAAAATGGGTACACAGCTATGTCACAGCCAGAGGGATGCCAAGTAAGAAGGACACTGTTGCACAAGCAGTGTTGAGTCAACTGTATGTAGCCTTTTCGTTTCTTCTTCCTCTTAATTAACAATGTATCTTTTTTATGCTTTCCCTAGATTGTTTCTTTTAATTAATTCCCATTGTATTAAAAAAAGAAAAAGATTTTTAGTTAGGTAGTGATGTGGCTCATGCAGTTACCTCCAGCACTTGGGAGGCAGAGGCAGAGGCAGAGGCAGGCAGATTTCTGAGTTCAAGACCAGCCTGGTCTACAGCACAAGTTCCAGGACAGCCAGGACTACATAGAGAAACCCTGTCTTGAAAAACCAAAACAGAAGAAGGAGGAGGAGGAGGAAGAGGAGGAGGAGGAGGAAGAG
>NW_022196898.1:44913064-44922312 GCF_008632895.1 Mastomys coucha | reverse complement strand
AGAAGAAGAAGAAGAAGAAGAAGAAGAAGAAGAAGAAGAAGAAGAAGAAGAAGAAGAGGAAGGAGGACGAGGAGGAGGAGGAGGAGAAGGAGAAGGAGAAGGAGAAGAAGAAGAAGAGGAAGGAGGACGAGGAGGAGGAGGAGAAGGAGAAGGAGAAGGAGAAGGAGAAGGAGAAGGAGAAGAAGAAGAAGAAGAAGAAGAAGAAGAAGAAGAAGAAGAAGAAGAAGAAGAAGAAGAAGAAGAAGAGGAAGAAGAAGAAGAAAATAAATAAAAATAAATTTTTATTTATGTCCAGGTGTGTAGTAAGTCTGTGAGGATGTATGTCCAAAGTGCAAGTGCCCTTGGAGGCCAGAAGAATGGGTAAGAGCTGAAGTTAGGCATTGCAGGTGGTTGTGAGCCAACTGAAGTGCATGCTGAGGATCAAATTTAGGTCCTCCTGCAGCAAGTGCTCATAGCTGCTGAGCCACCTCTGCAGTCCCGTTTCCCATTATATTTCCCCAGCTATGCTTCCACTGACCCTACCATGTGTGCAGACAGGCTACAGTGGCGACAGAGCCAGCTCTGCTCAAGCCGATCAGCTTTAACCTCAGCTCCACACTTCCGGCTGTCGGCTTTAGGACAGTCACTTCTCTCATAAAGCAGTTCGTACCTCATGGGGTTTTCCTGTGTGTTAAATAAGATAATATAAATTGTTTGAGCGAGCGGTTGGCCTGTGCTAACTGCTCTGTAAATGACAGCTGTCACTCTGATCATTTCTAACACACTTTGCCTTTCCTAGTTTATGATTCACAGCTACATATCCACTGTGCTCTTTCCCTGTGTCTGACATGGCACCTTGTCTGTCCCTCCTGGTCATCTTCTCTTCCTGCATCCACCAGGTCTTATTCTTACAGGGCCATTTTACCCTCTGACCCTTCAAGAAACCGTCACTGCTTTCCCCAGACTCTCCGCCCAGGGTTTGTCTTCCTTTTCTCTAGAAGCCTGTGGTTTTCTTTTCTTTTCTTTTCTTTCTTTCTTTCTTTTTTTTTTTAAGCTTAAGCCCGTCTGTAATTCAATTAAGGTCTTAACTGTTATTAAACATTTTTTATAGTTGTTTCTTCAATTGAACTATATGATTTCTTCAGCTTCTATAGCAGTCTCCCTCACTCCTGCGTAATTTAACACCAATGATCAATGGTAAAAGATTAAACATGTAAAGCAATAAAAAGTTTAGCGCAGGAGTTCTTCCGTCGTCTGTATATTGCCCTCAGCTCCTATGAGTCAAGACCGATCCTGGCCAAATGACTTATTCTCAAACCCAGAGTGGAGCAAGGGCAGGGTGATGAAGAACACCCTCCCCGACCCCAGACCAAGGTCAGAGCTACTTGAGCTGGCAAAGCTTGCCTTTCTGGGCACTAAAGAGCTTGTTTTTATTTTCCTCTGACTTCTTGGCATCTCTCTGCAATTTCAACCCCTTCCTCCAATCCCAGAAGGGACAGATGCCCTCTGAGCATCTCTGCCTGCCTTCAATTTCTGAGAGAAGACCTCCAGGTTTCAAATTAGCTTTTTCTTTCTTCCCACAATATTCCTTGGGTGCAGTCAGCAGCCTCGAAGGATATGACTATGGTCAGATAACTTCTTAGAATAAAAGCAGAGTTCACCCTTTATTATGTTTATCCCAAGGGCTTGGGGGGAGTGATATCATAAACCCACAGGTATTTCTAATGGCAGAATTTAAAGGATCAGGCCAGGAGCATTAAAGAGATCTCAGTGAGTAAGGATGAGTGTAAGAATGGAGGGAGCATTGTGGGGGATTTCTCGGGGCCCCTAAAATCTCTCCTTCCCATCCACCCCACTTTGGACACTCTCTCAGTAGCCAAACATAACAATAACCAACATCTACTGGGTAGTTATTTTGTCTACTTTGGGTAGTATACATACTATCTGTATGTAGCCACTCATACTCACTTATTCCCACAATGCTCGGGGAAGAAAACTATCATCCTTACTCCATACCACAAGGTCTGGTACAGTCAAGTTCTTTTTCCTAAGATCACAGCTTACTGACCATGAGCTCCTCCGCCCAGAAGTAGCTTTCACCAGATATGCATTTTGGGAAAGCAGAGAAGAACCCTCTCTGAGGAAAACCTAGATGCCATTATAGCAAACAAGGTACCGCCCCTCTGCTGTGTGGGATGCTGCATGGGGGCGGGTGCATTGGCTGAGCTGCCTATCTGAAGCTCTTGTGCCTCTGCCTCAATGAAGCAGGCTTTCCTTTGCCCTGCCCCCTCCAATAATGGATCTCCTCTGATTGCCATTTTGCTTTCTTGCCTGTGAGCCGCCACTCACTCATCACCCCCTTTCTTGCTTTGTGGCTATTTATATACATTGTCACATAGCTGAGCTCTTGCCCATTGCTGAGTCCTCTGCTTGGCTGACTCCTACGCATTCCTTAAGATTCTGCTCGGGTCTTTTTGCATTAAGTCTCCTGTCTACTTAGATATATTTCTATCGCATGCATCCAGCACCCAGTATTTATCCGTATCAGTTATTATAACTGATTATAAATGTTTACTTATCAGTATTTCTAACCAGACTCCAGATCCCAGCATCAGGGGAGAAAAATGCACTTTGTTTCCTTTTCTATTTTGAATTTTTAGTATTTTGCAGGAGGCATACAGTGGACACTTACTCAACATTTTCATTTTTAAATGAAAGAACTGTCCAAGTCTGATGAACCTCACACACAGGATTGATCCCTTAATATGTCCTGCCTTTAGTAGGCCCTTGATAAAAATAGCAATGATATATGATTCAAAAACAAAGCAGGCATAAGCGTCTGCTCTCAGGTGGGAAACTGGGATGTTCAACAAGAGGTAGCTGGTGTTCGAGACTGCATATTTAGGTGTGCTTTCAAGTTGTGATGTAAAGAGCTGAATTGAGTGAGGAAGAAAAAGGGAAGAAGTGTTGCCTGAAGTTCTTTCTTTCCTTGTTTGTTGTTGTTGTTTTGTTTTGTTTTTTTTCAAGATGGTTTCTCTGTGTAGCCCTGGCTGTCTTGGAACTAGCTCTGTAGACCAGGCTGGCATTGAACTCACAGAGATCACCTGCCTCTGCCTCCTGAGTGCTGGGATTTAAGGAGTGTGCCATTCTTGCCTGGGAGTTTCCTGGCTAAAAAGTATATCCAATATCCAGACTCAGGTCCACATGACTCGGAAGCCAGTGTCATTGCTATTATACCATATTGTTAGGTTCTCAGAGTAGATGGCCACCAGAGAACCAAGGTGGCCTCAACAGTGAGTCCTGGCTAAAGGAATGGGCACTGCCTAAACTGGAGGATATGTGGACATCTTTAGGAAGTTCTGTTAGGAAAGTGACTGACTGACAAATCAAGAGACTGGAACCAGGATTGTCTGTCCAACCATCCCCACTTGGAAAACAGAAAAACAAAATACCGGATTAAAGGAGAAATTTCTGGCTGCTGGTGACTAAGAATACACAGAGTAGGAGAGGTGGAGTCAGGATTACCCTCACTTTGGGGCTAAGTGAAAATACAGAGAATTGAGAAACATGACTTGACTTTGAAAGATACCGAATTTGGTTTTGACCTCTTCATGGCGATAAGCTGAAATACATACAGCATCAAATTCAAGTGAGGCTTGAACTAGACCTTGCCATGGAGTGGGTGTGAATGTGGGGTTGGCAGTCAGGGGAGTCCGGGGAGGTCAGGGTGGTGGTGCTGGTCATATGCAAAAAGAGATGGCTGAACTTGGGAGAGCAGGAGAGGAAGAAAGAGTCAAAGACCTTCGAAGCATCTGCAGTGAGGGACAAGCAGAAACGCTTCAGTCAATGAAGAAGACAAGCCTAGAATAGCATCCCTGTGGGAATGGAAAAGGCTGGAGGAGAAGGCTGAGGTGGGAAGACAGTTACTAGTGGACTTGGCACCAGTTAGACTGTATCAGGAGGATGGGATGTACTGGTAGCCTGGCTGGAGTATTTACAAACAAAGAAACCACAGTGTGGGTTGTGTTTTTGATGGATTTGGATGAAAAGAAAGGGGAAAAGGGTATCGCTTTAAGATTTTACTAAAGAAAGAGATAAAAGCCAAACAGAAGGCAAAAACGGCTTTGCATGGTTCTCCCAAGGTGGGATGAAGCCAGACGGGCCTTACAACGTAGCAGCAGTAGGGATCACACTTGGAATAGTTTCTACAGGAAATTACACAGACAGCAATGAGAACATATACAAGGATCAGTAGGCAAAAAGTGAAGAAGTTTAATTTATGCTTCATTGTCTGCTTTCCACTTGGGATCCATTTTCCAGCTCAAGATGGTTCTAGTGCTGTCTGGCACTAATGTAGAAGCAAAGTCCAGTTACACACAGGAAGCCGGGACTCCCACTGCTTGGTGGGTGGTCAAGAGTTCAAGGGAAGCTGCCTGGATAAAGACTGCGACCTGCGACCTGCGCGCAAAGTGTGATGCTCTGCAACTACAGAGAAACTGAAGAGGTTCTTTGTGTGAAAGGGACAGGGCCCAAGAGCAAAATTAAATATGTATAGACAGAGAACAGGATTCCTAAGAAATGCCCAGAAGGTAATCAAATGAGTAGAAGCATTTAGAATCATTGCTTGGGGAAGTGGTTAACAACAGAAAGTGAAATAACAAATTAGTGGAACTTGGCAAGGGAGAGGGAAGTGGGACTCTAAGGATAGGTATGAGGAAGTAGTATGAAAATGGAGATTATAGCCCAGTGGGAAAGCCCCTGCCGGGCAGGCATTTAGTCCCTACCTTTAGTGCTCAGCACTGAAGACAGACAGCTCAGCAGTTGAGAGCACTGCTGCTCTTCCAGAGGACCTGGGTTTGATTCCCAGCACCCACATGGAGGCTTAAGACCATATTTAACTCCAGTTCCAGGGGATCCAACTCCCTCTTATGGCCTCTGAAGGCACCAGGCACACATGGTCTATAGATATACAGCCAAGCTAAATATCCATTCCCACAGCTTTTATATTGCTTGCTTGTTTGTTTGTTTGTTTTTCTGTATGAAGATGAGGAGCTTTGGGGAGAAGTGGGTGAAGCACACGGAGCGCTTAGGTTGTGTCTTGTTAAGCTGTGTGGACTACAGCCAACCAGGAAAAAAGAAGAGTGGAGCATCAGCACCAAGTCAGCCATTTACAACTCTGGGACACGGGCAGGTTGACTGTCACATGGCTGGAATATTAGGGAGTAAGATGAGGAGGCCAGAGACAGGACCACATCGGTTAGAGCATGAGATAAAGCTGAGTGTTAGCTTCTGGGGGATCTGCCCATCACCCCTCGGGTCCATCAGAGGATGGGTCAGCGCCCACTATCTGCAGATCACGGGTCGCTCCAGGAGAAGGTGCAGGAGGGAAGGCTAGGGAACAGGGACTCCAGCCCCAGGAAAAAGACAGCCCTCCATTTTGTCAGGCAAAGATGAAGCTCTGAGGTTCTTCTGTGAATTTTCATGGAAAGCTGTTTCTCCTTCATGACAGCCTAACGAAGAAGTGTTTCTGGCTACATCATCTCAGCACTGGGCAAGTGACAAGAAACCATTCCATTCTAAGCCTGCATTTTTCAGTCAGCGTGACCCTCAGTGGCATTCCTTCAGCATTGAAATTCACCAATTTTGAACAGTGAGGAGGATAATGAATGAGCGCAGCGAGAAGAACCTATGGGCTTGCCGAGGGCTTTGACCCCGGCGAGAGTTTGTTAGGAACTACTGTAACCCTGACACTGGCTGGCTGAGTGGCTCAAGCTTGCTCAGTTTTAATTCCATCACTCCTAAGGTAACTAACTGCCTGTTCTCTCTGACAGTCACTAATACTGTTGGGAATGAATAGTTCCTAGGACTTCAGACTGTGCTGTGGTCACTAATACTGTTGGGAATGAATAGTTCCTAGGACTTCAGACTGTGCTGTGGTGCGCCGGACTCACATCCTACTCCCTCACAGCAAGAGCAATCTTGGCAAATCATTAAATTTCCACATCAAAACTGTCATCTAAGAGCATGGAGAGATGGCTCAATGGTCAAGAGCACTACTGTGCTCTTCCAGAGGACCCGGGTTCAAGTCATAACCTTCGTATGGTGGCCCACAGCCTTTTATAACTCTCATTCCAGGCTATCTGATAGAACCCTTTCTGGCCTCTGTAGGCACTGCACACATGTGGCACACAAACATACATGCAGGTAAAATACCCTTACATATAAAAAAATTAAAAAATATTTTTTAGAAAATCTTTTATCTAAGAAACAAGATAGATTCTTCTCCATTATAGTATTTAGGCACTGATGAGACAAGAGCTTTTGTCCCTTTACTTTGGAAATAGGTGTCCATGGCCAGGTGGTAATGTTGCATACTTTTAATCTCAGCACTTGGGAGGGAGAAGCAGGCAGATCTTTTGAGTTCGAGGCCAACCTGATCTACAGAGCGAGTTCCAGCATAGTCAGGGCTACATATTACAACAGAGAAATGCTTTCTTGAAAAACCAAGAGAAAGAAAAGAAATAGGTGTCCCGACAGAAAAGCCTGGTCTACTGAAGAGCTAAGAAGTCAGACTTGGCAGCATCCCGGCCTGGAGGCCGTTGTGTGTTTATGGGCCTTACAAGAAGCAAGATTCACTGAGAGGAGTCCAATCTAGTCTACGGAAAGCCTGTATTTTTTTTAGCAGTTTTGCCATTTGGAGGAAGGAGGATTTCACAGAGTTACTGAAGTAGTAAAAACATCCCAAGACTTCTGTTTACAAGATGCTTTTAGAAGGGTCTCTCCCTGATCCACTAGTGCTTATCCACGCACAGTCTGTCAGGCCCTTGACACCAAAGGCAGGCCTTTATCCAGTGAGAGCAGATGTGTGGACATTAGAAAATTCAGAGAGCAAATACTCTAGTGAAAGAAACTATTGAGCAGAATATATGATATTTTAAAACGCATTTCTGTCCTGTGTGTAATATAGCTAAACTAACATGGCTGTGGAGCTGCTAACCTTTACATTTCCTGATTTTTTTTTAGCACGCTTAAGGTCTCGTTGCTAGTGCTTGTAGCCTAGTGTTGTGCATGTGATCCTTGTCTTCATTTCCCTTCCAATTCAGTAAATAAATTTTTGAACTTTAACACATGGTTGCAAGAGAGTTTAATGCCTAGCAAAGAACAGTTAAGTTATTTGTTTGTTTGTTTGTTTTTGTTTTGTTTTAAGTTCATTATTGTCACAGTCTGCCCTTTAGCTTGTTGACCAGCAGTGACCCGAACTGGAATACCGGAGTCATGCTGGTGTTATGTCAACTTGACACAGCTAGAGTTATCTTAAAAGAAGAGCTCAATTGAGAAAATGCCTCCATACAATTGATTCAGCTGTAAGGCATTTCTTAATGGTTGATGGGAGAGAATCCAGCCCACAGTGGGTGAGACCATCCCTGGGCTGGTGGTCCTGGGGTCTATAAGGAAGTAGGCTGAGCAAGCCATGGGAAGCAAAGCAGTAAGCAGCAAACCTGGAAGCTCCTGCACCAGCTCCTGCCTCCAGGTTCCTGCCCTGTTTGACTTCCCTCAGGGATGGACTACAATGTGAGAGTGTAAACCAAATAAGCCCTTTCCTCCCCAGCTTGCTTTTAGTCACCATGTTTCATCAAACAATAGAAATCCTAATGAGGACAGAAGTATTTTGGCAGTGGCGTTCTTTTAAGAATACAATCTATGCGAGCCGAGACCCTTTCCTTACACTAGCAATTCCAAATGTCTCTTACATACTTCTAGTTTGGTTGTCTTTTCTCATATTCACATGTGACTTTTTCCTCATGCCGCTTTTACAGAGGTTCTTAGCTATGTGGACTCTAATTTCTAAAGCCAAACGTTGACAGCTCCCTCCCCCCAAAACCCTCCAACTTTATTTCTTATTTGGACTCCATTTGCTCTTAGGTTTATATCGTTTAGACCTACCTGACTCTCTTTTAACATTTATAAACTCAGTCTCAAAGAGGAAATGTCTTGGCCACAGTTGTTCAGATTCTAAGCCAGGGAGAAACTGTATGGAAACCCACACGGCCAGTCGTGAATTTTGAGTAGACTGGAAAGTAGTGTGTGAACTTTATTATTTAGGGTTCTGTTATACCATCCTTTACAACAGCACTGTTCTTTAAAAGGGCACCACAAGGAAGGTTCCCTATTTTATATAGAGAAAAGGGGAGACAGTAGTGGCTGTCCTGGTTAAATCCATTTAGGCCTTTTGGCTATGTTGCTTTCTTCCATCTTCGGGGAAACTATGTACATTCTCAGGTACACAGAATTCACTTAACTATGTTAGAAACGCTTTGGACCAGTGCACAGAGTTGCAAGAGCATCTTTAAGATCGACTCGTCAAAGTACAAATTCGAACATTAGTAGGGTTTTGTGGGGAGGGCAGACAGTAACGATGGCTGGTTAAGGTAACACCGGCCCCACAAAATGAGGTTACCAGGAATCTGAACAACGCGCATTAACCAAAATGTGAAAAAGTGTGATCTAATGAGCTAACATCTAACTTCACAGGGGTAGTGCTAAACGCGCCGCCGTCGAATTCTCAACAACAAAGCTCTTCCAAAAAATTAAGGGAGTGATACTGTGGTTGGGAGAAGACCTAGGGGCCCCGGGCAGAAGGTGCTCTCTGGAAACCCAAGGTAGTGCTGGACAGGCAGGGCGGGGCGGGGCAGGGCTCGAGGTGAAGGAGACCTTGCTCTAGCCACAGCGCCCGCAGGACCCCAGAGAGTCTGTTCTGGGAAGAGGGAGAAGAGTGCAAGCCGAGGGGGCCTGCTTTCCAGAGGGGAGAAAGCCCTCACTGGCAAAGGTAGAGCGGACACCGAGGGGCGGATGGGTGGGCTGGTAGAAGCAAGGCGGATTCGCAGTGTAGAGGCGTGAGGAGGTGGCATGTAGACTAGGGACTAGGCCCGGCCCTGAGCGGCGGGAGAGTGAAGGAAGACCGGGTCCTTCTGCAGCTCCTAGTTAGTTTCTGTCAAAGATGGCCAAATTCCACTCTGCCCTTCCCCCTCCCGCTCCTTTTCTAATCCCCTTCGGTGGCTCCCAGTACTGCTGGAGGCCATGGGGAGTCTGGGTGAGTGAGCGCCGGGAGGAGGGTGAGGAAGGAAGACAAGCTCCCCGCCGCACCACCCGCCCCGTGGGTCCTGCAGGAGGATCTTTGAGTTGAAAAAAAGAGGGTTCTGTGGCTTTAAACCGGGGAGTGGGCGTCACCGCGGGGGGACCCGGTGACTAGCCGGGGCGGGGTGGGAGGG
>NW_022196898.1:44851050-44912823 GCF_008632895.1 Mastomys coucha | reverse complement strand
TCGATCGCGTTCGGGGAGGGGGACGGGTGCCATTCCCCCGGAGGGGGCGGGCCCTGGCGGCGGCGGGGCCAGGGCCCCATTCCCCGCCGGGCGGGCCGGGGGAGGGGCGCGCCTCCGCTCGCGTCCGAGGCGGGGCCCGCGGTACCTTTCGTGGCACGGTGCGGCTGGGGGAGGGTCGAGGGGAGGGGGAAGGGGCGGGTCTGGGAGGGGGAGCCGGAAAGGGGGAGGCGCCGGCGGACAATGGAGCCTATGTGTGCCTGCGGGAGTGGGACGGCGCCGCCGCCGCCGCTGCCGCCGCCGGGGGGAGACGCTGCGCCGCTGCTGCCGCTGGTCCGGGCCCCGGCCCCCCGGGGCTGAGAGCAGCCCGGGACCACAGCCCCCGCCCGCGCCCGCCCCTCCCCCGCTCCGGCCCGGGGTAAGTGGCCCCGGGGAGGGGGAGGGGCGGGCCGGCGCGGCGGGGGCCGGGTCCGCGTGCGCGTGTGGCCGGGGGCCTCCGGGGGTCGGGGCGCTGGCTTGGCGAGTTGAGTCTAGAGGAACCTGTTGGGGGAGGCGGGGGAGCCTCGGAAGCTGTGGGAGAGACCGGGGCATCTCTAGGGGTTTTAGAGGTTGTGTCCCAAAGCTTGTAGAGGTTACCTGAGGGGAGATGACGGTCTCGGGGTCCTGGGATGGAGGGGCGATGGAGAGGAAAGCGCGCGCGAAATTAGGAATTTCTGGTTGAGTTTGGTGGGGTCTGTAAGACCCCGGAGATGCGTAGCGGGGAGAAAGGGGACTCCGCAGACCAGTGACTTGTTGAAGGGTTGGGGGAGGTGAAAGCCTAGAGGAATGTCTGAGTTGTAAAGGGTTTCCAGCAGGTGAGTTGGCGACGTTTAGGTCACTGAGTCATTGTGGGGGGTCGTAGAACACACCAGTGGTTTTCAAATTGGAGCCCTAGAGGCTGGCTGGCCTTTGAAAGTTGCAAAGACTATTAAGATGTCACGGGTAAGTGTTGGGTGAGCTTGGTGAAATGGAGATATCCTAAGGGAAACAAGTCGCAGAGTTGGTGATTTAAGTCCAGAGGGAAGGACCAAGGCCTGTAGTAACATAAGGTTGCTGGGAACCTTGTGTTAAAGCTGCCAAGGATGAGAAAGAAAGCTTGAAATCTGTCCTCCAAGAGCCTTGGTCTGCTGGAGGTAAGGAAGAGGTTTTTTTTTTTTTTTTTTTTTTAATGTTAAAGAGTGATTCTGAGGCCAAGATTGGAGTCAAAGTCATTAGATAGGGTAGCAAAATGGATGCAAATAGGCCTCCATGGAGATAGTCCAAGGCAGGATGCAGTGGATACAAAGTTAGACTTTAGTTGAAGCAAGCACAAGTCAGTCCCCGCCAGTGAAAGTCAATGTGGTGGTGCATTTGTTAGCGTTTGGTATATTGTGGAATTAAATGGTTGTTTTGGGGACAGAGATTTGGGCTCTTGTGTAAGGAACACAGTGATTAGTTATAGCAGGTAAGAAGAGTAGGTAGTGAAACAGTTGAGATGTTGGAAGGTAAGACTGCAGAACCTGTGACTTGGAGGTTTTTCAGTATGACTGGTTGGTTTGAAAGTTTTTCGCTGGGCCGTGGTGGCGCGCCTTTAATCCCAGCCCTTGAGAGGCAGAGGCAGGCGGATTTCTGAGTTCGAGGCCAGCCTGGTTTACCGAGTGAGTTTCAGGACAGCCAGGGCTACACAGAGAAACTCTGTCTCAAAAAAAAAAAAAAAAGCTTTTGACTGGACACTAGTCATTGAGGAGTTTATCATGAAGAAATGTTTGTGTGCAAATCTGATAGTCCTGGGGACCAGTAACAAAGTCTTTCTTCTCTTGAGGAAGACCTATACTATTGCTAAGTATGGATTAAGAAGAGGGTCTGTTCGTTCAGGTGTTGCAAACATGCTTTGAGGAATGAGGGGTCTATTAACTGGCTGGTGCTTTGGACAAGTTAAAGAAATAATGGAGATGTGTGTATCACATTTGATAGCTTTATGACCTAGAAGTTGGATATTGAGCCTTGAAAGTCTTTGTAATCAATGTGCTGAATATCATAGTTTCAACAGATGATAGTTGGATAGGAAAGTCATTGGCTTAAAGATGAAAGGACAATTTCCGTATAGTTGTCTATTTATAGAGCAAGCAAGCATCATGGAACTGGTTCTTGAGCAAAAGGGATATTTGTTCTTGATTCTAGTTAAGCAGCACAAGCCAAAAAAAAAAAAAATCAAAACAAAAACAAACTTATATATGTTGGAATTTCTTCTATGGGTTATTTCCCTGTAGCCTTCAGAAATACCTGCTGCTGTAAACCACCCCCAAAAAATGCTAGGGGGGGAAGACCCAGGGCTTTCACAAGCATTGTAACCAGCTGAATATTGGATCGTGGTGACCTGGCACTGTGGTGAAAAGCCTTGAACTTGGAATCAAGATGTTAGCTCTCTGGATGACTTACTTTGAACAAATCTCTAGTGTTTCCTGATGTTGCTGCTTATGGAGTGGCGACTGCCCGCTCCAGCCACTCGTAGCTGCCTTCTAGTCTAGCCAGTTAATGCCTGTCCAGAAAGTTCTTTGAATGCCTCTGAAGATGAGTGATTATGTAGTATAACTTTTTAAAAATCTTACTTCAACTGCCTCACTAACAGACCAAATTCAACTTTCTTTCAATCAGAGTAATATGGTTAATTAAAGAACAAAAAGTTTTGTATACTTGTTTTGGTCTGTTGTCTGAATTGAGGGTTTTATATTAATTTTGAAAGATGAGTGTTTAGTGGGAGGACAGTGATTTTGATGGTAATTGTAAATACTGAGCAAAAGTTGGCATGGCATGTGAGAAGGTAGATGCTGGCTGGCCTGGGCTGCAGGCACCCTGTGTTGAGTGGCCTAAGGCATAGTTTTTGGTTTCCTGCCTAGTCTGTCGTCTTCAGCCATGAGATAGTTTGGATAAAGTGGTCCTATTCTCTCTTCCGCTTTCACAAATGTGATGACAAAGTCTCTGGAAGCTTTTCTTGTTCTAACTCTGGGGTTCTTGGTGTTTTTCTGCCCTGGTACTCTGGCAATGAAATGATACAGCATCCCATCTGAGAATGTTTCCTAAATGCATGAGATGTAAGACATAGAAGTACAGATGAGCTGTCAAAATGTTCACGGTGGTGTGGTAATGTGTGCCTCTTTGTCACACACTGAGTAATGTCTAAGGAGACTGGTTTTGAAGCAGTGATGAGGGAAGAGCATGTGTCATTATCAGTGAATCTTCAGCTGATGTGATGTGGTGTTGTTGGCGGCACAGTCCCGGTATTGCCAATGCTACACCCACTGTTGAAGGCTGCGCTAACTTTGTTACTTACAGATTAGGCAAAATGATGATCTGTGTTATTCCCTGAGGGCTTCAAGCTCCCTCTCCTCTCCTACATACAGATTCCTTGAGAGCTGTGAATCATGGAGTTAAGAACTACCCTAGACCAACTGAGTCTGATTTTTTTTTTTTAATACTGTGAATTTTAACAGTTAACTTAAATCTGCATACACTTTGGGCTTTGTAATATTTTTAAGTATCTCCATTATGCTAAGAATGGATGAAGAGACCACATGAAAAACCGAAAGTCACTTTGCACCCTGTGCCGACCATTCTTGGTTGTACAAAAGGGTAAAAACAAGACCTCAACGGATGCTTTTGTTTATTTTGTTTTTCCCAAGTTCCCTAGTCTCCGTTACACGTGTGGTTCCCTCGTTTCCTATCCCCTTTCTCTGACTTGTATGTGAAGTTTTCAGGGGATTGCCTTCTTTTCCCATTTTTGACTAATTTCTTTCTTCCCCAGGTGTCTTTGGTTTGGCCACAGCACAGTGGGGAGTGGGAAGGAATAGGGAGTAGGGAGGAGTGGGGAGTTTGCCTTGGAGTCAGTGTGAATTTAGATATGAACTTTTCCTTTCTTCTTGTCATCTTAGGACTTGGATGTGGCACTAACTGGTGTCACTTCACATTGACCTAACCATTCCTGTGTGGCGAGGTGACAGCTCTTCTTCTCTGTAAGCTCCTCCCCGCCCCAATGTAGAGGACAAAGCAGAGTGGACGTCTTGAAAGGTAAAAACCTTACCTTAAGCCACAACCTCTGTGACTTAAGCTTGAGTGTGTCGGATTTTTGTCTCTGGGGTTAGCTTAGGAGGTAAAACTGGGCTGCTCTTATATTTTTGGTTGTGAGCCTAACCGTTGATGGCTGAGCCATCTTTACAGCCCACTGGGCTGCTCTTGATTCTAGAAGTTTTCCAAAGTACAAGTCATCAAGTCAGATGCAAGTCACAACTAAGTCATTACCCTGGGTTTTGTGTGACCCCGGCCTTGTGCTTGACTAGCTGCAGAAGGCTGTGGAGAAAGGCAGACAGGGACAAGTGAAGCTGGCATTTATCATGTCCCCTTGGGTTTGTGTGGATGTGAGCTACGAGGAGCAAGCTCACTGTAATACACCTATCAGCCGCATTTGTTGGGTTTTGCTGGGTACCAGGTGCTAAGATGGTGATTGACACCATCCTCAGGGAGTTCCCTGTCTAACGATAGCAGTGACACTGTTTTCGAGATGTTAAATAGTAAGGATAGTGCCAGGGCCCTGGATGAGGTATAGGGGAGTAGCTGGTACTCTAGGAACACTTCACAGAGAGGGCTCAGTGTGTACAACAGTACTTTGGTGGCCAGTATTCTTAACGGCGGTACTTAGGATTTACTTTGAACATTTGAATTTTGTCAGAATTCTTTTCCTTAATATGAATTTTTGTTTTATTAAAGTTTAGTAGCCATTGAAGGACAATCAGTGGCATTTTTGCCCCGTGAATGCTAAAACACACAGTAGTGTTTCGTGGGAACTGAGGCTTTCTGCATGTGCCCACTGAATCATTTGTTCTCTTCTACAGTCTGGAGAGAGGTGGGCTCTGTCTTTTGTGTGCTTGAAGAAGCCGTTTGGTTGTTGGCACACCAGAAGTTAAGAATGAGCTAGGAATGGAATCTTAAGACCTTTTAGTTCCACATTCTAGGATGCTGTGCCTTTTATGGTGTAGTGGTCATAGCGCAGAAATGAAATTTGTTAAACATGACATAGTTCTAATAAACTTGACTCCTTGGAGCAGGAAGGGGGGGAAACGCATCATGGGAAGAGCTGAAGCTGGAATTTTGATTCTGAGCGCAGTCAAATTAGTTTGTGACTTTACTTGAAACTTGGCTAATCCTATAGAGTGCCCTTTTAAAGATTCCCTAAATAATTTGGCTCTCAACCTTCTAGAACTTTTGTTTTCCTTTGAAATCACGAAACTAGCTTCTGCAGTGAAATGGCTCAGCCCATAGAGGCGCCTGTGCTGAGTCTGACAATTTGCATTGAACTCTCAGGACCAGAACATTTATGGTGGAAGGAGAGAACTGACTCCCACAAATCTTCCTTGGACCTCCACACATACACTGTGGCACATGCATGCACACATAGATTAAATAAATAAGTTTAATTTGTTTGGGCCATTACAGGTCTAGTCTACAGAGACTGATGTTGGAAATCTTACAGGCTATCAGCATTCCTCAGGTCAGCACTTCACTCTGCACACAGTAGGTGCTTAATAAAAGCAGGGTTGTTCAGACCTAAGCTCCTAACAAAGTATGGAGACACATTTTTCTTACCAGCTGTTGCTGCGTAGAGTTGCAGCTCTGCAGAAGGAGTAGTGGTGCGCGACCCTAAGGTTGTAAATTCAGATGTACGTCTGGTGTTTTGTCTCTTTGCATCTTCAGAGTCAACATCCAGTCTCTGTACTAGGAAGATGCATGGAAGCAAAAAAATGTGGGCTTTCTCTTTTTTTCATTAAATGCCTGGAAATTTCAAAAGTAGAAAAGTTGATCGTATTTACACTTAACTACCTCACCTCAAGGGCCTTGAAATAGCTACATGTACTGTATCCATCCTTTAACATCCTTTGCTTGTTTGCATGTAAGATGGTAGTCTCCTATTTAAAACCCCAGAGGAAATAGGAAACCCGTTTTTCCCTTAAGATGCTTAGCGGTTGTTACGTTGATATTGTTGCTGTTTTCAGATCTTCTTTGGAATGCCTACCCACTTTATTCTCTTCTAGGTGAGGGTCACCTTTGAGGAAGGCACTCTGACTCCTCACCCCCAGGATGAAGTCTGCAGTGTCGTGACCCTTGGGGTTTTGGTGAGTAGAGTCGGATGGTACCATGGGAACATGCCTGGCTTGGGAGTGAGAGCTTTACACAAAGCTTTAGCTTTCCTCAACAGTTGATATTTTTCTTTCCGTCACTCAGTTCTGGCCCCCCCACCCTACCCTCCAGCAACTGCCATTCTCTTACCTGCTTCTGAGTTCAACTTGTTAAAAGTGTATGAGATCATGTGGCATTTGCTTTTTTTGTGCCTGGCTTATTTAATGTCCTCCAGATTCATCTGTGCTATTACAAATGACAGGATTACAATGGGTTTTTTTTTTAAAGGCCAAATAGTCCCAGTGGCAGGGGGATGTGCCGTAGTTCTTACATCATCACTGGATAGATGCTTGGGTACATTCTGTATCTTAGTTGTTAAGAAGTGTGCAGTAGCCGGGCAATGGTGGCGCACACTTTTACTCTCAGCGCTGGGAGGCAGAGGCAGGCAGATCTCTGAGTTCGAGGCCAGCCTGTTCTACAGAATGAGGTCCAGGACAGCCAGGAAACCCTGTTTCAGGGGGGAAAAGAATTGTGCAGTGAGGAGCAGATGTAGTGGCTCAGGTATTTAATCCCGCACTGGGGAAGCAGAGGCAGGTAGATGTCTGTGAGTTCAAGGATAGACTAGTCTATTTGGAGAGTTTCAGACCAGCCAGATTACACAGACTACCCCTGACTCGAGAGAGAGAAGCCTCTGTGAGGCTGCCTCTTCCATACACTCATCTCCTTTTCTTGAATGATAGTCTTTGAACAAATACCTAATGTTCTAGGCTCCTGAGTAAATGCTAGGAGTGGAAGAAAGGAAACTAGTTGGTTGTGGTCCTACTTCATGGAGCTAGCGTCTACGAGGAATGTTGTACAGGTGATCGCATTGTGGTATACAGTTAGAAAACCTGAGGAAAACGGTGCAGAAACCCAAGGTGCCAGAAGACCTTAATGAAGGATTTCATGTATGTGGGTGGGTTTAAGGAATCCTTCTCTGAAGAAGAAACACTTGACCTGTGACTTTATGTTAGGTAAATGGAAGAGCCATTTAACTGCATGGAGAATAGTTTTGGAAGGAAGACTATACTAAGGTGAATAATTCATGTCCAGTCCCGTCAGTTTTGAGCCATCCAGGGAGATGTCAGATAGCCGATGTGTTTGCAGGCCTGCAGAGTACAAGCCAACCCAGATGTGTGAATCTGGGAGTTGTTGGCATAACAGGAACTCAACAAATAAGAGAGCCCAGTGTGGAGTCTTGTGGGATTCGGGTGTTAGAGTGGGGAGAGGAAGGGGGACTTGGGATGTGTACACACAAGGAGTAGCTGGAGAGGCGAGAGGAGCCAGCAGATTGAAAAGGAAGGAACAGCTTGCAAAACTGGCCCAGTGTCCAACCTTCTGCTCTCAAGTGACAACCTTGTCATCTATAGAGCTCCTGCTTGAGAACCACGTAATTGAGAGTTTTTTAAGTGAACAAAAAAAGTCATGTAATGTTTTAAGTAGGTTTTTATTTTTATATTGGGTTACCAGAACATTTATAGCTACCGTGTACACACCTGATGGATGATGGAGTGAGATGTTAGACCAGAGGCTGGGGTAACCTCACAGAAACTGGTACTGTAATCTGCGGATGGAAGTTAGTTCCTATGGTAGAAGGTGAATGGCAAGAGAACATTGTGCCTCCTGTCACCTTTATAGAGAAGCTTGGCTCTGAGGGGAGTAGAAGCCTAAACTGGTTTTGGTTTGCTTAACTTACTTGTTTCTTTTCATGTATTTATTTATTCTATGTGTGACTGTGTGTGGGTGCATGTGTTGCCATGGCACAACTGTGGAGTCAGAGGACAACCCCCTGGACTTGGTTCTCTCCTTTCAGTGTATAGGTCCCAGGGATCAAACTCATGTTGTCAGGTTGGGGGCAAGTCCCTAGCCCCGTTTATTTTTTTTTTCAGTGCTAAAAGGACACTACAGTGGTCTGAATGCTAATTAGAAAGGTCTGATGGACACAGCAGATAGAAGGGATGGCCAGAGAACAGAGTAAGAGCCCTCAGCAGGCAGAGCAACCCTAGGCATGAGCCATTCCTCCTGTGGACTGCGCTTTGAAGAAAAATGATTGGATTTTGTTATTGTTTGTCTTGAATGTAATGGAGCAACAATTGATGGGTACTCTGGGAAAAAGATTTGCTGGTTTAGTGTGAGGGATGGCCCACGTGGTAAACTGTCTTCTTCCTCTTAAGTCATAGCTAGGACCTCAGAGAGGAATCATAGCACTCAGGATGTAGAAGCCGGACAAAGCATGTTCTTTGTCAACGTGATCTACATAGCAAGTTCCAAGCCATCTAGAGCTATAGAATGAGACACTGCATTAAGACAAAACAAATAGAAGAAAATACCAGTAACCCATAAGCTATGGTTAGAGAGGGAGGAAGATGGTGGGTAAATGGGAGCAGATGGAGAAGGTACAAAGTGGTACCTGGCAGAAGGAGCCATTGAGCATGCTCCAGAGTGGTGCTCGTCACAGTGAGAGTTGATGAAAGACTGACTAGCTCCTCTTCCCAGTCATGGCATTGCCATGTAAAGAGTACACTTCAGGCTTGGGGCTTGGGCCAGACGCTACCTCTACTACCAGTAGAGTGAACAGTAATTTCATCATTAAGATGAAGTAGTAATAGCTGTCTTGTAGGGTTGCTGTGAATGAGTTGGCGTGTGTATTCTGTGGTTATTAGAACAATGCCCGGGGCTTAGTAAAAGTGTCAGGTAGTCTGGAGAAGAGAATCATGGGAGTAGATCTGAGGCTCTCATAAGACATTTGGTAGTTTTTGCTTGGTTGTTCTCTCAGAGGGGCAATCTAAAGTCAGGCCTCATCTCACTTCTCTTAGGTTAGGAATCAGAAGCCTGGATTTTATTCTCAGTCTTTGCACGAGGCCTCATGTTCTTTTTAGCCTCTGTTCTGTCTGTCCATCCAGAAAGTAAGGTTGAGGAAGGAGGACTAGGGTCTGAAAACACTGGTTGGCCATTTGTGTGTGCCTGTGTGTTCTGGTTCGTACCCGTGGGAAATACCTGTGTATCAAGGTCAGGCACATTGAGAGAATAAGAAATGGTATGTAGAAGTACTTTGAAAACCAACATGTTTTATGTTCGTGTTATCATTATTACAAATAATCTTTGCTACCAGCTCATCATAAGTACCTGGCAGATTAATGAGGCAATTTGATATTTGTGATGTATTTTGCATTGCATTGCCTGGGAAGCAGAGTACAGTACAAACACCAGGTGTCTCTGTTCTCTCGGGAGGCTGATAAGTCTCTACCTACTGTAATGCCTGCCGCATCCTCATGCTGAGAAGTGTAGAGAAACCAGAGAACTTAAAATACGGTTCTTGTCTTCAAAGAACACAGTCTTCACAGGGAAGAAAATACACACAAAGGATTGCTGAGTGCTAGTGGCCGAGCAGTAGATGCAGACAGAAAGTACCACAAGTTACGGCAGCGTGTCTAGGTGCTGACCGCTTTCCTCTGCCTGAGGGCAACCTTGGCTGAGGCCACTCAGGGCTGGCTTCATCTGCTGCTTCTGACTTTACTAGGAAGGTTTAGGAAATCTTTAATAAGATTCCTATTTTTTAATAAGAATGTAGAAAAAGGTTTATGATCTTAATTTTCCACATTTGACAACTATATTCCACCCTGTAACTCAAACTATTCAACAGAAAAAAAGACAGAGGGTGTGAGGGTTAGAAACATGACCTTGATTATGGTTAAGATCGACATGTCCTTTAGAACACAGAACTGCTTTAGAATATCTTCTCCTAGTTCTCCTTCCTGTCTCCTTTATTTAAAAAGGAAAAGATGTAATTGTGTCTACTTAAAACTCTAAATCTCCTTCACTGGCACAGGGAAAATAGTTGGGACCATTGAGAATGCCTAATTGAAGGACTTTTGCACTTGACAATTCTCATACAACCACCACAACCTAAATAATAACTACAGATCCTCCTGATTGAGACTCTCAAAAATATGTGCAACCTATGACACTCGAGCTGTTTCCAGCTCCTTTTCCAGCCACTAACCCTGCACCTGACCCTCTCCTCTGTCAGTCTCATCCTTGGTCAGCAGGTAGAGAGGGAAGCACCGGTCATGGTGGCTACAAAAAGATGGTCGTGGAACTCCTGGGGGCACCCATAACTTCGAGTATACCATGTTTCCCTCCCCCACTGTCTAGGCTTCCCTACATAAAAGGCTATTTCATTTGTTCCATAGCCAGCTTTGATAATATTTTATTGACCTTTATGCTTCGAATTAGCCTTGCAAATTGGCTCAAAAAAATATCTTAGCCTTCAAAGATATTCCTTTACCTTCCAAACTGTGGCTCATTGCCATGCTTGCCCATGTCCCTGTCATTAAGGTGAGAACACAGTTACAAAATCTGCATAATTTAATAGAAGAATCATGGAAATCGGGGGGCAGAACTGATTGTATTGGTATTAGCTTAATGTTTGTTTTTAGAAGAGTCTCCTTCAGTGCCCCATCACTCTCAAGCCTAAAGAGTAAAAGCATCAATAATTTGCTACATAATTTGAAATTGGCATTGGTTTGTTATACATCTCTGCCATTGTTTGCTACCACCGCCCAACATCAGCGGTCAGTGCCAGTGGTCTCAAAGCATTATTTGGAGGAGGGGGCAGACACCCCAAATCCATTGAGACTGTTACATTCAGAAATAAACACAGGGGAGAGTAAACAGCTAATTTAAATCCCTCTTCTCTCCCGCAAACACACGTTGCTGGGATGGGAGGCTTGTGTGCTTATCAGAAATTCTTATTCCCCTTCAATTGCTTAAGCACCAGAGCTGATGGCTGCAGCAGGACTTCTCCTTTACCCAGCAGGAGCAGAGGCATGCCCAGCTGTCCTGTCCAGATGATCCTGTAGAAAGGTGTTTTCTGTGTTTGCTTTCACTCTCACCTCTTGCCTTGTGTGTCCTCCTCCTGTAGTGTGCCCCGGAGATGCGAGATTTTCCTTCAGCAGCAGGAGGCACACACTCAGAGAATGCTGGAACTTCAAGGGGGAAGGACCCACTTCCACAGCAGAGAAAGACAAAGAGGAAAAAGGCGAGCAGGCAGCCAGCACTAAGGGACACACCAAGCAAGCAGTGGGCACCCGCCTCTGCCCCTAGCAGCTACTTGTGCTGTAGCCCGAGAGGAACTCGGTGAGCCTGTCCCAGTTAGTGACTGAGAGCTCAGGATTTCAATCAATGCATCCCAGTAACCCTAAAGTGAGGAGCTCACCATCAGGAAACACACAGAGGTAAGAGGCAGGGCCTCACTCTCACTCATGGGCACCACATGTACTCATTGCTGCATCCCTGTGCACAGTTAGAAGCAGAGTGGACACACATGGCAAAGAAAGGAAACTTACTGAGCAGTAACAAGTGGAATTTTTCTGGGCTACTCTCTCAGCCACCATTCCCATATCTCCCACCTGTACCCTTTCCCCACCCTTTCAAAACACAAGCAGAAAGACCTTAAAGGCCAGCCAGCACCATCTGAGGAGTGTGAGGCATAGAGTAATGAGGTCCTGGAGCTAAGCCACCGCCAACCACCACCTAGAGGCCCCGCTGCGTTTCTCAGTACCCAGTTATTTAAAAGAATGTTTTGCATCTTCCCTGGAGCAAAGGTTGCCTGCCCTGCTTTGGTGCCATGTTGCTGTTGGAAGGGATCTGGGCACTGGAGGATTTCCCTAACCTGACAACTCCAGTGGGTTTTCCTTCTGCCCTCCTGGGCCTGCTTGCTTGTTCCCACAGAGGAGCTAGGCTTTCAGTTACAGCTGTTCCTTGTCATGATCCTGGGGGTGGTAGTATTTTGATCTTAACGATGTCTGTCTGTTTACTCTGAGCCAGTCTTAGTGTGAGAGTCACTTTTCTATGTACATAGAAACAGTTGTCCTTTATTGACAGAGACCCTAGAGATAGGTCCCTATGTGACCTGGAGGCCATTCTGTTTGATCCTCCTCTCTGTTGATAGCTCTAAGATGGGAGGCAGGGTGACAGGGACAAGCAAGTGGGCAAGGTGCAGCATGCAGGGGCTCTTTAACCCATTTTAGAAACAACAGTTTGTACTGACTGTATCTGGTATCTGATCTCTCTTTGTTATTTGTCTTTTTTTTTTTTTTTAGTAGCCCTAAGTCAAAGCAGGAGGTGATGGTCCGTCCCCCTACAGTGATGTCCCCATCTGGAAACCCCCAGCTGGATTCCAAATTCTCCAATCAGGGTAAACCGGGGGGCTCAGCCAGCCAATCCCAGCCATCCCCCTGTGACTCCAAGAGTGGGGGCCATACCCCTAAAGCACTCCCTGGCCCAGGTGGGAGCATGGGGCTGAAGAATGGGGCTGGAAATGGTGCCAAGGGCAAGGGGAAAAGGGAGCGAAGTATTTCGGCCGACTCCTTTGATCAGAGAGATCCTGGGACTCCAAACGATGACTCTGACATTAAAGGTATGTCTACAAGATCTTTGAGACTCAGAGGGAAGTAGGTGTTCCCTGGGGAAGGCTTCTGACCTTCAGTAGAGGCCAGAGGCTGCTGTCAGTGAAGCGGGAGAGGAGGTGGCAGACCCTGGAAGTCTTGCAGCTTAGGATAGACCACTGCTTCTCATTTCTTCCTCATTGAAGACGAGTCTAGAACACTTTGTTCTTGCTCTTGAAGGTGTATGGCTTGATCAGATATGTTACAGGCCTAGCCCATGTTTGTAAGCACATTTCTGGCCTGCACTGTGGTCCTTCAGTCGAGCAGTTGCTGCAGGCAGCTGTGTCTGCGGCCCACACTGGAGCAGTTCCTCTGACATTCCCGCCTTGGAGAAATCCTCCAAGACTTGCCTTCTGTGCTTTCTGGTTGCCACTTTGCCAGACTGATAAACACAAGGGGAAGCCTTAATGGCCCTGGCACTAGTCCAGAGCTGTCACAGCTGATTTCAGTGTGGCAGGAATGAGTGGCTCCCAGATGTGGTAGAAATTTGGCAGGCACCACAATGGAACAAGTCGGGGAAGAGTATTGGTATGGGGCTTTAGGCTTTCTTCTTCCTACAGTAAAACAAAAACAAAACAAAAACAAAAAAAAAAATTCTTAAGAGCAGGCCAGAATGTGAAGCTACTGTTTAAGAAGTGAAAGTGAGATTTCCTCAGCCCAAAATGAAAGTGTGAACCTGAGTAACCGCTCCTGCCTCTCTCGCTTCCTTTTTCCCCTCCCTTTCTGAAGTGTTCTTGGAAATCCTGTTATGAATCCCAACACTCTCCTGGGGCCTGGGGGTGCAGACAGCAGCACAGATAGTTGTCATCCTTAAGAATTTGAGGGCACCTAGAAAGCCAGCCATCAGACCATCTGTATGAAATATGATAAATGCTAAGTTACTAGAAGGGAGCTATGAGTTTGATTACCAGGGGCATCCTGTCATGTCTAAGAGGTTTCAAAAAGAGTGCCAGAAAGAAAGGACGTTCATGCTAATATATATTGCAGACAGGAGAGGACGGAGGAGTGGTGCATAATGAGTCATTTAGGGAAAAGTATTTGAAATATATGAGTAAAAGAGATCATTTCTCTTAGCGAGGAACTTGTGTGTGATGATGCTTTAAATGCTAGCAGGATGGCTGGGAGGAACCGCCTGTTCTCCCTGTGACAGCGAATCTTTCATTCTTTTAGAATGTAATTCTGCAGACCACATCAAGTCCCAGGAGTCCCAGCACACACCACACTCCATGACCCCATCAACTGCAACAGCCCCCAGGTCTTCCACTCCCTCCCATGGCCAAACTCCTGCCCCAGAGCCCATACCTGCTCAGAAGACGCCAGCCAAAGTGGTGTATGTGTTTTCTACTGAGATGGCAAATAAGTAAGTGGTGGCTATGTCTTAATGTTGAGCTTGCCGTGTGTGTTTTGAGACCAGAGTTGCTCTACTGTGTTGTCCAGGGCAGCTACTGACGTGCTTCCTTGCCTGTGTTGGGAGAGGGAGAGGACGGTTATGTAAACGCAGGTTGAATGTACACTATACAAATTTCTGCAACCTGTGTGTCCTTTTTTTAAAAAAATATCACAAACAGTAAATGTCTATAATAGAATAATGAGAAAATATAGGAAGAAAAATCTCTGGAATTCACCAAAAGTAGCTACTGTGAACATTTTGCTATATATGTTTCAAGTTGTTAGATAATGTAATGAGTTTTTGTTTACGTACCAAGAATACTTTCATACACTTTACCCTCTTCATTTTCTCCCAAGGTGAAATGTGGATCTTCACAGTCTTACTCTATCTCTAGGTGTTGGGATTCCATATCCGACTTTCCTAGGTGGTGTGTGAATGAGAATTTTCTATGAATCACCTAACTAGATTGATCTTTTTAGTGTGTTTTTATTTTTTGTTGTTGTTGTTTTGTTTTGTTTTGTGGTTTAATGCCTATGTAGGCATTCACTCACAACCATCTTCTAACTTCAGATATTTGATGGTAAATGATAAGCATAAATAATAAAGTATGTTTCTTTTGATTTCTTCTCATTCAAGATTCCTAGTAGTCCCTTTACCCCATGGGGTCATTAGCTTGTCTAGAATTACAGCTCGTGGAACAGAAGAAACAAGTGCTAGTGCATTGTCTCATCTGTCTTGCAGGGCTGCAGAAGCTGTACTGAAGGGCCAGGTTGAAACCATTGTCTCTTTCCACATCCAGAACATCTCTAACAGCAAGACAGAGAGAAGCACAGCCCCGCTGGTATGTTGTTTAGCCTTGAAATGATGGCATCAGGGTTCTGCAGTGGCTGAAGGGCAGTAATAAATCAAATGGAAAGGGAACGAGTCTTGGCGACCATGCAGTGCTCTGGGTATTTTACTCAGTTCTGCCATTGTGAGGTCTTAGGCATATCATCCGACTAGCTGCTTCTACTGAGAGAGGCTGGAGAACTTGGAAGAAAGCGAGATCTCAGCCTAATGACACCAGGATTAGAATCTGGTGACTCTCCAAATGATTATTTGTTTCAAATCAAGGCCCATTGAGTATTTTTTAATTGCTTGATATTGTCAGAAGTATAGCAAGTTAGTCTGTTTCCTCCCTGGATCGTAAACAGCCAGTATAAACTACACTAGAAAAAAAAAGTATTCTCTAATCTTATAGACTTCCACTTGTAATCAAAACTTTTATTTGTTGTGAAGAGGCATTGTACCAGATGCTGGGGGTGGGTAGAGATTTAAAAGTTCTAGACACAGTCTTTACTCTCAAAGAGCGTAAAGTACAATCCTGGGATGAGTCTTAAACATGAAAAAAAGTTGAATGGCAGTAAATGATGAGTTATAATTTAAGATAAATTAGATGGCCTCTTGTCTAGCTTGTGTGTGAAAGAGGGCTCCATCTCCAGGGCAAGCAGCACCTGTGCTTTCCTGGATTCAGAAAAGGTGCTTTCCAGCCCTGCACCCCTCGGCTGCTCAATAAAAACCCTTTGTCCGGGGTGTGTTGCCGTGCAGCCCAGTGCTTTATTGATGCTATGACAGTTCCTGACACAGTTGTCACCTCTGCCTCATCTGGTACTAAAATGACTTTGGAATAGGAGTTAAAGGAGGATTGGTAAAGACCGATTTGATTGGTTTCCTCTGCTGTAGTCGCTTTATGAAATCAGTACCCTCCTACAGCAAACTCATCAAGACTGGGCTGCAATACCAAACTGAAATCGCAGCTAAACAGAGGCGTCCTCCACCAAGAAATCACAGACCTGGAACATGCTTTTGATGGTTCAGAACACACAGGTTCAGATCACAAACACATGTACACTGTAGACACTTGTAAATGAAACACAAACTGTTCGTATGCATAGGTGCCCACAAAGATTCATGTCCAGATTTGCCCACGGGCAAACATTACAGCTCAGCTGAGAGCAGAAACATGGACATCATCTAAACACAGTGTCCATATTGTCGGTGATAGGCCTTTATCTAGGATATAGTATAGCAGCAGTGGTCCTTAAGTGATCAGCAGTCATCCAACCTCTTAAAGGGGGGACAGCCTTGTTGATGGGAAAAAAACAGATCTGAGACACTATGAGCTAGACAGTCTCGGATTTCTCCACAGACACGTCCTGCCTTCAGATTAGCTTACTACAGCCAATATAAAAATTATCAAATACGGAATCAGTGATCACAAACTGAAAACAGAAACCAGAGACGCCAGGCCCATGGAAACCCAAGGAGGAAGTGGGTAATCACTCTGTCAGGAGGTGTGGCATGGAGCAGCCTTCCTGCCTTCCCTGCTGCTGTGACTGGCAGAGCACAAAGCCACATGTGATTTTTGTTTCTTTCATGTGGAAACATCAGCCCTTTTGGTTGATAAGGAGAAGGCTGTATAATCAGGAAACAGAAAGAAGGTGTTGGGTATAACCTTCCACCTGCCCAGGGACTAATCTTTCCTTAAATCAAATGTATGCAGTAGACGTGTAGTCTCAAACCTGTCCCTCAAAATAGACTCTCAGAGGTGTTCAGTAGAGTGCCTTTTGCCTGGCACATTTATGAACTTATTGGGCCTAACTTTCAGGAAGGGAAAGAAGGTTTGACATAAGGTTTAAAAAATGGTTATCTAGGGCTGGAGAGATGGTGAAGCAAATAAGAGCACTGACTGCTCTTCCAGAGGTCCTAAGTTCAATTCTCAGCAACCACATGGTGGTTCACAACCATCTGTAATGGGGTCTGATGCCCTCTTCTGGTGTGTCTGAAGAGAGCAATGGTGGTGTACTCACATGCATAAAATAAATACATCTTTAAAAAAAAATGGTTATCCATGAGCAATTTGAAAGGAAGTATCGCTATAGGTTTATGTTACTGGGATACAACTTTTATATTTTGTTTCTTTAATTGTCCTGCTCAATTCACCATTATGATACAAGGCATCTTATTTGTCTTCAGAACACACAGATGCCCACCCTTCGGAATGATCCAAAACCTCTCCCACAGCAGCCGCCAGCTCCTGCCAACCAGGACCAGAACTCTTCCCAGAATGCCAGACTGCAGCCAACTCCTCCCATTCAGGCACCAGCACCCAAGCCTGCTGCAGCCCCGCGTCCCCTGGACCGGGAGAGTCCTGGGGTAGAAAACAAACTGATTCCTCCTGTGGGCAGTCCTGGGAGCTCCACTCCACTGCCCCCAGATGGTACTGGGCCAAACTCAACACCCAACAATCGAGCAGTGACCCCTGTTTCCCAGGGGAGCAATAGCTCTTCAGCAGATCCCAAAGCTCCCCCACCTCCACCAGTGTCCAGTGGCGAGCCCCCCACGCTGGGAGAGAACCCCGATGGCCTATCTCAGGAGCAGCTGGAGCACCGGGAACGCTCCTTACAAACTCTGAGAGATATCCAGCGTATGCTTTTCCCTGATGAGAAAGAATTCACAGCGGGACAAACAGGGGGTCCCCAGCAGAACACTGGGGTTTTAGATGGACCTCAAAAAAAATCAGAAGGGCCAATACAGGCCATGATGTCTCAATCCCAAAGCCTTGGTAAGGGTCCTGGGCCCCGGACAGATGTGGGAGCTCCGTTTGGCCCTCAAGGACATAGAGATGTGCCCTTTTCTCCAGATGAGATGGTTCCACCTTCTATGAACTCCCAGTCTGGGCCCATAGGACCCGACCACCTGGACCATATGACTCCCGAGCAGATAGCATGGCTGAAGCTGCAGCAGGAGTTTTATGAAGAGAAGAGGAGGAAACAGGAGCAGGTGGTGGTCCAGCAGTGCTCTCTCCAGGATATGATGGTCCATCAGCATGGGCCCCGGGGAGTGGTCCGAGGGCCTCCCCCTCCATACCAGATGGCTCCTGGTGAAGGCTGGGCGCCTGGGGCAGAGCCATTTCCTGATGGTATCAACATTTCACATTCTTTGCCCCCAAGGGGCATGGCTCCCCACCCCAACATGCCAGGGAGCCAGATGCGCCTTCCTGGGTTTGCAGGAATGATAAATTCAGAAATGGAGGGGCCAAACGTGCCCAACCCGTCATCCAGACCAGGTCTCTCTGGAGTCACTTGGCCAGACGATGTGCCAAAAATCCCAGATGGTCGAAATTTCCCTCCTGGCCAGGGTGTCTTCAGTGGTCCTGGCCGAGGGGAACGATTTCCAAACCCCCAAGGCTTGTCTGAAGAGATGTTTCAACAGCAGCTGGCAGAGAAGCAGCTGGCTCTCCCCCCAGGGATGAGCATGGAGGGCATCCGGCCTGGCATGGAAATGAACAGGATGATTCCAGGCTCCCAGCGCCACATGGAGCCGGGAAGTAACCCCATTTTCCCTCGGATACCAGTCGAGGGTCCTCTGAGCCCTTCCCGGGGTGACTTTCCAAAAGGAATGCCTCCACAGATAGGTCCTGGTCGGGAACTTGAGTTTGGCATGGTTCCTGGTGGGATGAAGGGAGATGTCAATCTAAACGTCAACATGGGATCCAGCTCTCAGATGATACCTCAGAAGATGAGGGAGGCTGGGACAGGCCCTGAGGATATGATGAAATTACGCCCTGGTAGCTCAGAAATGCTGCCTGCCCAGCAGAAAATGGTGCCCCTGCCATTTGGTGAGCACCCTCAGCAGGAGTATGGTGTGGGCCCCAGGCCATTCCTTCCCATGTCTCAGGGTCCAGGCAGCAACAGTGGCTTGCGGAATCTCAGAGAACCAATTGGGCCCGACCAAAGGACTAACAGCCGGCTCAGTCATATGCCACCACTACCTCTCAACCCTTCCAGTAACCCCGCTAGCCTCAGCACAGCTCCTCCAGTTCAGCGTGGCCTGGGGCGGAAGCCTTTGGATATCTCTGTGGCAGGCAGCCAGGTGCACTCCCCAGGCATCAACCCTCTGAAGTCTCCTACAATGCACCAAGTCCAGTCTCCAATGCTGGGCTCACCCTCGGGGAACCTCAAGTCCCCTCAGACTCCATCCCAGCTGGCAGGCATGCTGGCAGGCCCAGCTGCTGCTGCTTCCATTAAGTCCCCTCCTGTCTTGGGGTCTGCTGCTGCTTCGCCTGTTCACCTCAAGTCTCCATCACTTCCTGCCCCATCGCCTGGATGGACCTCCTCTCCCAAACCTCCCCTTCAGAGTCCTGGGATCCCTCCAAACCACAAAGCGCCCCTCACCATGGCCTCCCCAGCCATGCTGGGAAGTGTAGAGCCAGGTGAGTATGCTTCCGCCTTGGAGCTAGGGGTTGCTACAACCTGAGTTTGCATTTTAAGGAAACTTATGTCTTGATCGGATAGTCAGAGGCAGTGGCCTTTGTCAAATTTTGTTGCAAGGTACATGACTGTCATTGCTTACGTAAAGTTATTTGCAAACATCCATTCCTGGCAAAGATGATGTATGAGGGACTGGTGAGAGGCTTGAAAACAGACCTGCAGAGATGGTCTTAGTTCCCTGAATAACTGACATTCGCATGTGGATCCATGGTGGTGCAATGGAATGATGACTGCTTAAGTGTGGCTTCCTAAAGTCCTGCAGTGCCCACTTGAGCGGGTTAGCATCCAGTCAAAAGAATGAGCATAACGAGCCCAAGCAGAGGGGGGCCCCTGTCTAAGACCCATGACAGTCCTGTATGTGTCAACTGTGAAAACTTAAGCAAGCTCCTTGGTAAGCTGCTCTAGCCACACATCAGCTTCAGTTTGTTACAGCATTTTCTTCCTAGGAGAGGCTCTGGCTGATGATGGTAGTTTCCCGAATTGGGACCAGAGGTGGTCAGTGAGGTAGCCTGGGGTGTTAACGACCGGGTCGGTGCCATCTCCACTTGGGAAACACTGGAATCAGAATAAAGCAGGCGATTTACCCTGGCAAGCTAAAGGCTCTCTCTGTGGGGTGGCAGTTCACTAGCAGTTGAATGGAACCGCCAGCCACCTCAGACATGTTTGTCATGGGAATGAATCAAGAGTTTGGGCAGAGTGATGGGGTTTGTGCCTGAGGTACGAGCACACTCCTGTCTCATTGGAATGCAGATACCTGAATCGAACTCTAAATTACAGTTGCCCAGGGAGAGAAACCCACTTGTTCAGCACCCTTCAGTGAGACAGTTATCTGTCAGCCTTGTTTTTCCCGAGATGGAGCCAGTTATTTCTAGCACATTCCTGGCCTGCTCATCTTTGCACCTGCTGATCCTTTACCGCTCCATCACACTGAGCTCTCCCTCTGCACATAGAGCTCGGCTGAAGACTGACTGACCCCTGCCCCAGCTCTAACAACACTGCCCTGTTCATCTGACTTGTTCTCGGCCTCACTGGGTCAGAGCTGTAGTGCCCAGCACCCTTCAAGAAACATCTAATTCCCTGCCCTATTCTGCTTTGTTCTCTTAGGTGGCCCCCCACCTCCTACAGCCAGCCAGCCTGCCTCGGTGAACATCCCCGGAAGTCTTCCCTCTAGCACACCTTACACCATGCCTCCAGAGCCCACCCTTTCCCAGAACCCACTCTCGATTATGATGTCTCGAATGTCCAAGTTTGCAATGCCCAGTTCCACCCCATTATACCACGATGCCATCAAGACTGTGGCCAGCTCTGATGATGACTCCCCTCCAGCTCGCTCGCCCAACTTGCCATCAATGAATAGCATGCCAGGTAAGACATGGAGCTGGTACAAGGCAAAACAGGAACTTTGGAAAGTGTTTATTCAATAGCCATAGACCTGCATAGATGGAAATTTAATAAGTTGAAAATTTTGCCAGTCAAATTTTTATGTGAAGCTCAGCCTGGAGGACTGATGCTCAGATGATTCTGAGTCTGTGAGAAGGAAGGGTGGGTGTGCTCAGTTTTGTAGTGGTGATCTTGGGTGGGGGGGTGGCGCCTTGAGGTTTTGGTTCTCCTGCAGCAGTACTACAGAGCCTTTTTTTTTCTTTGTTTTTTTGTTTTTTGTTTTTTGAGACAGGGTTTCTCTGTGTAGCCCTGGCTGTCCTGGAACTCACTCTGTAGACCAGGCTGGCCTTGAACTCAGAAATCCGCCTGCCTCTGCCTCCCAAGTGCTGAGATTAAAGGCGTGTGCCACCACCGCCCGGCCAGAGCCTCTTTTTAATGTGCTGCCTGCACTGTCATTTCTAAGCTTCTGGGTTGCTTTTCTGGGAAAGCAGCTTCAGACCCGGGTTCTTGCCTCCTGTTCTAACTGCATCCCCTCCTATGCTCACTCCTGCCAGCCTCACTCACTAACAGGAAGTGATGTGGAATGGTGACGCTGATCATCAGAGAAGCCATGACTTTTCAGCCATGCACATCTGGTTCCCCTTTCATTCTGATTATTAGGCATACTGCTTATTTATCTTTAATTAACCAGGGTAGGACATGCTCTGTGATTGAAGCCACAGCCCTGCCATATTTGATTTTAATTCCATAGAGAACAGATACTTACGTGTCTCAGAGTCTGCCGTAGGACTGCGAGTATTCCTTATCTACTGGAAGTTACTGTTTTCTTTTAACGGTTCTATAACCTGGAGCTTTACTACCCTCTTAACGGCAATATGAAACAATATAAAATTCCACTTGAAGAAAAAAAAAAGACCTGTTTGGTTTCCTTCTTGATATTTGTGCTACTTGAACTTAAGAGACTCAATCTGTCCTTTATCCAAAGCCAGCTACACTTGAGCCACGCAAACAAATCCTGAACTGTCTCCAGTGAAGAAGACCATGTTCATTTGAACTGAGACCTTTTTAGAGGAAACTATTCCATGCTGTCTTTAGTCATACAGTTAAAGGCTTGGTGTTACGTTGTCTGCTTCCTGGTGCTACTGGCCTGTGTGCCTCCAAGTATGTCACCAACTTTTGGTGACAGGGATTATGTATTTCCCAGCACAATGCACATTTGATGCATAATAAGTTTTTGTTAATGTGTGATTCGTTATCATTTTCATGAGTTGCTCTTGGTTGAGTTGATTCCTTTGATGTCTTTATTTTTCTAGGAATGGGCATTAATACACAGAATCCTCGAATTTCAGGTCCAAATCCCGTGGTTCCGATGCCAACCCTCAGCCCGATGGGAATGACCCAGCCACTTTCTCACTCCAATCAAATGCCCTCTCCTAATGCCATGGGACCCAGCATACCTCCTCATGGGGTCCCAATGGGGCCTGGCTTGATGTCACACAATCCTATCATGGGACATGGGTCCCAGGAGCCTCCAATGGTACCTCAAGGACGGATGGGCTTCCCCCAGGGCTTCCCTCCAGTACAGTCTCCTCCTCAGCAGGTTCCATTCCCTCACAATGGCCCCACTGGGGGACAAGGCAACTTCCCAGGAGGGATAGGTTTCCCAGGAGAAGGACCCCTTGGTCGTCCCAGCAACCTGCCCCAAAGTTCAGCAGATCCAGCACTTTGCAAGCCTGGAGGCCCAGGGGCTCCTGACTCCTTCACTGTCCTGGGGAACAGCATGCCTTCCGTGTTTACAGACCCAGATCTGCAGGAGGTAATCCGACCTGGAGCCACCGGAATACCTGAGTTTGATCTCTCCCGCATTATCCCATCAGAGAAGCCCAGCCAGACACTGCAGTATTTCCCTCGAGGGGAAGTCCCAGGCCGCAAACAGCCACAAGGTCCTGGACCTGGGTTTTCACACATGCAGGGGATGATGAGTGATCAAGCCCCTAGAATGGGATTAGCATTACCTGGCATGGGAGGCCCCGGGCCAGTGGGAACTCCAGACATTCCTCTTGGTACATCTCCATCCATGCCAGGCCACAACCCAATGAGACCACCAGCCTTTCTCCAGCAAGGCATGATGGGACCTCACCACCGGATGATGTCACCAGCACAATCCACAGTGCCCGGCCCAGCCACCCTGATGACCAATCCAGCTGCTGCTGTGGGCATGATTCCTGGCAAGGATCGGGGGCCTGCTGGGCTCTATACCCATCCAGGGCCTGTGGGTTCTCCAGGCATGATGATGTCCATGCAGGGCATGATGGGACCCCAACAGAACATCATGATCCCCCCACAGATGAGGCCCCGGGGCATGGCTGCTGATGTGGGCATGGGTGGATTTAGCCAAGGACCTGGCAACCCAGGAAACATGATGTTTTAAGCTGCTACGATTGGATGTGCCGATCCTTGTCAAGATGAGATTCCAGGTCCTGTGAGCTGCTTTGATGGAGTTCCAGGAGTCCTTACTGTTGGTCATGCAATAGGAGAAGAGGGACCCGGGGCTGCTTTGAGGGAGGAGGGAACCAAGAATGTATGGATTTACCGGAAAACAAATTATTCATTTAATCAACAGGTGTGTTTTTTTTAAGATTTATTTTTTAAAAATTATTTTTGTGGACGTGGGGATCCCGTGACGGCACCTACTTTTGGGAATCTGTAGCCGTGTTTGAGAATCGCCATCGGTCATGTGTTGCACCGTTCTGTGTTTACGTCCTTTGGACTGGCTTCTCCCAGGATTCTTTTCTGTTTTCTTGACTTTTGATTTGGGCTTTATTTTGTGTGTGTGTACTGTACTATATTGTAAAAGGGATTTTAGCAGAGACTTTAGTCTTTGGGGCAGGAGGAGAACAGGAATGCTGGGCTGTTTACTTTAGATGGAGAATCCATCTTCAGACCTTGGACTATTTTCTTTCAACTCCAGTGTATAGAAAAACCAAACTACGACCTCAGAGCAGAGTATTAACGAAAAGCACAAAAAAAGGAACTGAGTTCAGCGAGGGGTGGGGGGAGGGGGGACATTTTTCTTTTTAAAAATACTGAAGCTTGGGACATTCGTTCTTCAGTTCGAGTGCTCTTCAGCACTGTCTGTCTCTCCCAGTATACAAACCCACCCTCACGGTTTCCTCTCCTCCTCTCCCCTCCTTCAGTTCCTCGGTTAAGTGTGTTTCCTTCCTGTGACCCCGCTGGTGACCCTCTGCTTTCCCCCTCTCTTCCCCGTGGCAGCTGCAATACCCGGGTTCTCTGGGGTTCTCCCGGGAACCTCGCCCCTGCCTCGGACGCCCCCTGGCCTCGTCCCTCCCAGGCTTTCCCTGCCCTGGTGTACTCTTCCTTGCCCGCCTTCTTTCTTGTTCTCCTTTTCTTAGGAATTCCCAAGTGAATTTTATTAATGTGGGAATGGAACCGATGCTAAAAGCTATCCAGGATTTTGTTTTTGTTTTAAATTTTGTGTTCCTTCCCTTTTCTCCCTCTTCCCATGCGTGAAACGTTCTGTGTAATCTTCATTAAATTTGGTACAAAACCACTCACCAGAGCTGTGGTGTCAGAAAAATAAATATATTGTTTCTTACAAAACTGAGCTGCCTTTTTGTCCCTTGGATTCCTGTTTGCTTCATGTCAGGGCTGTTGACTGCTGTGTGGCTGGAGTCCTAGTGCCGGAGCTGGCGGTGGAGATGAGGAAGGAGTGGCAACGACTCTCCCTATCTCGTGGAGTTGCTCCATCCTCTGGAATCCAGTCACAGCAGAAGAGCAACCCCTTCTCACAGCTGATCTTCCCCTCTAGAGCAGTGGTTCTCAACCGTCCTAATGCAGTGACCCTTTAATACAGTTCCTCATGTTGTGGTGACCCCCAACCATAAAATTGTCTTTGTTGTTGCTACTTCATCACTTTAGTTTTGCTACTGTTAGGAATCTGTTTTCCAGCAGTCTTAGATGACCTGTCACAGGGTTATTTGATACTTGGTAGGGGAACCTCTGCTCTAGAGCAAGAACTGGCCTTCACTAGGTTCCTGATGACAGGCAGCAAAATGGTGTAAATCAATCAAGAAGGCCAAGGCATTTAAATAAGCTCTGAGACCTCCCTGGATCTTCTTGATGTGAAATATTACCATACCTACACATCCTGTGTTTCGACTGTCCATGAGACTGTAGTCTTTTCTGCCCACTCTCCACCCTAGCCTGCCCCTGGTCACCTCTGCTAACCACACACGGCCTGTGCACAAGCCGATTACCATCATACAGGCCCAGCACATGGATGTCTATCCTACAAGTTACGCATTGAAGAACTTGGTGCTGCATCCCTGTGCAGTTGATTTTGTTCTGGCAAGCGTACTCCTTTTGAGTTGTAAGTGTGTGGAGCTCAGCGTGTGGGTGTCTGTGCATGTTTGTTCTTAGTGAGAGAAGCTGAGCCAGGAGCAGCAGGTGCGGAGTCAGACCTGTACAAATTGGACTTTGCTGGTGTTTCACACTCTGTTACCTGTGAATGCGGTTCTCTCTGACAAATGCTTCGGAGAGCTGCTTTCGTCTTCAGCTGTAGTGTCTGTCTGCTCAGGACAACAACAAACAAGTGGATGTGCACACTGGGGAATCCTCACTGCCAGTCCCCTTGGTGTGTACTTTCCTTTGGTTTTTAAGAGGACCTGTGAAATATACGATAATCACCTTTATGGAGGGGGCAGTGGAGCCCACACGTTTTAGAGACTTATTTTGATCTACTCTGTTGATACTGTATAACATTTTGTTGTAGAGGCATTAGGCTGGGAAAACGACCGTGATTCATGAATGTAGCTGCCCTGGTCTCTGATGTTTCAGACCCTGAATTACTTAGCGCAGAACAGGGTAAGCAGCATGAGGAACATGAGATGAAACCCTTAAGAGGCCAGCTGGTCCAGCTGCGGCAGCCCACACCTTATTGATGGTACTGGTATTGCGGTCACTAGTGGCTACTAGCCCTGGTAAGGAAGGTGTTCTAAAAGCCAGTGTTCACTTGGAGAGATGGCAGCAGTGGAGACAGCCAAGCCTGCTGGGGGACCCTGGGTGTGTCACTCCTCCCTTGCAGCCCCCTGCTGGAGAACTTGGAGTAAGGCAGGTCAGCGTTCCATTTTCTTAAGTTTTCTAGAGACTTGAAAACCTTGTTCTCGGCATCCCTCAGCCGCAGTTCATCTCAAGGACCTCTGTTAAGCCAAGCTTATGTGAGGTTTAGATGTAACTGGTAAATTAATAGGATTGTTGTAGAAATCACATTTTTTGAGAGATTGAATGTGGGTGCATGGAAAACTTAACAATGTAGTGTTTTTAATAAAGAGTGGCGAAGATGTAACAGTGACGTAGCAAGGGCTCAGCTGGTTTCCCCTCCCGAACTGTTTGGGTTTGAATGGAGAAAATGAGATCATAGCTTGTTACTTTCAGGACTAAGTGGTGTGCGGTGGGTCATAGCAGTTTTTAAGGGTTGGTGAGGACTATGCAGCATTTTCTCCAAAAATAATGTGATATAAAACAAGCCCATAGCTAGAAATGAAAATATGCACATGCATAACGATAGTCCTCTAATGAAGGGTGTGGCATGAGAAATTTAAACATTTTGTATGGCACAAAGGGACTGAACCCAGGGCTTCACATGCTACACGGGTGATCTACGATTAAGCTCTACACCCCCAGGCTAAAGCTAACCTTAACAATTTCACTGTTTGGAGCTGCTTTTGAAACGATTGATCCTTTTCTCCCGCCCTTCCTCACTGTCACCTAATGCTGTAAATTCAGTTCAATGGCATTTGTCAAGGTTGGCTTCTGGGATGTATCACCTGTTGAGGGAGATTAGATGGGGGCCCCGGCATAATTCAATAAGGGGGCTATCACTTTAGCACTCTTAATATAGAGGTCCCATGCTTCTGTTTTGCCCTGGGCTCCACAAATTGTTCAGGTGATTGTGACTGTGGTAGCTAAGTAAAGTCATGGTGCTCCACAGTGGTATGGGTCGCGCACCCCTGATTATTTTCTTAGCCTGCAGCTCCAGGTACCCTGGGAAAGAAGGCTTCTGTGTTGCATTTGAATGTTGTCTGTGTTAGTGGTTTCTTTTTTTCCTTTTCTGGGTGCTTTTAAAGTGCTGAAAAGAGAAGGGAGTTAGCCTTAACCCGAAGACTCATTTTAAGACTCATTTTGCTCAGCCAACACCGACAGTACCTACTGTGTGTCAGGGATTGTGCTGAGCCCAGGATAAAGAAACTGTAAATCCATTACAATACAACCTGGTGGCTACTGCAGAGCAAGTGGGAACAGAAAAGGGACAAGCAGCCTGGAAAGGAAGTTTCTTCAAAGGAAGGCTGATCTTTGAACTGACTCTCGAAGGAGAGAGGCTTTCTGGAAGACAGAGGTGGAAGGAAGCGAACAGCAAGAGCCTCTTTGAAGGATGGCAGATGTAGAGAAAATACTCAGAGAGGGGCTGGATCACACACACCCTGGTGTGGCCTTCTAGGACTTGAAACTTAAATTTTAAGCAAGGAAGCCTTGCAGGTATTGCCCTAAAGTTAACTGACCTCAGAAGGCTGGAGTTTGATGCCCAGTACAAATGTTTTAAGCAAGGAGATCAGGTGACTGGATTAGCTTCAGAAGTACATAAAATGGGGTGTGGGAGACAGGCTGGGTCAGGGAGGGGAGCCACGGGAAGACAGTAAACACCTGTGTAGTCTACAAAATCCTAAACTAATCTCCTCTGCTTTAAAAAAAAAAAAGTCAGATATCCCAAGTTCTTCATCGGTACTACACCTCTCTCATTTCTAGCTTTTCTGTAATTGTTTAAAAGTCATAAACTCTTATTTTTAAGAAAGTCACTAGAACTTTAATTCCTTGGTAGACTCAAAATAACACATTTAAAGCAGATCATTAATAATGCACAAAATCTAGTTTGTAGACAACATTTCTTATTGGAGGGAGCTAAATGGGAAAATAATGTTACAAGAGAGGTGCACTATAAGGATCATAATAAAAGGTTCTTTCCTCTGCCTCGTGTGCCTGTCAGGCCTCCTGTTAGGCAGGAGTCTTCTGCCTCTGTGTGGGTGACCACACTTCAGCTCTTAGCTTTCTGGCTCAGCGCTTAAGTGTGCTTGGCAAGCAGTACTGCTAGAGAAGGTGAGCATATCCGTGAATCTAATAGACCTGGTCGGCTCAGAAGTCGCTGCCTCACACATATTTAAAGCATGGGAAAGCTTGGTTATTTCACCAAGCACAAAAGAACAGGTATCTCTTGCAAAAATACTTCTTCAGGGCCCCCGAACAATTATGAGATGGCCCATGGTGTCAAAGCAGAAGTTAGAGTCCAGCTGAGAGAGTAAAGTACAGCTGTACTTACAGGAGTGGGAGGTGAGGTGCTGGTGAGGGATGGCGCTCAGTGTAGAGGGGACAGCACAGGGGTCTACAGGGCTTTGAGAAGATTTCGAAACCCTTGCTTGCTTGGGAAGCAGCCCCTACATTTCTTGCCTATTCCGGTGGCTAGAGTGCAGGTGAGGGCATACAATTTACAATTCTCTTGTTATCCAGTGTTCAATTAATTAGTGTGAATTTATATTTTCAAGATTTCATTTTATTTATTTACCACAGCAGAAAGCTCTTTCTATTAAAGTCTCTGGGGGAGCCTGTGTTTATTTCTCTTCTTCACCACACTTCCAGGGGCCTTCTTTTTTTTTTTTTTTTCTCACTTCCCACATTGACGCTCTTCCATTACCTGGGGAGTGACTTTCCCTGGAGACTCCCACAAATCTGAGATCTAAGCATTCGCCTTCCTGCTGGGCACTGAGGCCTGCTTTCCATGGCAGCTTCACTGTTAGGTGTGTGGTTCTCAGACTGGGCCCGGGCCCTTGCTAGGATCTGAATCAGCCCCTTTTGGTTCAGGCAAAAGACTTGGTTATAAGGGATTGTGGGGCACTGTGGTCTGTTTTCCAACTGCAGAAGATCTTCTAGGTTCAAGCATAGTTGTGGACACTGGTTGTCTGTAGTTGAGCTACTAAAAAGTTTTATGATTTTGGGCTGCAGAGAGGACTCAGCAGTTGAGAGCACAGAGGACCAGAGATCAGCTCCCAGCACCTGTGTCAGGTGGCTCACAACCACTCATAACTCCTTGCACCTATATATTTGCATAATTAAAAATATTTTTTAAAGTTTTATGTAAGCATGCAGTATTTATATGACTGTAAATAACTATGCTTCTTGATTCTTTGAGACATCATATGAAGTGTTTTGAACAGATTCATCTCCCACATGGAGGAAGAAGAGAGCCAGTTCAGCAGTTGTCCTCTGACCTCCACACGCACTGTGTGTGCAAACTGCAGTTCACACTCTGCATTGACAGTATTACCAAACATAGGCAGTGAGGACAGAATGGCCATGGGGATATGATCAGACCCTTCTTGCCATTTAATCTTTTCCTTTCCATGGACATTCCATCGGCAAACACGCAAGGCTCTCTTCTGACTGTTCTAGTTTGTCCAGTCACAACTAGTAAATGCCTTCTGTATGCCGATAGCAGTAAAGCTTTTAAGTTCTCTGCTCAGCCTATGCTCTGGACACACAAGTCACCCTGACACCTTAAACTTAACTGTCCAATCTCCCCATGATGCCACTTTCCCATTACAGGAAACAGCGTGTCTTCCCCCTGAGTCTCATGCAGAAGTCATCCTCTTTAAAACACGCTTATCAATTCTTTGAGAATATCATACAATGTATTTTGAATATATTCACCCCCATCTCCTCCCAAAACCATTCTCTTACTCTTCCTCTCCCAACTTTAGCATTGTTTTCTTTCTTTCTTTCTTTCTTTCTTTCTCTCTTTCTTTTTTTTTTCTTTCTTTCTCTCTCTTTTTCTCTTCCTTCCTTTCTTTCTTTCTTTATTTCCCTCCCTTTCAAGCCCAGTTTGTGTTCCTGGCTAGGGTGTGGGGCCTGCCTTGGTGTGTGGTTGACCTACCAGAGACTCTTTTCTTTCTCAGAAGGTACCAAATGCCAGTATCTGCTCAGTTGGTAGTGATACCTGGTGTTCCCCGCCCCCACCCCATCCCCGCACGCTGGGATTTTGTCTGGCTGGAGGTTATGCAGGTCTTAGGCATGTTATCACAACCACTCTAAGCTAGTATGTGCAGCTGCCCTGTCTTATCTGGAAAATACTGTTCCCTTGATGCTATTGACCGCCTCTGTGTGGCTCCTATAATCTTCCTACACCCTCTTCCTGAAAGATCCCTAAGCTCTGGGAGGAAGATATGGGAAGCTTTGGGTGAGATATGTATGTCCAATTTAGGGTCGAGCCCCCCACAGTCTCTTACTCTGTGTACACTGAGCAGTTTGGGAGGGTCTCTGTTTTAATTGCCATCTACTGTAAGGAGAAGCTTCTCTGATGAGGTCTGAGAGATGTTCTGATCTATAGGCATAGTAGTAAGTATTAGGAGTTTTAATACTATGTCCATTTAGCAGAACAATAGTATGGGGTTCTCCCCTAGGGCTTATGACCTATCTAGCCACAGGTTCTTGTCTCCATTCATGGTGCCAGATACGAGTTCCATGTCTTCGAGTGTGCCTTAGATCCACTCAGAAAGCAGTTGATTATTCCCATAGAATTCATGCCACTGTCGTACTACTGATGGGCATATCTCATCAAGTCAGTGGTAGTAGTTTGCAGGGTTTATAACTTGGCGAGAATGGGGCTTATTTTCTCCTTCAGCAATATGTATAGCACCTTCCAGTACTGTGAAAGCCAGCCAGTAAGGAAGAGGCTCACAGGTAAGTGCCAGCATGGTTTTTAAATGTTATTTCCAATCCTTTGCTCTTAACAAACTACCACATCCTCTTGTGTCTATTTCCAAAATATATCTTCAACTCATACACTTCTCTCCCATCACCTTAGTTCACGTTACCAACTATCACAAGGTGTTAGTTGTATTGCTTTTAATTTTAAAGGAAGTTACTGTGTATGTGTATGTGTGTATGATGTGGAGAATTGGGGAGAATTCTCTCCTACCTTTATATGGGTTCTGAGGGTCAAACTCAGGTCACCAACCTTATGCAGCACGTGGCTTTGCCAGCTGGGCCATCTTGCCATCAATTTGCTACTGTCTCAACCTCTACTTTCTCTTGTCCTTGTATTCAGGCCACTTTCCATATTGCAGGGAGTAAACTTACAGACACAAAGAGAGAAACATGCATACACACAGAAACACACATGCATACACACACACCACACGCACGCACTCCATAATTCAGCATCACGGAATTTGTTTACATCTCTCTTAGCTATAACTTCCGTGAGCCACTTTATGAAGTCAGGGATCTATTCTCTCTTGCTCATCAGTGGTTCACTAGCACCTGGCATCTGGTGTCTGCATTTGACAAGTGATCAGTAAATATTTGTTAAATGGACCAAGAACAGAAGGATCAGTACGAGCCTGGGTAGCTAGGTAATATTTCACGGTGGTTGTGTGATACATGGATTGGAGCCTGAAACGAATCGGAAAGGGATACACAAAGGCGCAACACAGCTAAGGGAAAAGAAGTGGGAAGGAACAGGTCAAGGCAAGGAAGCCAGCTGACATCAAAGGGACAGCTTAAGTAACGCAAACCAGTTGAGTAATAGAGTATGGAGTTGAAAAGATAGGAGGAAGAACAGTCTCAGAGGCTGAGAGACGGGACCGCATCTTGATGAGGGAATCAACTGGGATGTGCTCTTTGGTCTTTTATCAAGGCAATTATTGGTGCACTGTTCATAAAATGAGGCGGGCAGGCACATGCAAAGTGAACAGGATAAAGGCAAAATCGAAAGAGCTTACAGTGACAAACTCAGTATTTTTCTGTTTGGAGACGAGGCTGCTGGCAGTGGTGTGGAGAGAAAAGGGTGAATGAACATGCTTTGAGGGAAGAACGCCAAAACTTCAGTAGAATGAACATGCTTTGAGGGAAGAACGCCAAAACTTCAGTAGATACCAGGAGAAAGGAAAAGTCAGGTGGGAGATTGAAGCAACTGAAAGATAACAGAGGGGATTCAACCGCTGCGCAGAAGTCACGTGTGTCTCTGCTGAAGCAGCTCCGCAGCACAGGCTACTCCATGGATAGCAATAGCGCCAGTTCTAACAGATGTTGAGAAAATTGTACCACATAATGAGTTTGGTTTCTGTGGTGGTTTGAATGAAAGCTCCTAGGGATGGCGCTATTAGGAGGTGTGGCCTTGTGGGAGGAGGTGTAGCTTTGAGGTTTCAAATGTTCAAGCCAGGCCCAGCGTCATTCTCCCTGCTGCCTGCCCATCCAGATGCCTGTGTGCTGCCATGTTTCCCACCATGCCGATAATGGACCAAACCTCTGAACCTGTAAGACCGCCCCTAAATTAGATGCTTTTACTTATAAGAGTTGCTATGGTCATGGTGTCTTTCACAGCAAGAGACACCCTTACTAAGACAGCTTCTTTTTTTTTTTTCTTGCCTAAAAATGGGTCCCAATTCACTTTTAGGAGTAGATACAGAGTAAGGACTGTCCTTATTTTACATGCCAGTCTCCTAGAGAGTAAAAATGGCCCTGATGTTCCTCCCAGTAATCTCTGTCCCATAAACTTCCCTGTTCACCTGCCGTTATCTCCCCTGGTCCTCACAGTTTCTCCGCATCAATTTGTACACACATTGCAGGAAGTGTTCAGCGCCAGTCTGACCCCACGCTTAGGCAGCAGTTACCTCAAGTCATCCCAAGCTTCATTATGATCTACTGTCTCTTAGTCTCAAGAACCTTAGAAGCTTATCCTAAAATTCCGTATGTTGATTCTTTGTAATTTTGTATTCAAAGGGAAGCTGTCCTGATTTTCTTGAAAGTGATGAAAAGACCCAGAAGGGTCCTCATACTTCTGAGGCATTTTTTTTTCACTCATTATTTTGGTTTTGTAGAAAAGAAAGAAAGAAAGAAAGAAAGAAAGAAAGAAAGAAAGAAAGAAAGAAAATGAAACCACAGCCTACAATTTACCATTTTAACCATTTTAGATCTATGTGAAGATGCTATGTATTTAGTACATTTAACTCACTGTCTCTGTACTGGCTGTTTTGTGTCAACTTGACACAAGCTAGAGTCATCAAAGAAGGAGCCGCAGGTGAGGAAATGCCTCCATGAGATCCATTTTCTCAGTTAGTGATCAGTAGGGGGGGGTCAAGCCATAGCAATGGGCCCTATGCCTAGGCTGGCAGTCCTGGGTTCTAAAAGAAAACAGGCTGAGGAAGCCAGTAAGCAGCATCTTTTACGGCTCCTGCATCAGCTCCTGTCTCCAGGTTCCTTCCTGCTTGAGTTCCTGCCTGACTCCTTTGGTGATAGTTGGGACCTCGGTAAAAGGTTAAGGCCTAGGTAACAGTTACGGGGCTAGCCTGCCAACATAAAGAAACTGTTTCTGTCGTTAGTAGGAAACTTTCTAATGCCAAGATTGATTCCATATTCTGTTCTGTGCCCTTGGAAACCAATCATGATAGAAGTCAGAGGAACTGTTTTATATAGTTACCCACAGTCAGCTTGGACTTGAATCAAGCACCCGACAGCATTTCCTGTACCTATATATAGGCTTTTATGGTATAAGCTAACCCCTGGGTTGGACCTCAACATAAAAGAGACACTCGCACCAATATAAGAAACTATTTGGAATTTTGGAATAAGACTTACATTTTGTGTAGTGGTCAAGTAAAGTTTAAGTTCCCAAGACTTCCCTGGGACCTGCCATCCTACTTAGCAGAAATGTCAGCTACATGGTAGGGGACATACTGGTTGGGAAGTTAAGACATGAATGTTAGACAAGGCAAGTACCCTGTCACAGTTGAATACTCCAACCAATGGGAGCAGGTTGTGTACAACAAAGACATGTTCCCAAGGAAACCCCCTATCCCTAAATCCTGATTGGTGGCGTAACTTGGCACAGATGTTTGTGGATTTAGGGCTTAAAGACTCTGTAGGATCTTAACTTGGAGTCATGGTTCAGCTCCTGAATCTGGACCATGGCCCTGGTCGACCAGTCCTGGGGCGCATGCTCAATAACTGTCCCTGTCTGACTGAGATCAGCGTTTATGTGGTTTGTGAGGGGATTCCTGGACCCCAACAGTGATGAACAAAGATGTGGAAGTGTAAGCCAGATAATCCCCTCCTCCCCAGCTTTCATCTTTGGCCTTGGTGTTTTGTTGCAGCAACAGAAACCCTAAGACAGCATCCATCACCGCCATCTGTCTCCAGAGATTCTCCAAGATAAAAACTGAAGCTCACATGAAACATCTGCCCATTCCTGTCCCTTGGACTCTGGCAACTGCCTTTCTACTTTGTTTTTTAGGAAGTCCCCATAAGTAGAATTGTATATTTGTGATTTTTTTGTGTCTGGCCGTTCCACGTAGCATGTCTTTAAGGTTCATCCATGCTGTAGATGTGTCAAAACTATGTATTCTTTTAAAGGCTAATTGATACTCCATTATATGATATGTATATATATATATATGTACATACATATATATATATATTTGTCTATCCAGTCATTGTTTATTTTCTAAGATTTATTTTTTACAAGTGATAAAGTGAATTACCCCAATGCCCATATTTTTTTTCTAAAACTGTTAGAGCTAGTCTTTACATTGACATCAATTCAGCCCTTTATCCACATGTTAAATGTATGTGTATAATCATTATAAGTTTACTTATCTAGTTCACCTTGTTCATTTACCCATCAAATAATTCATTCTCTGTCTCTTTGTCTCTATTTCTGTGTCTCTGTCTATGTCTCTATGTCTCTGTCTCTGTGTCTGTCTCTATCTGTGTGCCTCTCTGTGTGTCTCTGTCTGTCTGTCGGTCTGTCTGTGTCTCTCTCTCTCTCTCTCTCTCTCTCTCTCTCTCTCTCTCTCTCTCTCTCTCTCTCTCTCTCTCTCTCTCCCTCCCTCTCTGGCAAGGTCTTGCTATGTTGGCCAAAATGGCCTGGAGCCTTCAACCCTCCTGTCTCTCTTCCTTCCTTCCTTATTTCCTTTCTTTCTTTCTTCCTTCCTTTCTTTCTAACTTATATGTGTGTTTGCATGTGCCATGTGTGCATGGGTGCCTGCAGAGGCCAGAAAAGGGCATTATGATATGCCTTGGAGTTATAGGCAGTTGTGAACTGACCTATATAGATGCTAGGAACCAAACTTGGGTCCACTGGAAGAGCAGTAAATTAACCACTTAACCATTGAACTCTCTCTCCAGCCCCAGGATTCTTTTAATCAGTATCCACTAGGCTAAGCATTCATCCAGCAGTAAACTGATCACATGTGGTCCTAAACCACTCCCACCAAACTCAGAGTCTAGTAAGGAAGTCAGAGAGAGCATTTACAAGTCCAGGCGTGATGGGAAGGAAGAGGAGACAGTTATCATCTAAGCTAGGTAACCCACCACGACCAATGTTAGCAAATGTCCCGGGAATCTTCCATCCACTGGCCGGCCTCTTAGCCCTCAGGAGCAAGGAACTCATTTAAGTTCCATCTCCAAAGGATGGTTACTGCTTTCACTCCGGTGCTCACAGCCTCTTGTTTGGGAGAAATAAGGCATCGCCAGTCTTAGGTTCCGTGGTCCATGGAGGACCTTAAAAACTGAGGTCATCTTTGCCTTAGTACTTTTGCTCTCTGAGGCTAGAAATGTGTCTCTTGGTTTTTCACATGTTGCTGTCGGACACAGCTCGTGTGAGTTCTTTAACTGTCTCGGGGTATTGTTCATTAGATATGAAGATCCGAGCCCATTAGAAGCAGCCTGGTGCTCTGCCCTTGCTTCCCCAAAGCTTCCACCCTCTTAACCATGCTCATTTGGCCATTTCAGCCTGAAGAACAGAGTGCTTGCATTGGAGAGATTTATACGGGAAGAAAAGGATTTGGAATTGTGCTGGTTCATGTTTCGTCAGCTTGACACAAATTAGGTCCATCTCTCTCTCTCTCTCTCTCTCTCTCTCTCTCTCTCTCTCTCTCTCTCTCTCTCTGTGTGTGTGTGTGTGTGTGTGTGTGTGTGTGGAGGAGTAGCCTCACCTGAGAAACCGCCTCCATCAGATTGGCCTGTAGGCAAGTCTATTGGAACTTTTTATTTCTTTTTTAAGATTTATTTATTATTATATGTAAGTACACTGTAGCTGCCTTTAGACACACCAGCACAGGGCATCAGATCTCATTACAAATGGTTGTGAGCCACCATGTGGTTGCTGGGATTTGAACTCAGGACCTTCGGAAGAACAATCAGTGCTCTTAACTGCTGAGCCATCTCACCTGTGGGAACCAGTTCCCCCTGTGGGAACTTTCTTGATAAATGATTGATGCGGGAGGGCTCAGCCTGCTGTGGGTAGCATCACCCATGGACAGGTGACCCCAGTGGTATAAGAAAGGAGCGGAATGTGACTCTGAAGAGCAAGTCAGTAAGCAGCGCCCTTCTGTGGCCTCCACAAAAGCTCCTGTTTCCAGGTTCCTGCCTTACTTGAGTTCCTGTTCTGATTTCCCCTCATGACGGACATTAAGGTATAAAATGAATTAAACCCTTTCTTTCACAACTTGTTTTGGTCATGTAGTTTGTTTGGTCACATCAGTAGATAGCAAACTAAACTGGAATTAACTGGCTTTACTGGGGATTGAGCCTCATGCTAAAACAACCACTCTGTCAAATGAGTATCCTCCCTGGCCCGTCTTTGGGTTTTGTGGGTCTTCAATTCTGTTCCAATGATCTACCTGCCTGTCACTGTACCAATACCATGCAGTTTTTATCACAATTGCTCTGTAGTACAGCTTAAGGTTCCGGATGGTGATTCCACCAGAGGTTCCTTTATTGTTGAGAATAGTTTTGGCTAGCCTGGATTTTTTTGTTATTCCAGATGAATCTGCCAATTGCTCTTTCCAAGTCTGTGAAGAATTGAGTTGGAATTTTGATGGGGATTGCACTGAATCTGTAGATTGCCTTCGGCAAGATGACCGTTTTTACTATATTAATCCTGCCAATCCATGAGCATGGGAGATCTTTCCACCTTCTGAGATCTTCTTCAATTTTCTTCTTCAGAGACTTGAAGTTTTTGTCAAACAGATCTTTTACTTGCTTAGTTAGGGTTACACCAAGGTATTTTATATTATTTGTGACTACTGTGAAGAGTGTTGTTTCCCTAATTTCTTTCTCTGCCTGTTTATCCTTTGTGTAGAGGAAGGCCTCTGATTTGCTTGCGTTAATTTTATATCCAGCTACTTTGCTGAAGTTGTTTAGTTGCTGAAATTTGCAATCCTGCCTTAACCTCCCAAGTGCCGGGGTTGTAGTGTGTGTCACTGTTACAGCTCCTCCATTACACCTTTCCCCTATAGACTGGGCCTGCTTTTGCCTTCACTATCCCCAGAAGAAACCTTTAGTTTTCCTCCCACCTGACACTAGCCAAGTTTATGGCGTCCTCATTAAAAGTGAAGGAAGCTGAGGAAGGGACTCATTAGGGCTTAAGTGGTGTGAGGTGATGTGTCACCCACATGTGTAGGGAGAGGATGGCACATCTGGACTGACTGTGGAGATGAGTGCTCCCTCCATGAATGTGAGAGAACAGAAAGCCAAGTAGAGGCTAAGAACTAAGCCCATGAGCTCAGCAGCACGAAGGGGGGTAAAGCTCCAGCAGAAGGAATGCAAGCTCAAAGGAACTTATGAAAATGTTCCCACTCGCTTCCATCTCTAAACTAGCAAGGAAATGGCAATTCAGGTGGAAAGAATCAGCCATTAAAGTAGCTAAGGAAACACTAAATTGCAAAAAGCCCAAATGGTGGGGACAGTGGCATCCAGAAGTAGATGAGGCAACCCAGGGCCAATGTCCTCAGGAATCAAATCACGAACAGTGGTGCTTGGAAGTGCTTGATGCATTCCTCTTCCAGAGAGCAGTTCTGGCAGAGAAGAAGAAACAGGAGTATGGTATGGATGTGCATGTGTGTACGCGCACGTGCATGTGTATGCACTCGAGTGTGTGTGTGTGTGTGTGTGTGTGTGTGTGTGTGTGTGTGTAGATATTCTACACACTATGTGAACTAGTAGGTTTGGCAGTCAGCACCAGGCAAGTGATGGAGAAAGTAGATGGAAAATGAAAGGAAAACAGAAGTAAGCAGTGTGAGGCGACAGAAAAATTGTTTTAAGAGAAAAGAAGGTGCCCACTGAGTGAGAAAGATTGGATAATAGAATTCCTGCCATCCTTGACAGAGAAATCACAAGACACAGGGAAGGAACCTGGGCCCAGGGTGGAAGATACCAGACAGCAAGAGGAGCAAGTACCACTTGAGAGAAAGGAGGCAGAGGTAAGGGAAGATGCATTCCAGAGGACACTACAGAGACAGGAGTGGCAAAAGCCAAGATCACATGGAATCCCGGGCCTGTTTTTGCCTCTCTCCAGGTGCAAGGATGGTTTTTGTGAAACTGATGTCAGATAACACAGGTGTGTGTGCTTAGGGTTTATCTGAGCATTTCTGAGTCACCGCAGAGCTTGCAATGCAAAGACAAGATCTGAAATGGCTTCAGCAGTGAGTTCAAAGGCTCACAGATGCACCCCCTTGTCTCTTACACTACGTGCACACATGCACATGCGTGCACACACACCCACACACATGCACACCACTACACACACACACACACACACACACACACACACAAAACCCTACATTCCACATTCCACATTTGCTTTCTCAGAACTGCTCTGGAGGGGAGCATCTATCATTTTCAATGCTGTGCCTCCTGGTGGCCATTTACTTCATGACTGGACCCAAGGGTGACTGGTGCCAGAGCAGCTCTGACAACCCCAGCATGGAGGAGAAACTGGAATACCTGGAAAATCAGGTCAGATTGCTCAATGTCTGCCCAAAAAGGGCTCTCAAGAGCCTGAGCCATTCAAAGGACAAAGGACAAATGAAGGTCAGCTGATCGGCCTGAGCGGAAGACTCCAATTTAAGATCTCGGGATTAAAAAAAAAAATGGTAGAAAGAAAAAGAAAACAACTGTCACTATCTCAATAAACTGAGCAAGAACACGGTGCCTAGGAGCAGTATTTCCCATGGTGTTTCAGTCTCAGGTGCCTGCTGGAGAAGGAAACAATCACTCATGCAACCCATGTGAAATTGCTGTTAGAGAAAAACCATATTTGTTAAGCAAAGGCTGGCTATAACCGTATTAGCTGTCTGGTCAGAGAAATATGTCGGTGCATAGAACAGAAGTTAGCTTCCCCAAGCACTTAAATGCATCTATTTTTAAGGTTTTTAAATAAAGGCAGGTGAGGAAGAAACAAGTCCCTCTGAGCACCACTTCCCTTGGCTCCTCATGTCACCCTTAGTGCCACCTGGCTCTGTAGCCCATACTCAGCTCCAGCCCTAGGGTTCTAGCAGGCACCAAATGATGCCTCTTCTCTCCCAGGATTGATTCAAAAGCCTCTTGCTGCCCCAGATTCTCAGAGATCGGGCTTCACAGGCAGGTGAAGCCGTGACTGGTCGCTGTATCCCCAGGCTACTATTTGCTCCCTGCCATTCTCAAGCCTGATGAGCCCCAAGCCGGCAGCCGAGGCACTGTTCCTGGGGGTCAGGCCAGGGTCACCAGATTCTCAAGCACCTCTGTGCGCCCTCTTTAATGTTCGGAATCATCAGATTAGAGGACCGAACCTTGTTCCCGACCACATGAAAAGCAAAATGAGGCTTTCTGACTCAGACTGTCCAGGAGGATAAAGGACGCCATGAAATCTCAGAACCACAGACTCTAGGAGTAAGCAGACAATGGCCAGGGTGTGACCCTGGCTCGATGCCAGTGTAAGCTCACAGTCCTCCAGGGACACCACCCTCTGAGGTGGCCCAATTCATCCGTGCACAGCTCTTGATTCTTTCAAAGATTCCCCTTCTACTGATCTCAAGCCTCTCCATCCTTAACTTGCAGGTGCTTGTCTGAGTGTGTCCTCCAGGCCCACATAAATCATGTATTTGATATGTTTGGGACGACTCGGTCCCTTTGATTCTTTCCTCTTGATGATGGTTCTCTGGTTGACTAGTTTGTCTAGCTTGGCTCTCAACCTGTCTCTGAGATCTATGCACTGTTCTCTGATCATGTGGCACACTGTATAACACAGGGCAGGGTCATCATACCCTTTCTTCCAGGTACCAGATGACTACTGTACATTTAGAGTTCTGAGGACCACATCATACTGAACATCACATGCTCACTAAAGCCTCTGTCAACTGTGGGAAACTGATTTTGAGGACCTAGAATTAGAGCCCTGTATTCAGTATTGACCCAGCATCCAAAACTTATGTTCACACGAGTTTACTGATATTATGTGTTAACTCACTCGGTCACCCTGGAAGATCCTCTCCCACTTTTGTCTTTGGTAAATATTATTACTTCAAGCTCTACTAAGTTGGTTTTTATGCAAATCATGGAATTAACATGTACAATGAGGTAGAAGCCTATGGAATAATGTGGAATATGTCTCCAAAGAACACAGACTATGGAGTTAACTGTTTTAAGCATTAAATTCAATCATTATATACTGAGCCCCACTCTGCTCCAGGTCATGATCTATGCACAGTAGGCAATGCATTCAACAGCACACAATAATAGCAAACCACACAGGACACCTGCCTTCAGAAGAGACCAGATGATTTTTTTAAAAAAACCTCAAATAAATGCAAACATTTATGGGGTGTTTCTGATATGACGCATAATTCTAAATTGTTTTTTTTTCTTGATAAAACTTCATGTGGTGAATGACATGATGATCCCTGTGTATAGATAAAGGGCACAGAAGCACAGAAAAGTCAAGCCACTTTCTCTGAGTCCCACAGATCCCAAGGAATGGGAGCAGCCACTGTGCATTTAGAATTCTGAGGACCGTTATTGATTCATAACTTAAGGGGCTTCTCACTAAAACCTCTATCCAACTGTGGGGTTAGGTAGTCGGGCTCCAGAGCCTGTGTGCCTAACCAGTCCTTCTGCCGCACCTGTGAAAATAAACATAAGCCTACTCATAGTTACATAGGCAGACGCTATCAGGTATGAGAAAGACATCTTTTCTTTTCTCTTTTTTTTTTTTTGAAATTTTTGAGATCACTCGGCAGTAACACCATCTCTTCTTTCCCTTCCTTCCCTCCAAGCTCTTCCATATACCCTTCCCTACTCTCTTCCAAGTTCATTTGCCTCCTTTTGATTAATTGTTATTGCATGCATGTATAGTGTGTGTTCCTGCCTATAACCTGTGCAGTCTGTATGTTACCTGTGTGTATGTTCTCAGCACTCACTCCTAGGTTCTAGACTTCCAACCGGCGTGCTCTTCCCTGGGGAAGATCTGAAGGGAGAATCTCTAAGACGGGGTCTGAGGACAACTTTTCACAGTCTGGGGAAGGATGAGTGTGGAGAGGGATGAGGCTAGAGGTAGGCCAGGGCTGCATACACTCGGGATGCGGGTTACATTAACCCACCTGTTCAGAGCCTGCAGAACTGCTCCAGCACTCTGCCTCTTTACACCCATCTTGTTCACAGAAACACTGTGCCCCTACCTGGGAGGACTTCCTGATTCTCCTACAAGATCCAGGAATATTCCCTCATACTCCAAGCAATGCCTTGTTCACCAGTGTTCACATAGAACAAGCCACACTGGCCAGGCAGCCACGGTTCAGAACCCATGGAATCTCCATCCTGCTGTGTGTGTGTCTGTGTGTGTGTGTTTGTGACATTGGCGAGAAAGAGGACTTCCTGATTCTCCTACAAGATCCAAGAATATTCCTTCACACTCCAAGCAATGCCTTGTTCACCAGTGTTCACATAGAATAAGCCACACTGGCCAGGCAGCCACAGTTCAGAACCCATGGAATCTCCATCCTGCTGTGTGTGTGTGTGTGTGTGTGTGTGTGTGTGTGTGTGTGTGTGTGTGTGTGAGAGAGAGAGAGAGAGAGAGAGAGAGAGAGAGAGAGAGAGACCTTGGCCTGGTCACAGCCTAGCTCACTTTTTCATTCCCATGGGACTCGCCACTGCTGCATAGTGTCACCTTATTTCTAGAGCTGAGCTACTGAGGTACTAAGAGGGGACACTTTGACCTAGGGAGTGGTCTCACCTTCTGCCGCCTCCCCCCCACCTTCCTTGCCCTTCCCCTCCAAGGCCCATGTGAGCTGTGTCCACCTGGATGCATTTGGCTTCAGTTCCTAACAGTGTCCTTGGCTGCTCTCTCAGCTCTCAGAAGGCTGGCTGGCTTGACCCCATCAAGTTCTACTTACCCGAGTGTTATACGGCCCTTCCCTTAATTACACACTCAATCAGTTCCTCCCCAGCTCAGCCATTTGTGGTCTCTAAGCATCCCCAGCTGCTTTCCAGACGTGCCCCCCACCCCCGCCCCAGCTGAGCCTGGGCCGCTGCTGAAGCTCTGGCTTTCTGAGGCTGCGATGCCAAAGTTGAAAGCCTAGCCTGCTATTTCACACCCTATTTCCTTCCAAATTAATTCTCCGATGAATACTGTCCTTTGCAGAGACTCAGCACAGGCCATTTTCCCGACATCTTCCCCTTACTTTTGAGACTTCTAATCTCTCCCAAATCCAGAAGTCTCTCTGAGAAGCCTGCCTGGGGTGGGGGTGTGGGGTGGGAGGGAAAACCCTGTTTGCCTACCAAAATATAGGAAACAACTCTTCCAATGCCACCCAGCTTCAGTGTACTTCTGCTGGTATAATTAGGCCATTTACTTGACATTAAATTATGTACTTGCCTTCTCCAAAACCAGTGCTCTGCGGAGCAACCCAGTGTCTGGGCATATAGTAGCTGTTAAGTTCTGGGTTCTTTCAACCCCAAACGTAAGAAGATATGGATTCCAAATCTGTATTTGAGCAACTAGCTCGTTCCAAATACTTATATAAATAATTTTGCTTAATACCTTCCCACCTTCCCTCAGCAGACAGCATCGTCACACAACACACAACAACACACAACAGAATCGGCAGTGCTTTGAGAGTTGCCCAAAGTCCCAGGGCTCAGGAAAAGCTAGAATTCAGGTCCCTGGCTGTCAACTCCAAGCAAGGTAGGTGTGTGGTTCATGCAACCCTAGAATACTGTAACCCCTCCCCCCCATCACAGAAATTGTACCTGTTAGGGGTATGCCAGCACCAAGTGTAATGGTCTGAAGATGCTGGAGAGAAGGGAGGGGCACATAGACTTCTCTGGAACAATATGGGCAGGGCCTCCTGGTCATATAGCACTTTTTATCTTAGGAAGAATATCACCTACCTAAGCTATGTGACCCTTAGACAACACCAAGGGGAAGAAGTCACGCTAGATCTTCTTTTACAAAGTGAAGATGTGTAAATATTTTTGTTTGCATAACCTATATCTGTGGTGCTAGGGATCAAACTGCAGGCCTTGCATATGCTAAGCACAGGCTCCTCAAGTGAGCCACACCCTAGTTCTATACAGTTCACCAGCACGAGGCTGACAGGCTTGTCCAAAATTAGACCCACAATAAAGGCAGAGGGGAGGACTGTCACCAGCTTGGCAGGACCCCCAAGGTCAGTACTCTCCGTCCTCAGACCGTGTTGAGCCTTGTACTGTCCCCGTTGAGCTCAGCGGGGGGAATCACCCACGTTAAGAAGTGAAACTGCGGGCCGGTTTCCTTCAGAGCCTTTGCTTCATAAATATCCCTTGCGCCTCTCTCCCATTTCTTCAGTGAGCGCCTCATCTCAAAAATCAGGTAGGGAGAAAGGAGAAATGAGAAGAGCAGTTTTTTGTTGGGAAAATGCTTTTCTGTTCTCTGAAGAGACTAGTCAGGCAGCAAAGGCTTGCAGAGTCTCTTGGCCACTAGAGGGCAGGACCTGAACAGAGCACAAACCAGTTCCCTAGAGACCTGCCCTTCCAGCCAGCTTAAAAGGGATTTAAGCTTTTGCCAGACATCCCCAGGACACACCATCCTAGCGGCACCCCTCCCCACCCACCCACCTCCCCCAGGCATTCAGCAAACACAGCAGTAGACACTTTATTTTGCAAGCCCTTATTCCTACAGGCCTCCTTTGGGGGCTTCTGAGGTGTCCAGGAAATGTCCCCAAAAGATTGTAGCTTAGCAGGGGGCCAGGTACCACTTTAAAAGACTGGAATTCAGGTGTCTCAGAAAGAACACACCAGGCCTGTGTGTCTGGTCCTGGTGCTTTGAGGACTACGGTGCTAAGATGAGGCTTCTGCGCCCCATCACTGGGTTGGGTTCTGGTTCCTTGCTGTCTCCTTGGAGAACTTCCCTTTTCACTTCCCAGGTGAGGAAACTGTATGGAGAATCTGCACAAAACTGAAGCACAGACTGGATGTACCTAATGTCAGTGATTTCATTTCATTGACTAGCAGGATCAAGGCCCTCAGAAAGTTCTAGCAGGTGAGTCCTTGCAGGTTACAGCCTCCTGGCTTGAGCCCGGCTATGGCAGGAGGCAGGGAGAGCTGGAGAAGAGAGTCTAGGGAAGCCCTTTACTTTGCCACTTTTAAAAAACATATTTATTTTATGCATATGAGTACACCGTAGCCATCAAACATACCAGAAGAGGGCATCAGATCCCATTGCAGATGGTTGTGAGCCACCATGTGGTTGCTGGGATTTGAACTCAGGATCTCTGGAAGAGCAGTCTGTACTCTTAACTGCTGAGCCATCTCTCCAGCCCTATTTTGCCACTCTAGAATAAGCCATCTCTAGGATTTCTTTAGCAGCATTCTTGGACTCCCAGAGGAAGGAGTTAGGGCCTGGGACAGGGGAGGAGCCATGAAGTCCCCTCACACCCATCCTCCTCCTTCCACGCTTAGGCCAAATTGCCTGGTGGGCAACTAGCAACTACTCTGCCTCACAGATAGGAAAACACAAGCTCCTAGAAGTGACTTGCCCTTAGTCATACCAGCACTGAGGGAGGGAGTCAGGATGTGACTCGTTCCCTCAGATGTACTGCCTGGGCATGGTCACACGGCAGGGTAGGGGGGTGTGTGGGGGGGGGAGCGGGACTCAGGAGAGGAAACCCTCACAGGTAAAACTGTAGTAGGAAGCAGGGAGAAACAGAGAATAGACATTTGGGGCACTTTGTGTTTGTTCAGTAGAGGCTCACAATTGAGACATGGCTATGAGAAATAAATAGTAATTAAGCATCACTATTGCCATTTAAATGAAGGGAAAGTAGGATCATTGGAAACAGAATTTGAACCCCGCTACAGCCTCGGTGTTTTCCTTTGCTCCAGGCTTCCCCCAGTGGCGAACAGGGACGCGTGCACACAAGGAGACTGTTCTCACTTTCCCTTGCTGGTCAGAACACCTTTGCTGAAGTCCCGCGTCCTACCAATCCCGCGTCCAACCACTTGTCTATAGACTACAATAACATACAAGACGCATAATGAGAGACCAAGGTCCTACGTGGAAGTGACCAACAGAACCAACCATATTAGCAAGGAGTGGACAGGCAAAGGCAACACGTGTGTAGGGCCAGGGGATGGAATGTGTGCAATGAAGAAAGTGGACAGAAAAATGGGATTTCCTTTTTTTTTTTTTTTTTAAATATAGTTCTCAGGAATGGAAGGATGGCTTGCAGGAGGGATGGCTGGGATGGGGCTAAAGGCACTTGCTGCCAAGCCTGACGACATGAGTTCGATTCCCACACAGTGGAAGGGAGAACTCATTGTTGTCCTTTGACCCTCCATATGCAGACTGTGCCATGTGCCCACCTACCCACACATGCAAAATAAACATGTAATAATTTACATACACATATATTTTTTTTTACATATAGGACAGCAAACACCTTTATTACACTATGAATGAGACTTATTTGCCTTTCCGGGCTTTGATCTTCCTCAGATAGAACTTCAGCTCTGTGCCTTCGAGCACATAGCCGTCTGCTCTGCTGCACTGGCCTGATCTTGAGGCAATACAGGCGAGAAGCTTGCCCTGCTGCGACTGCTCCTCCAGAAGACTGGTGATTTGGGCATTCTTTTTTCTTTCATCGTATTTCTTTTGATTTTTCTTTGATCGTTCTTTGTTTAAAATCTCTTCCTTCTCAGGAGTCAGGTTGGCCCCCTTTTTGCGGCCCCGGGGCAGTGCATAGTGGGCCTCATACCACTGCCGGTACGGTGTGCTGTTAATGAGCACAATCCAGTTCTTCACCAGGGTCTTGGTGTGGACAAGCTCTTTACTGGATGCATTGTAGACAACATCAATGATCCTCGTTTTTTCGAGTACACAACACTCAGAGCCCCAGGAAAAGTTCCCCACATCCAATCTCAGGGCACGGTACTTCTTATTGCCTCCTTGAACTCGGACTGTGTGTATGTGGCCAGGACCAGTCAATGTTGGCAGCAGGCCATCCCAGCTCATACTTCCGCTTCCTGTGGTAAGGCTTTCTCTTACCTCTGTCTTGCAGTGCTTGTGCCAGTTGTCCGGAGAGATGCCCATCGCTTGGCGCTGGCTGGAAAGAGCCATACACATAATCTTTACCTGCCTGGCCAGGGAGGTGTGTGAGAAACAAGGCTGGAGAGGTCAGACCTCAGAGGGTGATGGGAAGCAGTGACAGAGAAGGGGACCTGCCACTCAAACACTCCAGTACCTGAGCATGTGTTAGATACTGCTGAAGACACTAATGGACGAGATGATGAAGTCTGCCTCTGTGGAGCTTACTTCCTAGTCAGTGGGACAAGCAAATCCATGGATCTGTAGCAGCAAGCCCTAATAAATGCTGTGGGGGATGGAACTTTTGAGGGCTGCTGTAACAAAAGGACCACAGGCTGCATCTGAAGTTCATTCATTTCCTAATCGCTGGAGCAAGTCTAAGGTGAGGGGCATGGCAGGATTGGTCTTTTGAGACCTCTCTCCTTAGCTCACAGAGAGCAGTCTTATGGTGTGGTCCCACGGATTTCCCTCTGTTCAGTGCCCCAATTTCTTCTTCCTGTAAGGATGCAGTCCTATTGGGTCAGGACTCAGCCATATGACCTCACTGACCCTGATGGCATCTGAACACTTCAACGTAGGAACATTTGGAGGACCTAGAAACCCATGGTACGATGTGATAGAGTGTAACAAAGGCTCAAAGTAGAGAGGTGAAGGAACTGGTGTGTTATTTGTGGAGGATATGGGGAGCCTTCCTGAGAGGACAGTGAACTGGGATCTGAATGAAGAGTGAGATCTAACCACATGGATGTCAGGATAAACATCCAGGAAGAGCATAGCCTGTGCAAAGTTATTGCAGACAGGACGAGGCTCCGGGCTCCCTGGTACACTCGTTTTTCAAGAGCACCAAGATGGGGCAGGGGTTAGGGGAGGATGAAGGTCAAAGGGCATAGCATTTGGGTTAGGGAGAACAAGTCATAATGATATCCCGCACACATGGTGAGCATGATTAAAAACGTGTTGCTAGACTGCTTGGGACCCAATACAACAAACGGGTAATTTTAGGATAAGATTCATCTCGCAGAGTTATAGAGGCTGGGACAGCCAAGACCAAGACACAGGCAGGTCAGAGCCTGGTTCTCGGCTTCTAAGATGGTGACATGTGCATCCTTGAGAGAAGGGACACCATGTCACCACATGGCAGAAGAACAGGAGACAGAGTGCTCCTGCAAGTCCCTCTCTTGGTGGCACTTATTGATCCACAAAATAGAGCTGCAATGACCCAAACGCCTGCCATTAGGCCACATGCCCGGTTCTCCCACCCTAGGGACCAGGGTTCCATGTAACATTTAGACAGGAAAATGCACCCAAGTGGTGGCAGCTCTGTTCTCCTAAATTTACAGATTTTTGGTTTTCTCCATGCACAAAAAGTGGTTATGTTAATTAGCTTGAGTTAAGGATTTCATACTGTAGAGATACATCAAACACTATATATTTTTTATAAATACAGACCATCATCCCTCATCAATTACAAAAGTCAAAAGTTACTATGAAGGAGGTGGGGGGATGGAGAGTGAGCAAGAAGGCAAGGCTTCCCAGGGCCTTGAGGACCACTACAATGACTGGCACTTTGAGACGGGAACCAGAGAACTTGGGGGCAAGAGAGAATCAGGAAGACTGAGTAGGAGGCCTGTGCAGGAGCGAGGAAGTGGACTCAGAGAAGCAGTGCAGGGGTCAGTTCTGGGTACAGAGGAGAGACTGATTCAGCAGGGTTCACTGATGATGGGTGCAGTGGGCATAGCCTACGAGAGTGGGAGAGCACTCAAGGGTGACCCCAAAGGTCTCGGTCGGAACAACTTGGTGAACGGTGGTTTAGCTAGGTGAGGGTACCTGTGGGAGGGGGAGATGGAAAAGGGGTCTTCAGAGCTCAAGGTTTATTGTGGGCCATGGGAAGTCTCATTTCTATGAAATATTTAATATCTAAATTTAATATCTAGTAATCTAATTTAACATCTAATTTAATAAATAAAAGAATTTAATATTTAAACTTGAGGTTTACTGAGTAAAAGAAGTGAGACCAAAATTCAGAATCTTGTTGAAGTATAATTTTATTGTATAATTGTTACTTAAAATTACAGAACCGCTTGAGATCACCAGGGGGTAAAAGCAGAAGAGGTAGGAAAAAAAATGTCCAAAAACTAAGTTCAGGAAAGGGAGGATTCATCAAACACAGACAAGTCGAGAAAGTGGAGGAAGCAAGGGAGTGCCTTCGAGCCAGCTGGTGATGGCAGCCTTTGATCCCAGCACTTGGGGCAGAGGCAGGTGGATCACTGTGAGTTCAAGACCAACCTGGTTTACAAAGAGAGTTCCAGGACAGCCAGGGCTACACAGAGAAAGCCTGTCATGAGAGAGAGAGAGACAGACAGAGACAGAGGGACAGAGTCAGAGAGAGAGAGAGAGACAAGGACAGAGACAGAAAGACAGAGAGAGAGAGACAGAGAAACAGGAGGAGGGGAGAGAGAGGGAGAGAGACAGAGACAGAGAGAGGGACAGAGTCAGAGAGAGAGAGACAAAGAGACAGAGACAGAGAGACAGAGAAGGAGGAGGAGAGAGACAGCAAGACAGAAAGACAGAGACAAAGACAGAGACAGAAAGACAGAGAGAGAGACAGAGAGAGGACGAGAGAGAGAGACAGAGAGAGACAGAGTCAGAGACAGAGGCACAGAGAAAGAGACAGAGGGAGAGGAGGAGGGGAGAGAGAGAGAGAGAGAAGGAGGAGGAGGAGGAGGAGGAGGAGGAGGAGGAGGAGGAGGGGGAGAAAGAGAGAGAATGAGAACTAGAAGCCAAATGAAGAAGCCCCCAGAATGCTGGCAAGCTAAGTAAGAGACTGAAAATTGGCTATTGGATTTGCCAGAGGTCACTGACGATTTTAACAAGGGCTGTGTCTCCGTGGAGTGTGGGCGTGAAAGCATAATAAGAAGAATCAGGGATGGCAACTATTTTTGAACAGCCTTGCTAGAAAGAAAAATGGCACGGCTGAAGGATGGAGAGAAAATTTAAGACAGGAGATTTTATAGCTTATTTGTATGCTAATGGGAACACGGAGAGGGAAAAGAACACTGGCAATACAGAAAGGCCAGGCTGGAAGGCTGGCCTGGGATGTGCCAAGGGAAGGTCCTAAGTAACAGGAAGAGAGGAGGGGGAGAGGGAGGGGGAGGAGAAGGGGGAGGAAGAGGGGCTGCAACACAACTTAGATCAGCAGATGTGGTGTGAGAAGTGCACACTTCTTGGATTTGCTTTCTTAGTGAAATAAGGGCTGCAGGAAGAGTGAGGATGGACAGGACATGGAAGACAAGATGGAGAGACATAAACGGATTTAAAAAACCAGGCTGGTAGCATGACAGAACTTAACTGACAGTACAGGGCCACGACGGAGGAAACACAGGCAGGTTCCTGGTTAGCGGCTAGAGGAATGGCATTAGTGCCTTCCATTCAGGCCAGGTAGGCAGGAAGCCTGTGGGAGTAGGGTTAGGGGAAGAGAAAAGGGATTTTGTCATGGAAGATTCTGTCCACAGGACAAGCAAGTCGACATAACAATCTAAAGCTGAGAATGGCTGGCTTGGGCTGCCTGTCTGAGTCTGAGTGGCTGTTACACAGCAGGGAGAAGGGAGTCTTTCCTGAGGGTTTCTCTCTGAGAAGTTGGTGGTTTGAAATGATCATATTTAAAACTGATGCTGGGGAAGAATGGGGATGTGGACAATGAAGCAGGATTACCAGCGGCTGTGGGCAGGCATTCATGGACACCCAATCAAAGGTGATGCTCAGCCTTTGTCAGGTCCCTACCTTTTTGTTATTATTCATGTATATTCATTATATTATAATAATAGGTTTCATGGATATTTTCATCCAATCATACCATATATTTGTCTCTCCTTACCCTTTCTACATTTCCTTTTCCTACATAATCCTTTTCTAGTTTCATGCCATCTATCTTTAGATCTATATTAACATGTAAAAAATTATATATATACACTCACATGCAAAAAAATTTATCTTTCTGAATATGGCTTTTATAGTTTAGTTAATACAATGCTCTGCAGTTTGATTCATTTTTCTGCAAACAATGTCACTTTATTCTGTGGCTGTCTGAATAAAATACCTTTGTATAAGCATGCCACATATTCCTGATCCATTCCTCCATTGATGGACATTTAGTTTGGTTCCATAGCTTAGCTGACAGAGAATGCCACAGAAAACCTGAGAACCTCCAGGTGCCTCTGTGGCATGCTTCGGCACACACCTCAGAGTGGGACAGCTGCATTATAAGGCGGATCTAGCTTTTGTTTTTTAGAGGACTGTCTCCGAGATCTCCACAGGGACTAGTTTTTTGTCTCTGGGTTCCTTTCGCCACATCCTCACCAGCATTTGCTGCTGGTTTTCTGACCAGGATGAGATGAAATCACAGTGTGGCTTTTCTGTTTGTGAGGGTTAGGGTTTTTGAGCACTTTTCCCCCTTTATACTTCAAGACACTCAGCCGTTACTATTTATGTGCTTGCCCACTTACTGAACTGTTCGTAGCTACTCTTTTATTGCTGTGATAAAAAGACTGTGTCCAAGGCAGCCCATACAAGAAACTGCTTAATTGGGCTTATGGTTTTGGAGGGTAGAGTCTATGATGGTGGGGCAAAGGTATATTAGTGGGAACAGCTGAAGAATTCTTAAAACACCTTAACTGCAAGTAGGAGCTGGGGGTGGGGTTTTTTGGAACCTTAAAGCCCATGCCCAGTGACACACCCCTTTCAACAAACCACACCTCCTATTCCTTCCCAAAAAGATCCATCAACTGGCCTGGCGGTGGTGGCGCACGCCTTTAATCCCAGCACTTGGAAGGCAGAGGCAGGCGGATTTCTGAGTTCAAGGCTAGCCTGGTCTACAAAGTGAGTTCCAGGACAGCCAGGGCTACACAGAGAAACCCTGTCTTGAAAAACAAAACAAAACAAAAAGATCCACCAACTGGGGACCAAGTATCCAAACGTGAGCCATTCTCATTCAAACCACCTCTGAGGGGCTCTAGGTGTGTGTTGAGGGATAGTCTTCCATTTCTTGAGTTCTTTAGGTGTTAGTGCCCTAGTCAGACTGGCAAATGCTACCTCCCTATCTGTTGATCGTTTCTCATTTCTTCTTCTTCTGAAGCTTTTTCATTTCATACAATCCCCTTTGTCAATTGCAACTTTTTCTTGAGCTAGAGTCCTTGTCAGGAAATCCTGGCTCGTGCCTCTATTTGCAAGTTTTCCTCTCACTAACAGATCCCGAGTTTCAGGCTTCTGATGCCATTCAGGCTCCCTTTTGGTTTTTGCACAAGGTGATAGCTAAGGATCTAGTTTCATTCTTCTACCTGTGAATATCCAGTGTTTGCAGCACTAACTGGTGAAGTTTGGCTTTTCTGGTGTGTGTGTGCGTCTGTGTGTTTATCAAAAATTGGGTGCCCATAGCCACGCAGGTTTGTCTGGGCCTTCTGGTCCATCCCATTCCATTGGTTTCTGCAGTTTTGTGCCAGTACCATGCTGGTTTTGATGCCATGGCTCTGTAGTGTAATTGCATTGTGGGACGTTCAGTACTGCCTTTTGCTTAGTACTGCTTTGGCTGTCTGGGGTCTTCTGTGCTTCTGTAAGTTTTAGAGTTTTCTTTTTCTGTTTCTGTGAATATTTGACACTGGAGTTCTGAGGGGTTGCAGTGGATCTATGGATTGCTTTTGAGAGTAACGGCCATTTTCACAGTATTAATACTGCAGACCCATGAACACAGGAAGCCCTCCCTTTGGTGTCTTCAGTGTCTTTAATGTTTTAAGGTTTTCCATGTAGAGGTCTGTTCTCATTGGCTTTCTGTTGCTGTCACAAACCAAGACCAAAAGTGGCCTGAGAAGGAACGAGCATATTTCATCTTATACTTCAGGTCACAAGCCATCATGGCAGGAAGGTAGGGATATAAGCAGGAACCATGGGGGATGCTGCTTACTGGCTTGCTCCCTCTAGTTACTGCTCCACTAGCTTCCTTATACAACCAAGAACGCTGTCTGAGGGGTGGAACTGCCTACAGCAGTCTGGGCCCTCAAACACCAACTGGCAATCAAGACAATCCCCACCCTGCCAGACACAGCCCAACCTGATCTGGGCAATTCCTCAACCGAGACTCCTCCTTCCCAGGTGACTTAGCTCTGCCACATTGACACTAAACTCTAACCCAAACAAGGTCTTGCATTTCTTTGCTTAGTTTTCTTACTTTTTAAACCATTTTTATTTTTGAGGCTATTGTGATAGGGACTATTTTCCTATTTTCTGTTATTGTTTTATAAAAAGACAGCTGATATCTGAAGGTTGATTTTGTATCCTACTGTGCTAAGCGTGAATGAGAAGTTTCCTGGAGGGTCTTTAGGTCTCCTAAGTATTGGACCATAGCATCTGCACACAGGATAATCTGGCTTCTTCCTGGCCTATCTGTGTGCCTTTCTTTTCTTTCTCTTGCCTTATGGTTCTAGCTAAGGCTTCAAGCACCATATTGAGTAAATGGAGTGGACATGGTTGTCTTATTTCTGACTCTTCAGTTTTTCCTTTACTGTATATTGGCTATAAGTCTGTCATACGCAGCCTTTATGGGGCTGAGGTATGTTTCTCCTATTCCCAGTTTCTTCAGGGCCTTAATCATGAAGGAATGTTGGATTTTGCCAGAAGGCTTTTCTGTTTACCAGGATGATCATGTGATTTCTGTCCTTAAGTCTATAAGCATTTGTATTGTATTTATTGATAAATGCTAAATTTAACTGATTACTTAAGTTTCTCTCCTCTGAACTGCAACAACTTGAAGGCAGAATCCACCAACTTCCTGATAACCGGGGCTTAACAGGGCCTGAATAACGTTGACAGAAGAAAAGAGCTTGAAGTCCCAGAGTGTCACAATTCCCCAGGCTCGCATCAACGCTTTGACTCTAGAAATCACGACACGAGGCTGGAGAAATGGCTCGGTGGTTATGAGCATTGGCTATTGTTCCAGCGAAGTCTGGCTTCCAGCATCCACAAGGTAGCTCACAACCATCTCCAACTCCAGTTCCGGGGAATCCAATACACCCTTCTGGACTCTGTAGGACACCAGTCATTTAAGCAGTACACAGACTTACATACAGGCAAAACACTCATAGACATAAAATAAGAAATCATGTCACAGAGTAGAGAACCCCTCTTTGATCGCAACATGATACTCTTTTATATAAAGGCACTTTATTTAAAAATTAACTTGTCTGCGTAAGCTAGTCACTCTCCAAGCTCCATGATCCGTGCCCGGGAGCAGAGTGTTTGGTATTCTTCTGGGCTTACAGAGTAAGCTGACATGGTGTTCAAGAACTTGTCCAGTGGACAGAGCTTGTCGGGGCAGCCTCTTGGTACCTGCTCCTGTAAAAGAAACTGAAGTCAGCAGGTCTGCAGAGAGCTCCACCCTCTGCCCTCAGTTGAGCCCAGCAGTCTCACCCACGCAGTTTCACACATGTCACAGCCAGGAAGACGCCCCCTACCCTGAGTGTGCAGAATAAAAAGCACTGCATCCTGACTGCTGACTAGATGAGAGGCCTTAGCGGAGCTCTGGTCATGAGCTCAAAGAGCTAACAGTCCCACCCCTGCAGAGTAGACAACGGTTCCTCTCCTGCACATCAACAATGCTGGGTCAGCCAGGGCACCAAGACCCCTTGGTGACTTCCTAAAATGGGCTTCACAGTCAGGAGGTCACAGCCTGGCAGACACACTCAGGAGAGCTGGAGAGTAGCCCTATTTCTAGAAGAGATCTATAATAGAACTGAGTTGTGGCCATGTTGTACCTTGCTACCACAGGCCAACTATTGCCCTATGCTCATAGGATTCAGGCAGCCGAGGCTACCACTTGGGACTCCATTGGGCCTGAGAAGAGACACCTGACATTCAACCAGGTGTGCAGGGCTGGGTGCTTTGCCACCACCCACTCCCACCTCAGAGATCTTACCTTCCCATTGTAAGAGAGCTGCACAAACCACTCCTTAGATTCTTGGTGCTGGTAGAGTTCCATGGTCAGGTCAACAGCAAATGGGGGCCATTTCTGGTCAAAAATCCCCAAGGCCAATAGCATAGGAAGGAGGGTTACATCGTGTGTGGCATAGAGGTACATCTTTCTGCAAGGAGGAAAGGGTTCTCTACTGCTTGCCTTGGGATCAGGACGCTAGAAGGCCAAGATGTTGCCTGTCTCCTCTGAGTGAAAAACAGCAGCTGCCTCAGATGCAAGGGGCAGCTAGCACTCAGCAGAGCTGGTTTAAAACTCCTCTGGAACAGATGGTGAACAGCCTGTTCCCGCTCTCCGTCTGAAGAACGACGAACCCTGGAGCAGCTCTCCTTGCTTCTGCCTTCCTGCCCACCCACTTACTCCTTCCCTGGTGAGTTTCAAAGGAGAAACGTGTGGCTCGGGTCCTACCTACCTCTCCTCTTCCTCTGGGTCCTGCCATCCCATGACTGATGTTCTCCCTACTCTTGGCTATGTGAGTGTAGGCGGGTAACCCCTGCTCCTTGCAGGCTTGGAAATTTTAATTAGTTTCAAACATATAGTAAGCTGCTGGGTCTTCAACACATATCCCAAGCAGATTAAGTCAGTAATATAAGAAAAGTCAGTAATATAAGAAGCCATTTTACGGTATCTGCTTGATGCTAACATTTCTCTCCTCAGCACGGTCAAGGGCTTACTGACTCTCAACCTAGGAGACCAGCACAAGGGGCAGAGCGGCAACGAGCAAAAGGTGTAGGAGATGCCGGGCAGGTGTGTGTGATGGACAGAGACCGACAGGCATTTGGCTATGTTATCTCAAACCCTCCCTTCTCTTCACGCCCTGGCAGTACTTGAACATTAAGGAGCATCTAGTTAAAATGCAGTCTCTGCTTGGGCAGGACAGAGAGAGGCCTAAGACTTAAACAGGTTTCCAGGTTAGGACCGACATTGTTGCCAAACCACACTTTGCTGAGCTAGTCCCCAGCGTTAGCATTCTGTCTAAACTCCACCCCCTCAGTTACCTGGTAACAGCCAGGCATGCTCCTCCCCACAGTTACCTGGCAACAACAAGTAGGCTTGACTCACTATAAAAGGGGCTGCTTGCCCCCTCCTCTCTTGCCCTCTTCCTTTCCCCCCTCCCTTGCCCCTCTCTCCACATACTCATGGCCAGCCTCTACTTCCCTTCTCTCCCCCTCTCCCCCTCTCCCCCTCTCCCTCTCTCCCTCTCTCTCTCTCCTCTCTCTCTCTGTCTCTGTCTCTGTCTCTCTCTCTCTCTCTCCCTCCACCACCCTCTTAACTCCCGTCCCCACGCCCCCATAGAACATATTCTAATACCTCTTTATCTTTTTATAAACACATCACCCAGGACATAGGACATTCCAAATCCAGGGTCCTGGCCTGGTGTCCCAGGCTCTGAAAGTGGGGGTAGAAACCCACTGGTTCCAATGTTTTAAAAAGTACAGCGATCATACTTTCTTCACACCAAATGAAAGATTCAAACCAAGTCATTATTGTTTTGGACTATTAAAATATCAAACCATTGTGATAATAATGTTTTTGACATATATCCAGTTAGTTAGTTTTTAAAAGAAAAGAAAAATAACTGAGACATTAAAATAAAAACATTCTAGGAGCAGGGCAGTGGTGGCGCATACCTTTAATCCCAGCACTTGGGAAGGCAGAGGCAGGTGGATGTTTGAGTTTGAGGCCAGCCTGGTCTACAGAGTGAGTTCCAGGACAGCCAGGGCTACACAGAGAAACCCTATCTCGAAAGAAAGAAACAAAAAAAATAAAACAAAAAACCACCACCATCAACAAAAAGCATTCTAGGAAAGCCACAGCAGGAAGAAAGGTAAAAGGTTGTGAACTGCTTGGGAGTGCTCGGCCTTGTAAAAGCTCATAGCTCATAGCCACTCACAGCCTGGTTCTTGACGCTTACCCTCAGATCCCTCCCTGCAGCCAGAGGCCCCCAGGGCTCTCACTAGCATTCACTGTGCTGGGTACCTGGTCTTGCTGGGTAGGGTGGTAGAGTCCACAGCTTTGAGCAGGTTTCCCTCCAGGATGTGTAGGAATGGGCCCACCGCCATCTGGATACTTTCCCTGTGAAGCATGAATAAAATTCAAGCACCAGGCAGGCACCCAGGAGAGGTGTCAGTTCTGCCTCCTAGGACCTCAGGAGCCCAGTCAGAGGAGGAGAAAAAAAAGAGAAGTAACACAGGGGGGCACAGCAAGGGTGGGGGAGAAATGGCATCAAGTTTGAGGGTTCTCTGTGAACAAAGACTTCCAACAAAAACATGGGGATATACCCCTACCGTGAATGCACCCGAGATGGAGACACTCGGGGAGTTATAAGGGAGTAGGCTCTGGGCTGGAGATATGGCTCGGAGGGTAAAGTCACTTACATCTAAGCACGTTAGAAATGGGGAACCTACATAGAGGAAGGAAGCCTACCCACATCTGTACACATCATACACATGCATGTGCACACATCACACATATCTACTGGGCACACATCATACACATGCATGTGCACACATCACACATATATCTACTGGGCACACATCATACACATGCATGTGCACACATCACACATATCTACTGGGCACACATCATACACATGCATGTGCACACATCACACATATCTACTGGGCACACATCATACACATGCATGTGCACACATCACACATATCTACTGGGCACACATCATACACATGCATGTGCACACATCACACACATATCTACTGGGCACACATCATACACATGCATGTGCACACATCACACATATCTACTGGGCACACATCATACACATGCATGCGCACACATCACATATATCTACCGGGCACACATCATACACATGCATGCGCACACGCACAGTAAATAAATGTAAAAAAACAAACAAAAAACCCTACACTTTGAGGAATCAAAGAGCAAAGCTGGGAAGGGTAGAGCGAACAAGACTCAGAAATCCCAAGCGGCCCTGGAAAAGTGCGAAGGAGGACCCGCTGCCTGAATCCAGCCACCTCTAACTTCTGGAGCTGAGCCGGACGGACTCTTCTGCAGTCCTGTTCAGTTCCCATCACTTTCATTCTGGGTCACCCCGTGACCTCAGGTGACGGTAACTCAACTCTCATAATACTGAGCAAAGCAAAGAAAGGCTGCCAAGTGACAAAAGATTTATTTGTAGCTGTGCCTTACACTTTTTAGGGGAGGGCTAAACCCCCAAACTAAAACACAAACTACCATTCTCAGGATTCTAAATATTTAACTGCACAAAGGAGGAGGAGGCTGGCGTGATTGGTGTGAGTCTATTTTGGAAATCGCCACCTTCATACCTGAAGGAATGTTAAGCTAAGGGGGGGGCAACCACCACTGCGCATGCGCGTGGCATGCGCCTACCAGGTAAGCACTGTGACGTTATGTGTGGACTGGCAGGAGGGAGGACAGTGAGTAGTTTGGCTGGAGCACTTGTGCATGCCCAAGGCTAGCACACAGACGGGTACGGGCACGCTGGCTCCAAGCCAACTCGACCAGGGGCTCTTTTCTGAAAATTCTGAAAATTCTTGAAACTCTGACTGTTCCCCTCATGCCAACAGTCCTGGATTATCCCTTCACTTTGGCTTAACTGTTTCCACCCATTCGTAGTGCAAACTGGATGCTGTTAATCAGAAAAAGAAAATCAACAGGCATTCCAGAATGGCATTCCAAGGATCAGCAAGACGCAGCAAACTGGTCAGAGGCTCGGGGACCAAGTCCTAGCTCTGCCACCTACTAAATGAGCCCAGAAAAAGTAGCCAATCTCTCTCAGCCCAGTCCTTCTCCCTGTCGAGCAGCGACAGAAATCAAAGGAGGGCACTGTGGACTCTGTCCAGTTCCTTTGCCTATGTAAAAGCAGCACAAGATGCCTCCCCAGCAGTGGGAACAGGGAATTATCATAAACTGAACCATGAGAACAAAGTGCAGCCTAACAATTCCTCCTTCCACTCCCACCACCTCAGTCTTTGGAAAAGTAAAACAAGAGTCTGACACTCTGGGTTCTGTGTAACAGGAACAGAGATACGGGTCACCACCCCACCCAAAGAGCCTGAGGGTTAGGCTAGCAGAGAAGGTTTCCCCTCTTCACCCAGAGGTGCCAGCTGCCAGCTGCCAGCTGATACTGCCCCCACCCCAGGCATGCACGGAAGCATGCACCTCTGCCACTGACAAAGCATCAGCCGTGTCATCACCTGTAGTGACCCCTCACCTGTCTTCCTGCTGCATCATGTACAAGGCCATATCCACAGCTCTCTGCTCAATCAGCTGGGCGAATCTCTTCAGGGCTGGGCATCTTAGAAGGCTGTGCACCTGTAAGAGTCACTGGAAATGTTACAAGAAAACACTTCTTAGGGTTGGAGAGATGGCTCAGCGGGTAAGAGCACTTGACTGCGCTTCCGAAGGTCCTGAGTTCAAATCCCAGCAACCACACGGTGGGTCACAACCATCCGTAATGAGATCTGATGCCCTCTTATGGGGTGTCTGAAGACAGTTACAGTGTACTTACATATAATAAATACGTAAATCTTAAAAAAAAAAAAAGAAAAAGAAGAAAAGAAAACACTTCTTGCTGTCTAAGGGCACCGATTAGCTTCCATTAAACTGGTTTCTTCCCGGGGAGCCTATGTCCTCAGGCCCTCTAAAACTGTCTCTCCAGATCTATAGGCACAAAATTGCTCTTTCTTGTTTTTTAAAGATTTATTTACTTTTTTTTCCCACGTACATTGATGTTTTGCCTACATATATGTCTGTGTAAGAATGTCATATCCCCTGGAACTGGAGTTATAGACACTGTGTGCTGGGAACTGAACCTGGTCCTCTGGGAGAGCAGCTAATGCTCTTAACAGCTCAACCATCTCTCCAGCTCCATACAGGCACAGAATTATAAAAACTGTTCCACACCTCATGATGGCTCCCATGTGCTCCAAGTTTTAAAAAACTAACTATTTTTAACTTTTAATGAAGAATAAAATATGAGTGAAGGATTGAAAATTTTCATTTGATTTTTATTTTCCTTAAAATGATTTTAGAAACTGCATGCCATATAAATACTTTTCATGAAGCCTTGCCATATAACCTCACATTTACTACCCATAAGCACTAGGCACACTGATGCCTTGGGGGTATTGTTATTTCTATAAGAGAAGGAAAAAGACCTTTGTGCATCACTTCAGTCCACAGAGGCACTCCCACTGTGTGATGCTATTATTGCATGAAATGTAATACACAGTTCAATGCACTGTAATAACATGTTTATATTACATAAAATGTTATATGCATTCATAAAATGTAATATGCATAGTATATTTTTAGTAGCTAGATTTTATGGATAAATCAAATTGAGGAAAATAGTCTAAAGGATTAATCAGATTACAGATATCTCAAACAATTGTATTAATTGATTGTTCAATTGTGTATGCATATGCACACATATGCATATATGTGCATATACATGCAAATGTGTGCATATATGTGCGTGCATGTAACTGTGTATATACATGTAAGTGGTGTATACATGTGTGTGCAAACATGTAACTGTGTATATACATGTGTGTATGTGTATGTGTGTGTGCATGCATGTGTGTTTATGTGTGTAAGCATGTAACTGTGTGTATACATGTAAAGTGCTTGCTGCGCAAGCTCGAGAGCCTGCATTGGATCCCAGATGTGGCGGTTCAAGCTTACAATTCCAGCACTGGGGTACAGGGACAGGTAGATCCCTGGAGTTTACTGGCCAGATCATGCTTTCTAATCTATGTAGCCCAGTTAGAGACTCTGTCTCGAAAACCAAGGTGGATGTATCCTGCAGAAAGACGTCTGAGGTTGTCCTCTGGCTTCCAAACATACGTGCACATATACACATTGAAAAACGGTATGGATATACTTTAACATACTCTCTACTCATAACCAAGCCCTATCCTATCTCCACTCCCCCAATGCATAGGTCAGGTAATCTGGGAAATGAACTTCCAGAAACTGATCTAGAACTGTCTGGGTCCTGTGTGAGGGTCAGCTGACTGCTCTTATCCCTACTCGGTTGATCTGAGCCCTTCAATCCTCACATACACGCATTTATAAATCCCATTACAGCAGCCTGCAGACAGAGGGGCTTCCAGTCAGTTCTAAGTTAGGAGCCAGCCATCCCCATGGTCCCAAAACCCAGGATCCTGGGGAAACAGTTCTCCTACCTGCTCAGCAGCCACGTTGTCCAGGAGAACAAAGAAGTCCACATCGTCACCATTGTTGATGCCCACCCCAGTCTTCACCTTTTCCAAATCCTCTGAGATGCCTGGCTGCGAAATGGCAGCCTTCTTCCGGCCCCTGCCAAAATCCATGGGTTCTTGCGTTATTATTGTACAGTGATCAGTAATTTACAAGATGTAATTTTGTTCAGCATTTACGATCCTGTGTAATCTTACAACAATCTGGTACGGTTAACAATATTACTCCTATTTTACAAATGAACACATTAAGGTGCCAAGAGGCCACTTATAAATATAAGTTACCAAGAACTAGGTTGCTAGAACAAAAGGCTAAAGTTTCCAAGTCCTATTCCCTGGAGGTTTCTACCTACTTTACCGAATCCAATGCATAGCTCAGCTTTGTCTGGAAACTGAATTCTTTCTGTTCTGGATTGCAGTCTTAGTATAGCCCGGAAGGGCCTGACACTTCCAGAAATGCCTGAGGACCCATCAGCTCAGCGAGAACTAGAGAAGACTGTTACCTGGTCTTCTCTCTCAGGACCCAGCAGTTCTGATAGTTGGGGTACAGGACTTCAGAGCTTGCCTCAACGGTATGGATGATGGCAGACTCTGCAAGGAAAGAGGAAGCACAGGTGTGAGGGGGCCCAGCTCACTTTTCTAAGACCCCCCCACTTCTGCCTTCTGCTTCCCTCTGTCTACAGAGTCAACCCCAGCTGAAGAGCTCAAGGTCAACCCTACCAGCAGTTCCTGCCCCGGCTCTGCCCACGGTTCTCCTCCACGCATTGGATAAAGTAACCGTTTTGTTCTATCTAGCACACACACCCTCCTACTGGACCAGAGACCAGAAGAGACACAGACCTGGTTCAGATTGGTGCTTTCCTGATGCATTCCAAAGATTCCCTACCCCAGGCAAAACCAGGACCGGCAAGTGGGCATCCTAACATAGAATACTAGCTGGTCCGCACTTTATCAGAATTGGGGGTTGTTTTGTTGTCTCCCCCAACTCACTTCCAAAGGTCAAGACAGTGACTTATCACAGGCTCTCTGCTCAGAAGCCTCCTCCTGCATCACCAACAGTTATTTCTGGGAAGGGGACATTTATCTTTTTGGTGGTGTGCAAGGGAGGAATTTTCAGAAGATCACGCCTTATGGGTCATTCCCCAGTCTGAGGGGTCCCTCAAAGGGGCAGCCTACACTGTTTGCTTGGCTTGCTAGACACACGGTATGTGAAATGGCTGGCTTCGGCCAGAGTTCATAGCAACACCCAAACCAGTTGAGAGGTAGGGCCAACTGCCACGCACACTTGCGTGATGGCGGTATTTGAGGCGAAAACTTCAAGGAAAGTCAGCCTCCTGC
>NW_022196898.1:44832018-44850385 GCF_008632895.1 Mastomys coucha | reverse complement strand
TCATGTAATATTTAAAGAAATACACTCAGATTTTACACCACCCGTGTGTGTAGTCTGTTTGTCAAAGCATTATCCCGTGTCCACCTGGCCAGAATCCCTAGTCCCGTGGAACAAGGGGCCCCCCCCCGCGAGAAACCCCCGGTCCGCGGCAGCCAACCACCTCAGCCCTGAAGAGTCTACTGTCATTCGAAGTTTGATAGAAACTTTATTTCCATTTAAGACACTTTTAAAGGCTAAACAAGACTTCCTGCTATGCAGCAGCACTTAATGTCTGAATACCAGTCAGGTCACGATTATCTGACATTCAGAAGAGTGAATTAATGCAGATTTGAACCAATTACAAATATCAAAAATGTGGCCTCGTTTGGTGGGTTTGAATTGTCAGGGCTTGAATCACAGGCTCTTGTTTTGAACCCTCGTTCCCTAGAGGGGAGGAAGGGGTGTAGGAAAATGTAGAGCATTCACAAGGTGAGCCTGGCCGGCAGTTACATTAGCAGAGCCAGGCCTCAGGAGGCTACTCCTGCCTCAGGCTCGGCCTAGCCTGTCACAATGTGAACACTCACCGACTTCCACTTGGGTAGCCACAGATGCGGACAGAGGAGCTGAGCAGGTTCCTGCTGCCCGGCTCCTGCCACAGCTTCCTCTCCACAGCAGCCTCCGGTCTCTCTGAAACCTCGAGCCAAAATAAACCTTTCTTCCCTTGAGCTGTTTCTGTCAGATGTTTGGTCACAGGGATGTGCCAGTAACTAACAGAATAGGCCTCACATGGGATCCAGGCAGGAAATAAGAAATGCATTCCTCACTGGTGAAAAGTTTTGATGACTATAATCATTCCCTGATTATGTTAAGACTCAAACTCGACAACTTTCTCAACTAAGACAGGCTGAGCAGAGCATGCTGACACCATGTAGGCTGGGCTGGGGATTATCACAAAGATCAGAGCAATGGCAACAGTCCTGGGTTCTGATGGGTGTGCCCCTTACCCACGTTTTCAGTAGTGCCTCAGTACTGTTCATAAGACTGGGGAAGGTCACCCTCTACAGCTCGTTTAGAAGCCCAAGGAGTTAGGAAGTGGAGGGACATCTAATTCCTGCTCACTGTGGAGGTCAGGTTGGCAAGGGCAACGGAAGGCTGGATGGTGGTAATGGGGGGATGGTGATGCTGAAGGACCCCGGCACCTGGAGCAACTACAAGCTATAAGTGCAGGAGGGATCAGGAGAACAGGCATCGAGGAAGAGGAAGTCGGGGGAAGTGAGCTCCTCTGGCACAGGGGCTAACTTTCAGACCACAACACAAACCTTTCTGTCGTTGGAAAAGCCCAGCCAGCAAACACCGAGTAGATTCCAGATTCCGTAACATGTTGGTGGAACGAATACTGGAGAGAAATGAACATGCAGAGTCAGAGATGCTCACACAGGAACGGAGAACAGCTGGGAACAGAGCAGCCATATACCTCTCAAAACCACACACAGGGCCCCACGGGGAAGAACGCCTCCTCTCCTCTCTATAGACTAGCTGTCCCCAAGGACCTGAAAGGCAATGGCTGTGGCCTTCAGTGACTACCTGTTCATAGAAGATTAGGACCAGGGTGATTGCTCAGTGGCGATCTGGTGGTGCCCCCCGAACCACCCTGGATTAGAGTAGGGGTCAGGACAGGTTACTCATACACAAGACCTTAAATGACTAAGTATCCCCTTGCCTATGACTCACAAGACCTCTTGTGGGTTGTAGACTGGTGAAAGGAAGGCGGTATCTTCCACGTAATTCTTCCTCAGTTTCTTTCCCAGGGCAAACATCTGCTGCATGCCCACATTGGTCAGCTGCCCAGCAAACACACCACCCTAGAGTGGGACACAGACAAAGAGAAGATTGGACACTCGGCGGCTCAACTCAGCCCAGAGAAGGATCCCTGAAGCTCTGCCATGGGCTTCCTAGGGCCACTTACCCTCAAGATGGTCTTGTGGTACTCAGAGTCATAATGAGAATGAGGTCTTGGGCCCCGGGTTAGATTGGTGACAGTGTAATCAAACTGAGTTTGAGGTGGGGTCTCTAAAAGCTTGGGGTTCCACTCCACCTGTTGTGACCATAAAAAATGACATTTAGTTGAATAAAAGTTCTTGAAGTTCACAGTGGCAACACCCTGTGGCCCCTGGGATATGTGACCGGAAGCACTTGACACCAGGCCTGCAATCTCTCCTTGGAAAGGAAGGCAACCTGAACTCTCCCTCCAACTGAAGGAAGATAGGACCATGATTTATTATTCCTGGTGTCCTTATTCACCCTAAGACTTAGTTACAGCACTCTTGTCCCACTTGACTATCGGGAAGAAGATGCCAGGCTGCTTGGCATGCAGTTACTCAGTGAGGGGGTGGATGAATGAATGAGTGGGCAAGTGAATGAATGAATTAAACCTGACCTCAGTGACTGCCACATTAAGTTTCTAAGACATCGATGTGTAGTTTCCATGCCTCAAATCCACACCTAGGACTCGGCGTGACACCTCATGTTACTATCACCTACTTCCTGTTCTTTTCTCTAGTTTCTGAAACAAGTGGCTGTAATCTGCAGTCATCTTTGTCCCTTTTGTCTTCTTCAGTCCTCCTAATCTAGCTCCTGCCTCAACTGGAGGATTTTCAAAGCATCACAGGTCTCACATCTCAACTGACCCATGAGACTCTTAACTCCTTCGGAGTCAGATGTGATGTTCTAATCCAGTGGCTCTCAAGCTTCCTACTGCTGTGAACCTTTAATATGTGGTGACCCCCAACCAGAAAATTATTTTCACTGCTATGTCATAATTGTAGTTTTACTGTTATGAATAATAATGTATTTTCTGATGGCCTTAGGTGACTACTGAGGAAGGGTCATTCAACCCCCAAAGGGGTCACGACTCCCAGGTTAAGAACTCCCATTCTAGTCCATAACCAGCTCCTCTTCCCAACCTATTAATTCTTTCAGTGTGAACACAACTATACATTCTAAAACAAACCTCTGACTCCCTACTGTCCTGGTCCCTGAAGGAAACTCTCATTCATGGCCTATAACTAACTCAAGGAACTGTGGTCATGGCCCTGGGCTTACTCAGCAGGTTCACTGGCTCTTTAAAAACCTTAATCAAACTGTACCAGGCAAGTTCCTTTACTCATCGGTCCTGTTTAATACACAGCTTCCACGGAATAGAAACTAAGCCATCTCCTGGTTTTCAGCTCGAAGATCTCCCAGATCCTATGGAAGACACCAACTGTCAGATAACCAGATCTGGCCTTTCCTGGGTTTTCAGCTTAGAGGAAGCAAGCCACGAACTTAAATGATAGCACAGGCACAGCAGAAGTACTTGTGTCCTCCAAGACACCAGACACAGCTGCCACAGCTCAAAGCCGGACGCAACTCCTCATCAGGAAGTCTCAAAAGGAATGACATTGGATGCACTCCTTTGATGCAATCACAGGGACGCAGACAAGCAAACACCTGTTTCAGAGGATGGGGTTAGGGGAGACTAACTTGATAATTTTACCTCATGTATTCACATAAATACATACACATCATCTTTAAGGAGAAAACCAGGGGGCTGGGGAGATGCTCAGTGGGTAAGAGCATTTACCAATTTTCCAGAAGACAAGGACTCAATTCCCAGCACCTACACAGAGGCTTACAATCTCCTATAACTCCAGTTTTAGGGGATCTACTGATTCTCTGGCCTCCAAGGTCACCAGGCACTCTTGTGGTGCACAGACATACACGAAGGCAAACACACACATAAACACATCAACTAAAAGAAAAAAATAATATATCTTAAAAGAAAAATTAGATGATAGCAACGTGGAGAATAAAATTTAAAGTGACCGATTCAAAGTAAGGAGGAAAGACAGTAAGAAGCAAGTGCAGGGACAAAGGGGATGTAGATGTAGAGCTAGTAAAAGCTGCACACGGCCAACAGTGCATGCTTCCTGGGAAGGGCCACAGACTCTCATGTGCTGCATAATCATCTGTAACTCGAGTTCCAGGAGATCCAAGGGCCTCTTCTAGCTTCTCCGGCCTACACACCCACCCACACCCACCCACCTACCCACACAATCCCTGAAAGGATTTAAACCTTTTTTTTTCCAGTTCAAAGAGGCTGAAGTAATGAATATCTCTCCAGTGATGAACTGAGTGGGGTTGTTTTTCTCAGTTCCCTCAACAGAGAATTGGTGATATCTTGTCAAAGCACATCCATGAAGCCAGTTCTATACTGGAATCCACCAGGACGAGCTGACAGTGATAGGTATCCGCACTGTCTAATATACACTGGGTCTAGATTCAGACATACTTTTATTCTCTGCTACTACCAGCAACCTTATCTGAAACATAAACATATCTAACACTCTTTGATAAGACTAGATAGAGAAGAATAAGGGGTGCAAAGCGACGGGCATGTGCAGATAAAATAATAAAACAACTTTGAGAGATCTAATGTTAAAGGCATGGAGTAGGTGAGGATCAAAGAAGCAAAGAGAGCTGCAGTACCAGACAGAAAGTGGTATAGCCTGGTAGGTAAATGCCTGCTAAAATATATTTATTTACGTGAGAGGTGCTCTGGGGGCTTGACTTTTTCATGTGTGGCCCCTTTAAAGTCCAGATCTTGGGTTGAAGCTATAACTCACAGCACTTCAGGAAAGCAGAAGTGACCATGAAGAGTAAATCCAACTGACCAAATACACACTCCACGAGTAAACGCAAATCTTGGGGCTTTGGGACTTCTGGTGTCCTATTCTTTTTCACCTGTTAGGCAATCATCTTTAAAACAAAAAGCTAATTACTTGTGCTTTAATCATAATTATCCTAACTTATAGACACAAGACTAGCCAATTAACTTTTTCCCTTTCTTACCACAAATCCTTTCCAGACTCCTAAACCTAAAATGTAAAAGAACCCCGAGATACAGTCTTTGTCAGCAATAAGACTTCACGAGATCTCAAATGGTCTCTGGCAAGCCCATGAAAAAAAAATTTTTTGTATTAAGATCTGGTCCCAAAGGTGCCAGCTTGCTCTGCACTGTAGCAGCTCCTGGTACAAAGGTCTCTGCCACTAACAACCAGTGAAACAGGCACTTACAAGGTCCATGGCATCCTTGAACTCAAGTTCAGCCACAGAACTGCTAAACCTGACCTAAGTCCACATCCAAGGAATCAGGATATGCATTTAAATAAGAACCACCGCTCCCCACCCCCCACCCCCCACGGGTCATTCCTATGCATCTTTTGAAAAGTTACACTACACTTCGAAACTGAAAGGTTGGGGGCTGCCCTAGTAAGGAAGGCTTATACACCGGCGGTGTGGGGATGAGGATGGGGTGATGGCTCCAGACCACAGCCTGAGGGCCAGTCTACTGCTGTTTCCCTCTGGTCTGGACGCAGACCGAGCCCCTCTGCGCCAGGGCGGGAGGCGCTAAGGTGTGTTCCCACGAACCCCAACGTGGGCCGCCTCTCACCTGCTCCTCCAGCGGGAGCGGCTTGAGCGGAGTCCGTGCCCCGTGTCGAAACACCACCTGCACCATTTTCAGCTCCAGTAGGTTACGGTCCACCGGACGCTGGTCATCAGGCGCCCGCTGCTCGGCCAGGGCCACCCGCCGCTGGTGGAAGCAGTAAGCCAACGAGGTCAGGACGCCCACGGGGGCCCACACGCGCATACTGGAGGCTGTGGAAGCTGAGGGCTCCGCAGGCAACCGGGCTCAGCAGCTACTCAGAAGTTCGCGGGAGCTGGAGGGCAAGTGCATCCAAGCTCTCAGAGCAAGCGACTCTAGCGGGGCGACCTGGCGACAGTCAGGCCCGAGGGGCGTGAGCCTGGTGGAGAAAAAGGGATGGGAGCAGAAAGACTATCTCGTAGTTTAAGCTCAGCCGACGCCGGCCGCTCCTGCGGCAGGCTCAGTCAGGGCAGCTACTTGGACCTGAAACTTGCACTTCAAACCCGGTAAAGGGCAGGCCGCAAAAGCAGAAGTTCCACGGGACACACGGGATTCGCGTCTACATTTTTATAACTAAGCTCCCCATGCAATTCTTGCCCTACCCAAGGACCTGCCCCAATTAAGTCTGCGCACAGGAGCACGGGAAAGTGAGTCCGGAGACTTTGTCCGATCTGCAAACTCAGAACCATAAAACTACAACTCCCACAATGCTTTGCGCGTCCGAGGTCCCCAGGGAGAGCAGTTCCGTCGCCCCTATTCCCCCCACCCCACCCCTCCACGTTCAAGGTCCCGCCCCCCCGTGCTTCCCACGTTCCACTCCCCACCCCTCCAGTCTTTAGCCTAAGGCTGCCAAGAAGCTTCAGTTAATTAAGGAATTTCGTCTTTTTTTCCCTTGAGGGTTTGCTTGGGGTGAGTAGGGTAAGGAGAGGGTAAGGGGAGGCAGTGTTGGAACTGGGGGGCAGAGGGGAGTAGTTTGAATGTGGAAGAATTCCTTGAAGTTCTCAAAGCAAGATTACTAAAGTCAAGACCTGAAACACCTATCAGCTAAGTACTTACTATTTGTGAAGTTACCTTCCCCTATTTTGTTTAAGAAAATTGAGCTAGGGATGTAGTTCAGCGGTAGAGCACTCTCCGGGCATGCGCAAAGCATTAGAACCAAAGACTTGAGAGGGAAGCCGGTTGCCCTGAAATAAAGCCACCCAAGAGTGTCAGGGGAGGTCGGGGAGGAGTGGCAGTAGTGTTGTCAATATCCTGAGGCATTCTCCTAATCTTTTAACTGCAGGGCAGTATTGTGGGCTTCAACTCAGAAGTGAATTTCAAAGCAAACCAGTAAGAAATAGACTTGAAGTCTGTTTGGAATGGAATGAAAGGCAACAAAAAGAAAGAACAAAACACACCTTAGAGCATACATGGCTATGGGCTTCTTACTGAATAGTCTCAGCTTATTAGAAGCCATTTTTAAACAGATTTTAGGCAAGAGTTATGACAGAGAGATGCTTAGTGAGAGAATAAGACATCCGCCGGTGGGTCTGGGCTTCCCATAAGAGATTCACAGCAAAATGTCTTAGCAATTGCCATATATATTATTTTAGTGGCTCACAAGATACATATTGGTCCTGAGTGTTGGTGCAGGCCTTTAGTCCCAGCATTCGGAAGTCAGAGGCAGGCAGATCTTTGTGAGTTCAAAGCTAGCCTGCTCTACAGAGCAAGTTCCAGGATAGCCAAGGCTGCACAGAGAAGCCATGTCTGGAAAAAAGGGGAAAAAAAAAAAAAGCACATGTGAAAGGGTTACTACAACCCTCCCTCCCCTCCTTTCTAATTTTGGTGCAGCTACAGGATGACTTCAGGTCAAACCAGGAGCCACTGAGTTTCTAGTAAGAGTCTCAGATTGTAGGAGGTTTACAGCCACGATGGGAGAATGGCCTTAAGTAAAGGAATCCTTGCTCGTTTGGTTGTTGAGGGTGAGGAGCTCTTTTTCTTTTTGTGTCCCAATAAGTTTCCTTGCCCTTCTATCCTAACTCAGACTCACTTCCTTTCAACTAGGACTTACCTCTCAAAGAGCGAGTCAAGGTAGTAGGTTGCAACCTTTGTGATAGAGTCACCCCCACCCCCCACCCCCCCAAGAGACCCATCATTTGAGACTGAACCTTCAGTACATGAGCTTTTGGGTAAACACTTAGATCCAAAATATAACACAAGACAAACTGAGACCTTCAGGAGCATCAGGAAATACTAAATTGGAACCTGAGTAGTGCATTGTAACTCCAACAGCTGGGGAGCGTGGCTCTCAGGAAAATACAGTACAGCTTCAGTAGAAACAGATCCTGGTATTTGAGCAGGTTCAGCCTCATTGGCATTCTTAGCACGCTGGAGTGCCTTCAAGGTAATGGAAGGTTGACATCTGGCTGCCCTACTTCCTGCCGTGGTGGACAAATCGAGGCTGGTCCACACCCTGCTCTCTGGCATTGTTGGCACTCAGTGAGCGAGCATCATGACTACCTTTGACCCAAGTGAGCAATAGCAGTGCCGTCCGGGCAGTGGGGGAGGGCGGCATGGGGCAGTGGGTAGGGAGCCACAGCTGGTGAGGCTGGCAAATGACAGATTCCATGTGAGCTGAGAGCACTCTGTCAGCACCCGGGAGTCCTGTCAGTATTTAGGGTGTACTGTACAGTAGTGGTAGTAAGCTAAAATAGAAAAAACAAGGTAAGAAGTCTTGAAATCATGTTCTGGGGACAGCTAAGAAGGGGGCTCTGAGAAGTGCTTATTTTGACCCTGGTTTGGGCTAGTTTGAGAAACAAGTAAATTTACCTCCAGTAAATTTTCATGAGGGTTTTACTTAATATTATTTGAAACTCAATGTTAGCCATGAGATTAACACATACAAACACAAGCATGTGTATGTACACACTTTTATTGCTTTAAGTAGTGGTTTAAAAAATGATAGACTATGCCATAGGCGTAGTGTAGAGGTCGTTGACTCTTACGTCATAGTCACTTCCTACATAAATCTCCTGAGAAGTTTAATTTTGAGCCTAGTATTAGTACTAGAACAAATATCAAGAGATATGAGGATTACTTCCCTTTGACTTTTTTTTTTTTTTTTTTTTTTTTTTTTTTTTTTTTTTTTTTTTTTTTTTTTTTTTTTTTTTACACCTTGATGGTCTGGAAGCCAGGAACATAATTTGCAATCTAACTCTAATGTAATTGTAATTTTTTTTCCTCCATGGTGTGAGACACTATGGATTGAAAAGGAGCAGAAACAGAGCAAAGTCAGGTAAGTAGCTGTGGCTGCAGGCCAGGCAGGAAATATGTCAAGCTGTTAACAATGGAAGTTCAAGGGAGAAGGGACAGAAAGGAAGGGTCAAGGATGGCCCTTGAGTATTTGGTCATGTGATCTCAGATGATGTCATACACCTTGGAAAGAGGTTAAATCGAGGCTAGCAAGTTAATTTGGATGGTGTCGGTTATGAGGTAGGTACTTGTACTTGTCAGGCATCCATGTAGAAATGTCCTCTCGAGGGTTGACGGTATAGGTTGTAGACCAGAGTAAGAGTGGCCTAGGAATGTATACGCAGGGCTTTTCTGTTCAAGGCTTCTAGCTGCAGGAGTTTGTGTGGATAACATCTGGGTGCAGTAGGATAAGGAGACATAAAATGAGGCCTGAGATACGTCTTTGAGGAGCTCTCCATTCAAGACCTAAGTATGAAGGGAACTAAGAAAAGTGTTAAGAAGGAGTGGAGGCCTGTTGTCTTTAATCCCAACACTCAGAGGCAGAAGCAGGTGGATCTCTGAGTTTGAGTCTGTCCTGGTCTAAATGGAGAATTCCAGATCAGCCAAGCCTGTAAGGTGAGACCCTTTCTAGAACAGAAGCAAATCAAAATAGAAAAGAAGGATGGAGCAGTAGTGTCAGAGGGAACTGAGAATAAAGTGATAGCAGTGGAAGACTCCTGGGATGGAGGACCCTGGAATCTAACCCCAGTTGTTTGTAGCTGATGGAGAGGAGCAGCCCGGGCAGAGGTTCAATGCAAGTGTGAGTTTGTGGGGAGTGAGTGTGGACACCGTCAGGAAGGTGAGCACAAGAAGAGTTCAGCCCAGTGACGCACTAAGTTCCTGACACTAAGGGAGGCTTGTCTTTTGAAGAGAAGTTTGTGTTTAAATGCTGATCGACAGGGAGGAAGAGGCTGAAGATGAGATGGGATAAAGGGCCCAGAAAGCCCTTAAAAAGGTGGGACAAGGGGGCTGGAGAGATGGCTCAGTGGTTAAGAGCACTGACTGCTCTTCCGAAGGTCCTGAGTTCAAATCCCAGCAACCACATGGTGGCTCACAACCATCCCAGCACTTGGGAGGCAGAGGCAGGCGGATTTCTGAGTTCGAGGCCAACCTGGTCTACAGAGTGAGTTCCAGGACAGCCAGGGATACACAGAGAAACCCTGTCTTGAAAAACCAAAAAAAAAAAAAAAAGATTTGGACTCAAACAGTTCAAGATAGTTAACAGCTGAAACAAAGAGAGTTAACTCTGGTAGAAAAGAGATTGCAAGATATATATATATATAAAAAAGAAGGTGGGACAAGAGGAGAAATGAACTTAGACCACATCATTAGGATCAAATGGAGAGATTGCACATCCTCTACACCGAGGAGAAAAAGAACAGGCACCACAGGGTACATTGATAACAGGACTTAAGGAGCCTGTTGAAGAGTTTCTTTACTCTGCAAATCCATAGTGTATTGGTGAGATGGTGATTGGTGCTATTAATGATTTGAAATATGTAGCCAGAACAGTTGACTTCATACTACACCCACACCACAGAGTTGCCTGAAGACATTTGTGGTTCAAGTGCATCTGTGCTAGTCTAGATCTGAGTAAGCCAAGGGCACCCATTTGTTTAAGATAGGGTAGTTCTTCAGATCCCACTTTGAGAACTACTGATGGTGAGACAAGGATCCCTCCATCGATGCCACAATCCTCAGACTTGGAAGCTCCTTCCATAAAACGAGGTAGTTGTAGAGATAATCTCTTGTGCATTGTGTAAAAACATTCACATGTCAATTAAAAAACAAACCTTTGGCCAATGAGCTGAGGCAGGATTAGAAAGTGGGACATCCAGCAGACAGAGAATTCTGGGAACTAGTGAGGCATCGGGGATTTGATCCAGGAATGCAGATGGTGACAGAGGCATGAAAGCAGAGGTGAGGTGGCCAGTCATGTGGCAATAAACCAGATATTAAGTTATGAATCAGTTGAAGAACATGTAAAACTTTGGCCTAGGCATCTGTAAATATATTTAAGTTACAGAGTCATTATTTCTGGAGCATGGGGCCAGGAGGAAAAACAAGAGGTTACAGGTAGCATTTGCAGATAATGGATGTACCTCCTCTCCTCACTTAAGAACATCTCTAGCTTAATGATAACACCAAATACAATGAGAACTGAAAGTAGTTGTTACACCAGACTATTCAAGAAATAATGACAAGAAAGGGTCAGAACATCTGACTATAGTGTTTTGTTGTTATTTTTTTTTCTTTTATTTTGGTTTGGGGTTTAGGCTTCTTTGTTTATTTGTTTCTTTGTTTGTTTGTTGGTTGTTTGTTTCAGAGTATTTTGATCCACAGTTGATTGAATCGGTAGGCACAAGCTATTTTGGGTGACTGTTCTCCAGAGAAACTGGGAAGTAACAAAAACTGTTAAAAGTTTAAAACTGGGAAGTAGCAAAAACTCCGAGAGGTGTGACCTTGCTGGAGGTCTTTAGGTGACTTGGGACATTTGCTTTCAGAAGACCAGGGGATCCACTGCCTTCCCCATGCTCTCTGTTCCTTAGGTCTTGAGCTGAATGGTTTCCTCTGTCATGTTCACCTACCAGAGGCCCAACATTACAGAGCTCCCTGATTTTGTCTGCAGCCTTTCGGGACGATGAGTCAAATGAACCTTTTCTCTTTATAAGTTAATTACCCCGGGCATTTTGTAATAATGATAGAAAACTGGCAGGTCCAGTGCAAGACCTACAAATCCAGAGCTACGACAGGATTCCAATATGGAGACCTTTAATAAAATGGGAGGAAGTGTCAGTAAAAAGGCAACAATGAAGACACAAGGAGTGACTGACAGACAGAATTTTGAAGACTTGGATCAAGAATCTGGCACCAAGTCTGCTAAAGAAGAAAGCAGGAAAGGAAAGCCTTGGACTGTAGGAGGATTGTGTCTTTCATTAAAGGTCACTCCTCCCAGGATAGAAAGAAAGAAGAGAGTGATAGATAAGAAAGCTGGTGGCATGGGTTGTTTAATGTTTCCCTCCCCAAAATGTGTCTAACAAACTTGCAAACATGTTGAAAAACAGTAATAATAATTGAACCATATGCCCGACGTTCAGTGTGTTAATTAATTAACTCTTATTACAGCTCAAGTGGCAGATCTAGCCTACTGCCATTTCATAGAGAAAGAGCCTGAGCTTAGACAATAGACAGATAGCTTGCCCAAGGATGCACAGATATGTGATAGCGACTTAAGTAATCCAGATTTCAGCCCTGTGGAGTTCACACTACCAGCTGTATACATTTTACTAGTGAACTTAGGAAGGGCTGGTAGGTTATATGAAAGTTACCATGGTTTAATACCTTTACCTTTTCTTTGGCTATGAAAAGACACCTGAGGCCGGATAATATATAAAAAATACAGATTTATTTGACTCATGGTTCTGGAGGCTGAGAAATTCAGGAGTGTGGCACAGGCATCCCCTTGGCATCTGGTAAAGCCATCCTTTAGAGCATAGCAGAGGGTATCAGAGGTCAGAAGGTAAGACGGCAATAGAGAGTTAACAGGGAAAGATACAGAAATGTAGCTAGAGATGGCACTTTTAAATCAAAGCCACTCCTGCCGGAACTAAGCTGTTCCCACAGAATCTGCTTAATCCATGGATGAGGTTTTCACCTTTATGACCTCTCAAACATGGCCACACTGGGGTCAGAGTTCCAGCACATACACTTTGGGAGGTGTTTGGACAGGAACAGCCTCTCCTATATTTGAGATTTATCTCTAATGACCTTACTCAGTGAACCTCTTCCTTCCTACTTCCACTTCCACCCCCCCAGACACATTCCTAACTGATTATTGTTGCCACTGAAAAATCATTTGGGACTTTCTGCTACAAGCCACCGAAAACCAGATTCGCTCAAACTGACTCCACAAGAAAAGAGAGAAGTGATTAGCCTGCATCATCAAAGCTTCAGGAGAACGCCCCCCCATACACACATGCTTAGCTGTGTACAAGCCTGGATGAATCTGGGTTCTGATTTCTTTTGACTTCTAGCTTCAGCTCTGCCCTGTTCCTTTTATCCTCAAGCTGTCTTGTGACCATTGACTCCCCCACCCCACCCCCACCCTCTGTGTGTCACACATGGCTCCAAGTAGCTTTGCTTTCTTGACCTCCCATCTAGCTAGATTAGGAGGAGCATTCCCCTCCATACAACAGAAATCCTGAGCTTCAAAGTTGCTTGCCAGATGAAGTCCAGATCCACTGCCAATCATCTCTGGAGAAGGAGAAGCTGAATCCAGCCACATCACAAAAATGGGGTCATGCCATTCTTTAGTGCAAACCAGGAGCATAAGAGAAAACAACAGATGTCTCAGGCTTTCTCTGCCATCTTCCCTACCTTACTCCCACCTCTGCATTAATCAGCTACCCATGTGCCTTGTCAGTGCTGACCTTTGAACAAAGGAAAGAGAGCTTAACAGTTTGTACAACCCTCACAATTCCAACAGGGCATGTCTTTGTCTCTTTATATATCTTTGCCATTTCCTTATTTAAACATTTCCCTTCTTGACCCCCCATTACCCACAAAAGAGTGAGTCACAATGCTACTAGTGCTTCACCTCTCAGGTATATCATGCTGTTTGAAATTACCAGAATACTGGGCTGGGAGATGGCTCAGAAAGTAAGAGAGCTCGCTCTGCAATTAAGAGGACCTGTGTTTGAATCCCCAGCACCATGCAAAAGGTCAAGCATGACTGTGCATGGCTGTGGCCCCAGCTCTAGGAGCAGACACAGGTAGATTTCAAGAGTTCCCTGGTCATTCAGTCTACTCAGAAGGGTGAGCTTCTGATTTAGCAAAAGGCCTTGTCTGAAGACAATAGTGTAGAGTGTTAGAGGAAGACACTTGATAGCCTGCTCTGGTCTCTGCATGCAAGTGTGCAGATATGCACACCAGCATACTATTGTGTATGCAACACACAGGGTGGGTAAGGGAGCCAAGAAATACTTATATTTCTGTAGGTGTATGATTCTGTTATTTTGTGGTTTTGGAAAATCTAGAATTTGAACCATCTATATCTTGAGCCGTACAAGGAGTATTGAAGTGGAAATTTCTGGATAGGTCAGGTGATACCCTCACATTGGTATTTTGCTGAGGCAAGACCTGTGGGAGGACTCATGATGTTTGGAGAGAGTATTAGTAGGACACAAGGGGCAGTCATGGTGTTCTTGTATAGCTAGCTTTGCAAAGCTTCCTTGGTCTTGAGTCATCGTCTTACCTGATTGCTTCATTGAAAGAGGCATGCCAGAGAACTGCTGTCATCCTGGCCGGTCCTGGTTACTCGAGCTAACTAGTGCTAATTCAGCAGACGCCTGGCTGTTTCTGCTGGATCATACCACTGCTGTTGATTTGTGTTGACTATCTTGACACTACTGACCTGGACTGCTGGTATCTTGACGACAGAGATTGGAATCACCCCAAGGAACTACTTTTAAACAGGTCCACATCCCCTTGTCCTATTTACTATCTTTTCTCCCCTACCTTTGGACGGTGGGGTAGAAGGAGGTTTGAAGAAGTTGAGAACCCTTATTAAAAGTAGGTTAAAAAAAAAAACTAAGAATGGCCAGGCGTTGGTGGCACACGCCTTTAATCCCAGCACTTGGGAGGCAGAGGCAGGCAGATTTCTGAGTTCGAGGCCAGCCTGGTCTACAAAGTGAGCTCCAGGACAGCCAGAGCTATACAGAGAAACCCTGTCTCGAAAAAAACCAATAAATAAATAAATAAATAAATAAATACATAAATAAATAAATGAATGAAAGAGAGTTTCCAAAAAAAAAAAGGGGGGGGGCTGGCGTGATGGCTCGGTGGGTAAGAGCACTGACTGTTCTTCCGAAGGTCCTGAGTTCAAATCCCAGCAACCACATGGTGGCTCACAACCACTCATAATGAGATCTAGCTCCCTCTTCTGGTGTGTCTGAGACAGCAACAGTGTACTTATGTATAATAATAAATAAATCTTTGAGCTGGAGCAAGCCCAGGTCCTAAAAAAATTCAATTCCCAACAAGGCTCACAGCCATCTGTACAGCTACAGTGTACTCATATACATAAAATAAAATAAATAAATCTTTTAAAAAAAAACTAAGAATGAACTTCATCAAAATTTGGAATCAAGAGATTGGGTGGATCACTGGAGCCCAGGGTTTTGAAATCATTCCAGGCAACATAGTGAGAACCTGTATTCAGAAAACAAATAAAGCAAAAATGGCTATAATCTTGCACTCAGATATACAAGGACCTGTTTAAAAGTCATCTTTGAGCAAAGGGAATAACCCAGGGATGGAGTTCTTATCTATCACACTTGAGCCCTGGATCCAGTCTCTGACATCATGAAAATTAAAACATACAACAAAAGCCATCTTCTCTACTCCAATTATCTTCAAGGAAAATAATAAAGTAATAGGTAATGAAATACTCATGTAAGAAAAATCCTCCTTATCAAAAACACTTCTCTAACAGACTGTGAACATACTTTTTTGTAGTTGTTGTTGATGGTGATAGTGTCTATGGTGACTGTGGGGTGGGTTTTTTTGTTGTTGTTTGAGACAGGGCCTTTCTATGTAGCCTGGTTATCCTAGAACTTGCTATGTAGACCAGGCTGGCCTTGTCTGCCTCTGCCTCCTGAGTGGAGTGCTAGGATCAAAGGCATGGGCTGCCACACCCAGGTAATGTGGTGTTTGCCTTAGACTTTTTATTCATACAAGATAAAGGAAAATGAAGGCAATCAGAAATCATTTCTTTGAGGCAGAGAAAAATAGCAGTTTGTTGCTATCAGCCTATTTAGGTGCTATAACAAAATATCTAGGACTGAATACATTAAAAATATAAACCTGGGACTGGAGAGATGGCTCAGTGGTTAAGAGCACTGACTGCTCTTCCAGAAGTCCTGAGTTCAATTCCCAGCAACCACATGGTGGCTCACAACCATCTGTAATGGGATCTAATGCCTTCTTTTGGTGTGTCTGAAGACAGTGACAGTATACTCACATATATAAAATAAGTAAACCTTTAAAAAAATTAAAAAGTAAAAAAACAAAAAAAATATTATAAACCCATTTCTGGTAGTTCCAGATGTTGGAAAGCTCAATCTCAAGTGACCAGCAGATATCATACTGAGGGACCTCTTCTTTTGATTCACAACTGGCTCCTTCTTTCTGTATTTTCACTTGGTGGAGGGATGAAAAGTCATGGGGTGGGAGTGAGGTGGGGTAAGCTAACTCAAACTCATTTACCCAAACCTTTTTTAAGGACACATTGTACCCAGGAGAACTCATATCCTAATTACTCCCTATTCTTAAAACTTAAAATTGTTGCCTTGTGGGTGAAAATTCAGCATGAATTTTAGATAAGCAGGAATATTCTTATCAGTTGGCAGTAGGAACACTGCTGTCTCAAAGAAGCAAAGCACTGCCTCTCCCACCTGTCAAAGCTAGCAGCGGGACAGGCAGGACAATTCAGAGATAATAGATATTCTAGTCTGTTCTGTGCCACAGAATATCTGAAACTTTGTAACGCATAGTGAACAGAAATGTATTGTGTTCCAGAGGCCCAGAAATCCAAGAAGGAGTAGCATCCAGCAAGAATTCTTTTATCACATTTGTGTGTGCTTGAGGGAAGGGGGGAGAGAGAAAGAGAATGAGATGAGGCCAAACTATTCTTTCATAAGGAATTCACTCCTATACTCCATCCATTAGAAGGCTTTGTTTCCCCTTCAACGTCCTACCTTTTAACAGTGTTGATTGGAAACTAAATATTTTTTGAAAATTTACTTAGTTTTATTTTTATGTGTTTGCATATTTTGCCTGAATATCTGTTCGCACACCGTACACATGCCTGGTACCCACAGAGGCCAGAAGAAGGTAGTGGATTCCCAGACACTGGAGTTACAGATGTTTGTATGCCACCATGTGGCTGCTGGGAACCAAACCTGGATTTTCTGTAGAACTGCCAGTGCTCTTAACCACTGAGCCACCTCTCCAGTCCTTGGAGCTGAATTTTAGACACATAAACTTTGGGGAATACATTCAAACCAAAGCAATGAACTAGAGAAAATATTTGGAACTATTTCCTTTTATTTTCCTTAGCAGAGACTCGGAAAGAAGTGTTCAACAGTGCAGAGTTCATCACAGCTTGAGGCTGGACCTGGCTAATGCATGGGTTAATCTAGTTCTGAAGACAGAGGCCATGGAGTTCAACCTGGTGCTGTGCTAGGGACATAGAAAACCTAGGCATAATCTGCCAGCCTGAGCTTGGAGACTGAGTCTCCAGAGGCTGGTCTGGCCCTGGAGTAGACTCAGAGTTTGGAGCCTGTGGGTCCAGTAGAATCAGCCTGGTAATCAGTTAGGCTTGGAGGCTCAGGATGTGGGGACCAGACAAGCATTTACTGGGACAGGCCCAGTGTCCCCATGCAAAGAACTTTCTCTGCTGACATTGTTACCCTTTCCTAGTGGAAGGAATTTCTCCCAACTGTGCTCTCTGGGTCTGGGGAGGGAGAAAGGTATAAACTTGTGACTCCTATCCTTCCCAGTGCTTTTTGGTCTGTGCTTTGCTCATATATCTCTCATCTACTTTCTTTGGTTCTTATGGGAATATTTTCCCATGTGCATAGTTTAAATTAGTATTTCTGTGAGGAAATGCATTTTGGGAAGCTCTATTCTGTCTTGTTACTGATGAAGACATTTAATACTACTTGTGGTGGCTTGAACAGGAATGGCCCCCATAGACTCACGGCATTGGATGCTGACTCATAGGGAGTGGCACTATTAGGAAATGTGGCCTTGTTGGAGGAAGTGTGTCACCGTGGAGGCAGACTTTGAGGTCTCATATGCTCAAGCTAGGCCTAGTGGGACAGTCTTCTTCAGCCACCTGTGGATCAAGATGTAGAGCTGTCTGCTCCTTCTCCAGCACCATGTCTGCCTGGATGCTGTCCACCATGATGATAATGGACTAAACGTGAAACAAATGCTTTCTTTAATAAGAGTCGCCATGGTCATGGTATCTATTCACAGCAATAGAAACCCTAATTAAGACACTACTTGAAAATAAAATTCTGTAAACATAAGGAGATGTGTGTGTGTGTATTAATAAAAAATGAAATATTACTTAAGTGCTCTGTAAAGTTTAACTGAAGTTGAAAATGAAAAAAAATAAAATAAAAATGAAAGTACTAGAGATATATGTCACTGGTAGAGCACTTGTCTATCATGTGCTGGTCCCTGGGTTCAGCCTCCAAGATGGCCATAAACAAAAGATACAGGATTATGACCATCTTTAAAGTATACTTGTTTCGTTAGTGATGAGCTGTCTGGACAGGCTACCTGATGATGGAGCTTCCCAAGTGAAGTCAGTCCGCAGACTGGAGCACATCCCCACCTGACACTGCTGACGTCCACAGTCCAGATACTACACTTGGAATGATACAGAGAAGGCCAGCATGGCCCCTGAGCAAGGATGACGTGGGGCTTCATGCAGCATGCTGTGCTTTTCAGTTAAGAAGAAAGTAATAGAGTTGTGTGTCACTTGGTAACACAAGAAGAAGGAAAGGGAGGGGCGGGGAGCCTGAGGAAGGGAATGGGGGAGTAAGAACAACACATCCGGTTATTATGAATGCTATAATGATG
>NW_022196898.1:44807911-44828247 GCF_008632895.1 Mastomys coucha | reverse complement strand
CCCAGCGAGCTAAGTCTCTGGTTTCGGTTTTGAGTTCTTTAGTGAGCCCAGCAGGGCTCCCACAAAGAAGAAAGTAATAGAGTTGTGTGTCACTTGGTAACACAAGAAGAAGGAAAGGGAGGGGCAGGGAGCCTGAGGAAGGGAATGGGGGAGTAAGAACAACACATCCGGTTATTATGAATGCTATAATGATGTCTATTCCTTCACATGCTACGTAAGAAAAAGATGCCTGGGCTTTGGGGTTAAGCTTATAGAGTACTTGTCTAGCCAGCCTAAGGCTCTGGGTTTGGTCCTTGGCAAAAAATAAAAATTGAAAAATAAATATATAAATAAAAAAGGCCAAATTCAAAACAAAAAACTATATCAAAAATAATGACCAGAGAAATACATCACTATTGAGAGAACAAAATACAGTACCAGCAATAAACCCCCCAACTAAATATATACAAATTGCCTAAAACGTATTTTAAGTAATACAAGGAGGTTCAACGACCCTCAAGAAATCACAGAGAAAGAGCTCACCCAAAGCACAAAAGCAGTGACCCAAACAAGATGCCTTAACAGACTGAAATTGTTAAAAAAAAAAAAAAAAAAAAAAAAAAAAAAAACTCAAATCCTAGAGCTGAAAACCAATAAGTTAAGAGAAGAAAATGCAACTGAAAACATCAACAAAAGTGATCATGTAAAAAAAGAAAAAGGTCATGAGCTAGAAGACAAATCACTTAAAAATATAGTCAGGGAAGATAAAAGGGAAAAATGAGCAAAACTTCATGAGATTTGTGCGGCCAACAGCATCCAAAGGGAAAATGTTTCTATCATAGGAGTTTAAGAAGAAGAGACCCTGTTACATGAGAAAAGTCCCTAACAGCAGAAACATCCCAGAAACTGATCCCACACAAGCAGAGTTTTTAGGTGCCGTGAACAGACAAAACCCCAATGACTTGCAGAAACTACATCTTCCCTGAAGATTCAGTTCCTTGGTGAAGCTGTTTCTACCCCATGTGGTGTCCATTGTAGCCCTGTGGAGCTTGAGGCCCCCAGAGAGAGCTGCAGTCCAATGGACTGACAGCTGCTACAAGTCTGCTTTCCACCAGTAGTGGTGAGCTTGAACTGCACCGGATAACTCAGGATTGATGAGGACCTCGTACAGTGTGCAAGTTCCTCAGATCCAGTAGTGAGAATTCAAGCCATCCGATCATGGCTATTTTCTAAGACTGGCTGATAGTTAGGTCCACTGACATTTGAGAACCTTTGTTCTGGTCCCTGCTTGCACTTGGCAAGGTGCCATGATAATTTCTGAAAAGAAAAGCCAGAGAGAATGCCTTCTGTCTCTTTATAGTCAATATACCAGTTGACTTATCGAGATTTTCCTGTTTTTTTTTTTTTTATTTAAAAAAGATTATTAACTACGTGTGTTATATGTTGGGGTATATGCATATGAGAAGAGGTGTTCCTAGAACCTAAAAGATGATAGATTCCCTGGAGTTGGAGTTACTCGTGTGTAAGCCACCCTTTATGGGTGCTAGGAAACAAATATAGGCCCCCTTTCCATACTTGGACTGCCTGGTTGAGCCTCAGTGGGAGAAGATGTCCCTAGTCCTGCTGGGACCAGATAAATGTTCCTAGGTGGGTTGGTACCCAAGGGGGGTGTCCCCCTTCTCTGAGAAGAAGGGGAGGGGACAGTAGGAGGAGGGATTTATAAGAGTAGGACTGGGAAAGGGGGAATTGGCTGTGATCGGGATGTAAGGCAAATAAAGAAAATAAACTATTGAAATAAAATGAAGAAGAGGGTTCTGGAGAGATGGCTCAGCAGTTAAGAGTGCTGACTGCTCTTCCAGAGGACCCAGGTTCAATTCCCAGCCACCACAGGTGACTCACAATCGTCTATAAAGGGATCTGATGCCCTCTCTGGCATGTAGGTGTACATGCAGCAAAACATTCATTCATAAATAAATAGATTTTAAAATGCAAGAGGTTTTTTAAAAAATGAAGGACTAAAAATAGACAAATGAAAGCCAAGGAAGTTTATCACCACAAGGTTTTCTACAGGAATGCTAAAGGGAAGTTCTCTAAGCAGAAAGATAAAGGGATTGGTAACATAAAAACATCAGAAAAAGCTGGACAGTGGCCTTTAATCCCAGCATTCATGAGGCAGAGGCGGATAAATCTCTATGAGTTCAAGGACAGCCTGGATTATAAATTGAGTTCCAGGATAGTCAGGGCTACACAGAGAAACCCTGTCTCAAAACAAAACAAAACAAAACAAAACAAAACAAAACAAACAAAAAAGATAAGAAAGTAGGAAATTCTCTGCAAGCTAAGTAAATTACATACATTGTTAATATGAAGTTTAAAAATAAAACTATCATGATAGTAGCCACAATAATTTGTTAATGATATAAAACAAAACATGAAAATCTGCACACCAAAATCAAGATCAGAATGGATGTTATGAGGTTAAACTGTTTATTATCTTTTATGATTGATATTATCATCTTAAAATAGCCAATTTTATGTAAATGTTATGATAACCAGGCTATAGTGAAATACATAAGAGATAGTAAGGAATGAAGCAAAGCATGCAGAGAAAAGGCATCCAGTCATCATGGAGAACCACAACCGAGGAAAGGAAAATGGATTTACAAATAACCTGAAAACAATTAACAAAGACAAAGGAAGTCCTTAGCTGCCAGTAATTATCTTGAATATAAATGGATTAACTATCCAACCAGAAGAGGTAGAGTGACTGAATGGATAAGAATGCAAAACTCGCTGGGCGGTGGTGCATGCCTTTAATCCCAGCACTTGGGAGGCAGAGGCAGGTAGATTTCTGAGTTCGAGGCCAGCCTGGTCTACAGAGTGAGTTCCAGGACAGCCAAGGCTACACAGAGAAACCCTGTCTCGAAAAAAACAAAACAAAACAAAGAATGCAAAACTCAACTATATGCTGCCTACCAGAAATTCACGGACTGAAAATGAAAGGATGCAAACGGAAACCAAGAGGGAGTGAAAGACCCCCGTAGGGGAACCCCCACTCGAATCTCGGGAGATGTGCACCCAAAGAATCATGAGACACCGTCTTGATGCAAACACATGAGGCAGTTTAATATTGGAGCACTCCGGGCCAACACATATCTTGCGCAGGAGACAGTGGAATTGACCACGAGGCTCAAGGGTTAGGGGTTTATATAGGGAAAAGGTCTGAGGGAACAAAAGAATTGGTGTGGCTATACATAATTGGCTATTTTAAATGTAGTTTGTGCAGATCAGAGCGGAAAATTCCTAAAAGAGGGGTGCTATTCGGGGGTTTCTAGCTGACCTTCAACTATATCTAAGAGGACCAGATGGCCCATTACTCAGTGTCCGCCCAGGCACATCCTTGCATGTCTGGTTCTATCTATTTTGGTTCTATCTTTATGGTTTATGTCTTTCTGACCTGTCAGTCCCTGGGATATCTAACAGCTTGTTTGCTTAGATTTGTTTGAACATTCACAGGCCTAGCCCACGGTGTCTTTCTTCAACTTGTAATTTTCACACGCTTCAAACTCAATTCCTCTTTTCAAAACTTAATTTCTCCTTTCAAGAGCAGGAAAGAAGTCTCTAAGTCAAAAACTAAAGGGAGGGAGGGAGGAAGTGGAGTGGAAGACACTATATAATGGTATTAGAATTGATTCATTAAGAATAAAGCACTTGAAAAATACATGCACATCACATTGAAGTACCTAAACAGATAATCAAATGTAGGGAGCCAGGTTAATCCAAGGCTTTCTTAGAGGTCCTGATGAAAGGACTAAAAGAACAACATTTCTATGTCCTGGCCTAGGGGCAGCCTTGGCAAGGGCTGGGCTGGGGCTGGGCTGGGGCTGGGCTGGGGCTGGGCTGGGCCAGGGCCTGGAAGAAGTTCAGGTTTTAGTGGAATCCTGAAAATCCCTTGCCCCTGAGACTGGAGTTATCTATGTGCTCAGTCTGTGGCGCACTTAAGATATCCTGTGTTCCCTTAATGCAACATTGCTTTATTAACGTTCTGCTGACTTTGTTCCTTTCCCCACTGCAAACCTAGCTGCACTTCTTAATAAATGTGCTTGGTATTAGCTATCAGTCTCTGCAAGACCTCCTGGTTCTAGCTTTCCTATTTTCTTTATTTTCTTATCCCTAGTCCCTGCCTTTAGGAGCTTGTCACTGAAGAACAACTTGCTGGTCTAGGTCAAGAAAGTATATGTGTGTGTGTGTGTGTGTGTGTGTATAGAGAGAGGGAGAGAGACAGCAAACATATATATACATATATACATATATACATATATACATATATATATAGAGAGAGAGAGGGAGAGAGACAGACAGACAGACAGACAGAGTACAGTAATAGTATCAGTCTTCAATACCCTCTTTCAATAATGGATAAATAATACCAGGCAGTGGTGGTGCACGCCTTTAATCCCAGCACTTGGGAGGCAGAGGAAGGTGGATTTCAGAGTTCAAGGCCAACCTGGTCTACAGAGTGAGTTCCAGGACAACCAGGGCTACACAGAGAAACCCTGTCTCAAAAAAAAAAAAAAAAAAAAAGGTAAATAACCCAGACACATAGTCAATAGGGAAACATTGGTCTGAACTACACTTTGAGCTAAATAGAACAGTCTGTCCTATAACACAAGATGATATATTCTTCTTAAGTGTACATGGAACATTCTCTGGGGTGAGTCAAAGGTTAGGCCATAAAACAAGTCTTAAAATATTTAAGGGGGTTGAACTTATGTGGTGGATTTTTTTCTGACTAGTGATGTGAACCTAGAAGTCAGAAACAGAAGCAATTTCAGAAGATTCACAGATGTGTGGACATTAAATGGCACCCTCCTAACCACCAACAGGTCAGAGAAGAAGTAAAACATGAGGCCGGAAGCCATGTGGAAAAAGCCATGACATACAAAGCATGGCAGACGCAGTTCTGAAGGAAATATCATCCAAAGTATTTGAACAAAGGCCTACCTCAAAGCAATGACAATCAACCAAGCTAATTTGAAGCCAGAAAAAGAGGAATAAAGTAAGCTCAGAGTTAGCAGAAAGAAGACAATAATGTAAGAACTAAAAATAAACACTAAAAATGACCAATAAAATGAAGAAAAATAAAATTAAGACTGTGTTATCTAAGAAAATGCAGAGAAGACCAGTGATTCAGAATTGGAAATGAAAGAGAAGACATTCAAGTCTTAGTTCAGGAATAAACTGTTAATAAAATGTGTCTGTGGACAGTTACATGGTAATGAATAGGATAATTTAGAAAAGAAGATAAATTCTGAATATTCTTAACAAGACTGAACCATAAAACAATAGAAAACATGAATATGAGGAGAATGAATTAGTAATAAAAAAAGCCTTCCATCAATGAATTCCCCCAAGCTTGCTTGCTTTATTCTAAACCCTACCAAATACTTACATCAGAACTAATGTTAATGCTTCCCAACCCTTTCCCTAAAATGGAAGGTATTATGTTAGAATTTAGTCCCTAATGTAAGAAGATCACCCTTTCAGAAGTAAGAATGGGAGGCTGGAGAGATGGCTCAGTGGTTAAGAGCACTGTACTGCTCTTCCAGAGGTCCTGAGTTCAATTCCCAGCAACCACATGGTGGCTCACAACTATCTGTAATGGGATCCGGTGCAGTCTTCTGATGTGTGTCTAAAGACAGCTACAGTGTATTCATATAAATAAAAATAAATCTTAATAAAAAAGTAAGAATGGGAGTACTGATCCATAGTTAAAAGGAGTGTTTTCCTCTTCCTACATGTAAGGATGCAGCAAGAAAGTTCATCCTTCAAATTAGAACTAGATGCTATGAACTGGTGCTTAGCTTCATCCTGCTAGCTTTGAGAAGTATGAGCAATAAGATCGTATTATTCAGAAATTACTGCATCATCCCTAGTAGACTGATACAGAAGGAAAGCTTCCAAATTCATTTGACAATGCAAGCATTAGCCTGACATCAGAGTCAAACAAAGCTACCAGAAGGGAAGAAAATCTCAGGCCAGTATCCCTGATGAACATAAATATAAATCTACTAGCAACATGGATTCAACAGTCTCTAAAAGGTTCATCCATCAATCAAGTGGGGTCTGTCACTGAAACAAAAGGATCATTCCATATACATGAATCTATAAGCATAATACATGACTCCGCAAAGGAAGTCAGCTCAGTATATTCAAAGAAGGTTTTCAATAAAGTCAGTAGACTTTCTTGATAAAATTCTCAACAAGTTATCTTTAGAAGCAATTCAGGAAAAGACAGTCATAGCAAGCCTCTAGCCAGCACCATTCTCAGTGGTGAGAAGTTAAGAGCTTTCCCACTGAGATCAGAGATGAAGCATGAATGTCCACTGTTGCCATTTCAATTAAGCTCACTACTGGAAATCCAGAGCAAATAAGGCAAGAGAAGCGAATAAAAGGTATTTAACTTGGAGAGGAAGAAGTTGAATTGTCTGTTTACAGACATCGAGAAAGCACAGAGAAAAAAACTCTTATGACTCCAAAAACCACCTGAGCTAATAGCTGAACCAGTAGAGTTGAAGTATATACAAAGCCACTGTCCCCAAACCAGTGTGCTTCTGTGCCCCGATGATAATGAATCAAGGAAGCAGTCACATCTACAGCAGTGAAAGAGGAATAAATTTAACAAAGTGTGTAATGTATTTACAGAGGAGACGGAAACGTTAATGAAAGGAACAAAACAGGTATAGATGAACGGGAAGATGTTCTGTGTTCATGGATTGGAAAGGTTAAAATGTCCATAATGCTCAAAGAAATCTACAAATTCAGTATCATCCCTGCTGAAATGGAAGTTTTCACAGAAATAGAAAAAGAATCCTGAAATGTACATGGAGCCACAGGAGGCCCCAAATATCAAAGAAGTCTTGAGCAACAAGAGTAAAGCTAGAGACAATATATTACTGGATTGGATAGTGCACTATAGCAACAACAGAAACCCCACATGGTCATGCCATAAAACAGCCATGCAGACCAATGAGTCATAACAGAGAACCTAGAAATAAATTTACCCAAGGTTGACAGATTTTCAACAAAGACACTGAGAACTGAAAGTGGGACAAAGGTAGCGTCTTCAATGAGCAGCAGTGGGAAAACTGGCCACCCACATGCAGGAGACAGGAATTCTGACTATCAGCAGGTTGTCTAAAAGCTCTGAATGGGGGCAGGAACACCCACCCCTAAGGCATGCATGTGAGCATAAGAGTGCTCACACCTACGTGTGTAATATGTGAGGTGCCTCAGATCTTATGTCACTCTCTGTCTTAGTGTCCAGACATAGGGTCTCTTAGTGAGCTGGAAGCTTTCTGTTTCTCCCTGACTGGTGGCTGGCCAGTCAGCTCTGCAGATTGTTCCATCTCCAACCTCCAATGGTGGGGTTCTAGTCATGAGCAGCCGTGTTCAACTTTTTCTCTGGGTGCTAGGGATTTGAACTCAGGTCCTCATACTTTCAGAGCCAGTGTTCTAATATTAGAGGCATCTCTAGTTTGCATAGACATTTCTCAAAAGATGACATTGGTAGCTAGTAAGAATAAAAACTGTTCAGTATTTTTTAATTATCAGGGATGCACAAATCAAAACCGCCATGAGAGGTCATTTCGTGTGTGAGAATGGCTGTTACCAATAAGATTAGTGATACCAAGTCCTGACCAGGAGGAAGAGAAGAGAGTTCTTGCACATTGTTAGTGGGAATCTAAATGACTACGTATAGAAAACAGTATAGAGGAGCTTCAAAAATTTGAAAATGGAACCTTGGTGGCCATTGAAGTCCAATCCTTCTCATCCACCCACCTTGCTTCCACTATTCCTTGGACAACCATGCCTGACAAACCCAATATGGCTGAGATCAAGAAATATAGTAAGTTGAAATTAAAGAAGCCAGAAAGGCAAGAGAAAAATCTGCTTTCAAAAGAACTGATTGACCAGGAAAAGCAAGCAGGTGTGTCGTAATGAGTACCAGCATGCTGTATACAGCCCACAAGCATTGTCGTCTTATTTGCTTCCTTTAGCTGTTTAACTTCATAAGATGCAAAGAGGTTGGATAAGGTTTAAATGACTGTGTGGCCCTTTCCCATCAAAGAATCCGAACTGCTGTTCAGAAAGGCCATGCCTGCCACTCTGGCTGGTGGAGAAGGAAAAGAATCTGCAGGCTAATGAGGGAAGCGCTGGGTGGGAGATGGTGAAACCTAGAGTAAAATCCAAAACGATGCAAGGCATCCTTGCAGGCTGGAAAATGCAGTCGAGTCAGAATGCCATTGTTTTGTCCAAATGATTTTAATTATTGGAATATACATTTTTAAATATCCAAATGAAAAGCTTCAAAACTTGAAGAGAATTGCAAATGCAACTATCATATGATTTATTCACCCTGCTATTGGGTCAGCATCCAATAGAAAACAGGGCAGTATGTCAAAACATATCCACAATCCCATGTCATGGTAGCATCGTTTATAATGTTCAAGATATAAGAAATAAAACCATGTTTATTACTAGATATCTGAATGAAGAAAATGAGTATATGCACAATAGAATACTATTTAAAAATGAGGATACATTGTCACTAGTGACAACATGGATGGAACTGGAGATACTATTTGTTAAGTAAATCAAGCCAGACACGTAGACAAACACCGCACAATGTCACTTTTATGTTGTCTTAAAAACAAGCAAAAACAAAAACAAAACCCCAAACATTGGACTCATAGAAAGTAAAACTGTGGTCAAGGAAACTGGTGTGTGTGTGAAGGAATTAGGAAGATTGATGACCAAAGGTCTCAAGACTTCAGTTGCATGGGAGGAATGAGACCAAGAAATCTGCTGTGCATAGGAGTTCCTAGAGTTCCTATAGTGAATGATAATATGTACTGGAAATTTATAATAGACTTTCAGTGTCCTTGTCATAGAAGTAAGCATAACTCTAGAGTCCTCAAGGAGCCACTGATCCCTTGCAGCATAGCTGACCTGTTCTGTGTCTGCTACTGAATAAGTTTTCCTTACCACGTCACAAAGATAGTGTAGTGATGTGCTTGACCTAGCTAGTTTGCTATGTATACACATATCAGAGCATCATGTTATACACCATATGTATCCACACGTGGATACATATGGATATATACATATACATATGGTAGTTGTGAGACACTAGGTGAATACTGGAAGAGCAGCTTTTACTTTTCACCACTGAGGACAGTTTTCAAGAGCTGATTCTCTCACGTGTTTCAGGGAAGGCATCTGGTTGGGTCCCCAGGCCTGGCTGTATGCAGCACCCTTGCTCCTTCTCCCAGGCCCAGCTTTGTTGCTTTCAGCCACAAAACAGACTGGTAACTGGGAATAAACTGTCAGGCCTAGGCAAGAATTCTAACTCCAGCCTCAGTTTAAAGTTGACACGTGTCCTCTCCTCCGGCTTGTTTTGGCCACGGCCTTGAAGCCTGAGATTTGAAACTAGGAAGGCAAAGGACTTCGTTTTCCTTGTTTTTGGGTTTTTTTTTTTAACCCCTCTCTTTTGCTTTCTCCCAACCTCAGAGGAGTCAGAAGTAGCTTCAGAAGTGAAAAACCTCGGGTTGATTAGAGCTGTGTGGAAGATCATGCTTGCACTTGACGTGCTGGGCCGATTTCCCTTCAGGGGCTCCGGTACGCTGAGACCTTCCGGTCTCCTGCTCTGTGCAGAGCAGTGCAGCTTCCTGTTGGCTGTGAAATGCTCCCCCAGCCACACCCCTAACAACCCCAGAGTTTTCCTCTCTTCGCCCTCAGGTAGTAATTTTTACATCCCTAAACTATTAGCTGTGGATGTCATAGCTGTGTATTCTTTTTGTTTTTGTTTTTGTTTTTTTGTTTTGTTTTTCGAGACAGGGTTTCTCTGTATAGCCTTGGCTGTCCTCACTTTGTAGACCAGGCTGGCCTCGAACTCAGAAATTTGCCTGCCTCTGCCTCCCAGGTGCACCACCACTGCCCGGCTTAGCTGTGTATTCTAAGCATGGAAGTGCTGTAATTATTGTGTGAAAATGTTCCTGGGAGCTAGAGACTGTGCCTTTTCACTTTTACACAACCGAAGTCTTGCATACAGAATATTCAGAACATTTACTATATTTAATAGAGGCTGCTCAATATTGCTGTGATTTATGAAGGCTTGGGAAGTGAATAATCCCTTCATTTGATCTATCTACTGAATATGCAGGAAATGAGTTTCATGTGTCCATTTGAGGATACCAGGACAGACAAGACACCATCCTTCCCTAGAAGATCTCATAATCACCAGAGGAGGCTGGTACGTTATGAAAAAGTTATATCAATCCACAGTAAAGTGTGTTCTAAAGTTTGTACATAGAAGGGAAGGCCAATTCTAAGCAAGGAGCTATGGAGTCTTCACAAAGTTGAAGCTAACTAAAGACTTTTGTGTTATTAATTCACATACTATAAATCAGCCCTTTCGTGTGGATAATTCAATGATATTTTTGCATATTAGCAAGAATTTTGCAGTCTCCATTATCCAGTTCCCTAACATAATCATTATCCCCCAAAGAAACCCAAATTCATCCATAGCCGCTCCTTGTCCCTCTTCCTCCCTTGAGCCCTTGACATTTAGTAACCTACCTTCTGTGTCTATGTATGGATTTGCCAATTCACATTTCAGATAAGCGAAATCATAATGTATGACCTTTTGAATCCAGCTTCCTTCATCTGGCATCATGTTTATAAGAAATACCTATGTACCATGAATTCCCCATGCAATTTGAATTAAAACTTCATTTGAATCACTAAAATTTGAATCCATTGTAAGGATATTGTCTTAGTTAACTTTCTATGACTGTTATAAAACACCACGATCAAAAGCTACTTGAGGAGGAAGGAGTTTATTTTAGCTTAGAGTTCCACATCACCGCCCATTATGGAAGTCAGGGCAGGAACTCAAGTCAGGGAGGAACCTGGAGGCAGGAAGTGGAGTAGAAGCCTGTGGAGGGGCGATGCTGTCTGGCTTGCTCCTCATGGCTTGTTGGGTCTGCTTCCTTATAGCTCCCAAGACTATTATTCCTAGGGGTGGGACCACTAGGTGGTCTGCAGGTGAGCTGGGCCCTCCTACATCAATCGTAATCAGGAGAAGGTGTCCCGGGCTTGCCCACAGTCCAATGTGGTGGGAACATTCTCTCAGCTGAGGTTTGCCCACTCTCTGAAATGACTATTATATGCATCGTATTTATCTGTTTTCAGTCAGTAGACAGTTTGTTTACGCACCTTGCCTGCTGTGCATAATGCTGCTATGAACAGTCATCCACAAACTTTTGTGGGAATATATTTACATTTTCTTGAGTCTAGACCTCGTGGAATTACTGGGTCTTGTACTGAATTTTTTTGAAGTATTCATAGTTTGATAGGAACTACACTAATAATAAAAATGAATACTCTAGATCATTATTTCATTCTGGCTCTCAGACACAGCCTAAGTAGCCACTCCTTTCAGGAGCCCTTCTTACCTTTGGTTCTAGTACCTTATGAGTTTTAAGTCCTTGAGGGCTCCTTCCCCTTTGGTAGGAGTTATAGCTACTTCCTCTGATGAGATGCTCACCATCAGCCTTGGCCCATTTGAGGTAAGCTACAGTGACTGTAAGAGTCGGCCATTGTTCCTGATCCACACACAGCTACTGCTCTATGGACAAGCCCAGAGCAGCTTTAGGCATAATAAACCTGTGGAATACTGGCTCAGGGACAGCTATATTATCATCGGTCTGTTCTTGACTTCTCTTAAGTCATTTGGAGATCAGTTCACTCCTTCCTCCAGCTACTGAGTTTAATTGATTAATTGTTGCTCAGATAATCACAAGTATTGTATTTTGACTTGATGGGTTTTGTACTAAGACTATGCTGTTTGCCCTGGAAGAAGAGAAAGGCTATGGAGCAGGCAGAGTTGATAATACAAACAACAAACAAAACCCTAACCAGAAAGCATCATACATATGTACACGCACTTTCCCACGGACTAATTTAGAGAAGTGATGCAAAGGCTGCTGTCCTGAGAAGAGATGGGATACTTTATGTTGCCTTCTGTCAGGATGAACAGGATGGTTCACCTCTGTTCATAGGCAGTCCTCATTTAAATACACAAATACCGTCAAATACCGTCTGCATCCAAATGGCAGTGTCCAGCTTCAACTTCTTAATTAGCCCGAATGACAATATCTAACTGGTGGAGTCTCAGCTCCATACACCATGCCTGACCCAGCTTCATAAAGGAGAGAACTCACCCAGGACAACTTAAAGCTTTTCTGAGTTTGTATTCCGAGCCTGTACAATATGGGTCATACCCAGAATTCCCAGTTTTGTGCTTCTGTGACTATCCATACATATAATGAGATTGTTACGCTTACATTTTCTGGATGGGATTAAAAGATAAGACAGAGTACAAACTGTAGGCCTTATGTAATTATCATGTTTACTTCCTCCCATAACACAGCAAGGCCTTTGTCAAGACTCTTTTTAGTTATAAGAAACAAAAGAAGATTATTCAATGTTTTAAACAACAGAAATAATACAATGGCTCATGTAACCAAAAGATTCATAAGGATATGGCCCTTGGGTACTTCTGAGCCCAGGAATTAGATGGAATGATTGCGTGTGTATATGTGTGTGTGTGGGGGGGGGGTGTTGCATGTACATGTGTGTGCGTGTGTGTGCGTGTATGTATGTATGCATGTATGTATGTGTAGTGTAGAGGTCAGAGGTCAACTTTGACTGTCTTGCCGGTCGGCGCTCCACCTTGTGTTTTTGAGGCAGGACCTCTCACTGGACCTAGAGTGTAGCAATTCATCTAGCATGGGTGCTCACTGAGCTCCAGGGTCCTGCACCAGTCTCCTCCAGCCTGCTCCAGTACTTGGACTACAGAAGCACACTGCTTTGCCTGCTTTTACACAGGTGCTGCAGATCTGAACCCAGGTCCCCGAGCTGTGTATCAGGCACATTCACCGACGGAGCCATCTCCGCAGCCCCTACATCACATTATCTTGATGTACTTTCATGCTTTCCATTCCTCAGACCAATTTTTCCCATCTCTTCTTTATTCTCTGCTAAGCTTTCTCCTCAGTCACAAATGGCTGTCAGAAACTCTCACGTTCTATCCTGTTGGCAGGCCAGTCAAAATAAGAAATTCTTTAGTTGTTCTAGTAAGAGTTTTGGGATTAATTCTCTTGAACTTCCTTGGATCTTAAACCCATTTGATCAGAGGAAGAAGAAAAGCTGAATACCCAAACCTGAGCCATGCCCCATCCCACCTCCAGTATCCAGGGAGTAGACTCAGCAAGCCAAGCTTTAGGGGGCTAAGGAAACTTGACATCTTCCTACGCGAAGGAGGAATTACAATAGATATGTTGAACTTCCATTTAGAGACAAGGAAATTGTAGCTTAGAAAGTTAGCTTGTATTTTTCAAGGCCTTGTGAGAGAAGACTAGGCCTCACACACATCAGATCTCTAGTTCCAGAAGTGTTAGGGATGCCACTTTCTTAGGGAGCTTGTACTTCATTCGTCACAGCCTTAATGCTTGGGCAGCCAAAAAGGATCATTTTGGTTTACTGTGTACTGTGAAACAGCAGTACTTTAGCATATTAACCAGCTGCAGCTCAGTGACATTCACAAGGCCATCACCATCCATCTCCAGAAGATGTTCACTACCCCAAACTGAAATCCATAGCTGTTAAATAATAATCCTCTATGCCTCTTCCTCCAGCAGGCCCTGGGAAAGCCTACTGTCTATCTCTCTAAGCTTGACTCTTCTAGAGACTTCATAAAAGTCTCTAGAAGAACAGTATTTGTTCTTTCATGTCTGTCTTACTTAGCATAATGTCCTAAAAGTTCATCCTAGCAGGTACCAGAATGTTCCTTGCTTTAAAAGTCAAGTGATGTTTTGTCATATGGATTATCACAATGTGGTGGTTTGAATAAAAATGGCCCCCACGGGCCCATAGGGAGTAGCATTATTAGAAGCTGTGGCTTTTTTGGAGTACATGTGACCTTAGAGGAAGTGGGTGTGTCACTGTGAGGGCAGGCATTGAGGTTTCAGATGCTCAAGCCAGGCCCAGGGTTACTCTCTGTTCCTGCTGCCTGCGATCTGGATGTAGCTCCAATCCAATCTACAACTCTCAGCTACTACTCCAGCACCATGGCTGTCTGCATACCACCATGTTTCCTCCTGTGATGATAATGGACTAAATCTCTGAACTATACACCAACTGCAATGGAATGTTCTCTTTATACAAGTTGCCGTGGTCAGAGTGCCTCTTCCCAGCAACAGAAACCCTAAGATAAGCACCATGATCCATTCATCCACTGACGGTCACTTGGGTCACTTTCACTTCCTAATACTGTGAACAATGCTGCGTGGATGCAGATGTGCAGGTACCTGTTCGGTCTTGATGTTCAGTGCTTCAACTTTGCGCCCATACACAGGGCTAGTGAATTGGATGGCTATTCTGTTTCATTTTCTAAAGTGCCTCTGCAGTACTTCCCATGGTGACCGCCCCATTTTATATCCCAGCGTTGATGTGTGGGACTCCATTTATTCAACATCTGTGTCTGCACTTGTTGTTTTCCAGCACCCATCCTTGTGGGCGCACTGTGACATCTCATTAGAGTTTCTATCAGTTTTCTTTTCTTTTTTCTTTCTTTCTTTCTTTTTTTTTTTTGGTTTTTCGAGACAGGGTTTCTCTGTATAGCCCTGGCTGTCCTGGAACTCACTCTGTATTCTATCAGTTTTCTTAATGGTTAGTGGTATTGAACATCTTTTTTCACGTACTTTTGGTGTTGGCTGTGTTTCTTCTTTGGAGAAATATGTGTGTGAGACCTTCACCCATTTTTAAGTTGGGACTGTTGGTTGTTTGTATTGTTGAGTTGTGGATGTTCTTTACATATGTTTGATATCAATCAATTCTTTATCAAATATATGATTTTCAAAGACTTTTACTATCATGATCATTGCCATTTCACTACATTGAATCTAATTTAAAGAAAGTTTTTAATTTGTATAAAATTCAACACATCCACTTTTTCTTTTGCTTTATGTCTTTTTGGTGTTACATCTAGAAACTGCTTTTGAAATGCAAAGCATATATTTGGGCAAATAACATCTTGTTATCCACAGACTCCATATGTATTGGTCATTCTGTCATTATCTAGTTGAGGCCTAAATACAGAAAAAAGAGCGAGGGGGAGGGTACTTGAAGAAGTCTGGAGGATGCTGCTACAAAGAAAAAAAAAAGGACTTTTACCAATATTTGAGACATGCCCATCTCATAAGGAAGTGGATGGACAGATGATGTCCAAGGAGAAGCAGCACATATGTCACTGACGTCACAATTTCAATTACCATTGAATACGTGGGAACGGTCTCATGGGAGCATGGGGATATCCACAATCGTGGAGAGGCTCTGTGGTGTATTTTAGAAAATATTCCCGTCTTCTCCTGGTTCAGCATTATGAATGAGGAGAGCATGCGGTACTATATATAAATGTGTTGTAAATGCTAAACAAAGTAGTATTATTAATGTTTGTTGAGAATAAGTGCTGGACCTAAGTGGGAAGTGGGAGATATAGGAATGTACCACAGCCCTTCTTTGCTGAGGAGAATAATCGGCACAGAAAGCCATTTCAGCAAAGCGTGAAGCTCTCACTTCATGATCCAGAGAGGTGAGGCCATTGTCCCCAATGTGGGCCATTCTAGTCTGCAGTGCACTTGGCCAAAGCTCCCCACAGAGGGGACTGAGTCTACTACTGGCGCCTCGAAATTATTTGCCCTAAGAAAGCAGCACACATTCGCTCGCAAGTTGCATTCCTCTGTGCACTCGAGGAAACCTTCTTCTCAAGGTGTTAGTGATGAAGGCATTTCTTTTTTCTTAGTTATCCTTCTCTGAGGACTTGAGGAATTACCTCTCAAACCCGGTACCTCTCATCTCCACTAGAGGGCGCTTTGCTCCTGAGCTGCATTAAGTCTGCTTCGGAGGGGTGCTGACGGGGGTAGGGGGTGGAGTTGGGGTGGGGACTGGTTGCAACTAGATTATCACACTCGTACAAAACAGAACACAAAGCAAAAACTCTTCTGAAGCTTAGTTAGTTTGTTCCAGGAAAACCCAAACCAGCCCGAAGTTGTTTCTGGCAGCTGGAAGGGGAGGTGAGGATTAGGAGACACCCGTCCTCCAACTCTCTTTACTCTCCCAGAATCATCTCCCTGAGTGGTCCTCCCGAGGAAGGTACCTTCCTCCCTGATCAGGGGCTGTGCACAGTGCAGCTTGAAGCCTGTGGTGGCTTTCACACTCACCTCGGAGGGCTTGTGAGAAATCTCCCTTAGAGTACACAGGAGAAAAGAGCAAAAGACAGAGATGTGAAGATTTATGAGGAGAAAGGCCCATGTAAGAGGAATTAGAAACCAAGTAAGTGGAATATTGAAAACACAAGAGCACACTGCACCTAGCAATCAAGCCTCCATGACTCTGGCTGGAGAAGTCTCTTTAGTAACTTATGCAGCTGTTCTTGCTGTGTAAACTTGTTGGGGGTGCTTTGCAAATGTTCCTCTCTTGTTTCATTCCTGGCCTTCAGGAGGACGGCCAGGTTGCTTAGAAAATGGCCCCGATAGAGCAGCAGGTTCCAGTGTCTGCTGTTAGCCGGAGATAGCAGGGAGGCAACTCTGAAAGCAGTGGACAGACTTCCTCTTGGGACATATGGAGAGGTCTGAGGTCCCTCAGGCACCTTAGAATGGTGGGGCTGGCAGAGATCAACAGATGAGTGGATCTTGAAAAAGAGGCAACCCTAAGATTGTGTTGGGTTCCTTTGAGAAAACGATGCTGCAGAAATCCTTTTCCACTGGGGCGTTGTCCCTTAGTGTACAGAGGAAGCCCTCTGCTGTGCACCATTACCTTATCTAACCAGGTTCATTCCTCACTGCACCCCAGCTTGCAGCTATTTTCCTTGGCTCCACCCTTCCCCTTGTAGTCTATGCTTACTGCTACCAGAAATTTCTTGAAACACTGATTCTACCAGAAGTAAAAATAAGCAAGTCGTTTCAGTCCTGTGTATGTGTGCTTTTGAGTGGCCTATCTGATGTTTGGGATTATTTAATTAGTGTTTTTAAATGGCACTCAATGTAATGGGTTTCATCATGGCATTTCTATACACGCCATTATACTTTGTTCTAGTCCATCTCTCCTCCTCACTGTCTTCTCCATCCTCCTTGCCCCTTATTGCTGGTCTCATTCCTTCCCTAAATAGTCCTCTCTTATGTCCTTTCCTGTCACATGTATTCCATGAGCATTCCATGAGCTACCCACTTCCTTAACAGTTCAGCCTACACACACACACACACATACACAAACATGTATGCATGCACACATGCACGTCCACACAGACACACACATATATATACCCATGCATGCACACACATGTACACACACAATTTATATTTTAGAGAGAACATATTTGTCTTTCTGAATCTGGCATGTCTCAGCATAATCTTAGAGATATCTTGATTTCACATTTCTTTATGGTTGAATTCTGTTGTGTATATTTACATTTTCCTTATCCATCCATACATGATGGACACCTAGGCTAGTTCTATTTTTTAGTTATTGTAAACCACACAATGAAGAAGACCACACACATATATTTGCGGTACAACAACATAGAGTACTTCAGCTACACAAAAAAGAGTGGATATGGCCAGGCTTTTACAGTAGTTTTATATCTTAGTTTTCCAAGGGACTTCCACACTAACTCCCATAGTTAGTGGCAGCATCAGTTACAGTCTCATCAGCACCATTCCGGCCTTCTTCCCTTACATCCTTATCCAACATTGGTTGTTGTGTGCTTTCTTGTGGTTACCATTTTGGCTGGCATGGAACTCAGAGATGGAATCCCAGTTTAACTTGCATTTCCCTGACTGATAAGGATGTTGAACACTCTCTCAAATATGGCCGTTTGTTTTTCTTCTTTTGAGAACAGTCTACTCAGTCCATTAGCCCATATGTTGACTGGATGTTGTCTTATAGCTTTTGCAGTTCTTTATATATTTACATATTAATCTTCTGCTTGTGTATAGCTGGCGACATTTTTCGCCCATTCTGTAAGCTGTTTCTCTGCACTGGAGATTGTTTTCTTAGCTGTGCAGAAGCTTTTACATTTGATGTGGTCCCATCTGTCAGTTGGGGTTAACCCTTGAGCAATTAGAGTCCTTTTTACAAGGTCCCTGCCTTTTCCTGTATCTTTAAGTGTTCTAACCTGTGTTTTCCCCTAGAGGTTTCAGAGTTTCCAGTCTTGCATTGAGTCATCTGATACATTTTAAACTGACTTTTATGCAGGGTGAGAGATATGGATCTAGTGTCTACATGTACATCTTTTCTCTTCCCATCGATGTTTGTTGAAGAAGCTGTCTTTCCCCTGACCCCCAATACATTTTTGACGTGGTTGCCATACTTTAGCTGTGTGGGGTTGCTTGTAGGTCTTGTGGTCTATTCTACTGCTCTACATGTCTGATTGTTTTATCACTACCTTTTAGTTTTGCTATTCTGTCTCTGCAATAAAATTTGAGATCACTAGGTGATCCCAGCACTTGGGTGGCAGAGCCAGGCAGACCTCTGTGTTCGAGGCAAGCCTGGGCTAAAGAGTGAGATCCAGGACAGCCAGGGCTATAAGAAACCCAGTCATAAAAACCAAAATAATAATAATAATAATAATAATAATAACAACAACAACAACAACAACAACAACAACAACAACAACAACAACTGAAGAATTTAAGATCAAGTGTTGTGATGCCTCTTCCACTGCCCTTGCAGCTCAGGATGCTGTGGCTTTTCAGGGTCTGTGATTCCTATAAACTTTAGGATTGTCCTTTCTATTTCTGTGAAGGAAAGTCGATGGGAATTATGTTGAGCCTGTAGGTCACTTTTAGTAATACAGTATTTTTACAATATTAATTCTGTCATTCTCTGAGTGTGGGAGATTTCCCCAACTTCTAGTTTCTTCTTCAGTTTCTTTTTCTGGAATCTTAAGGGTTTCATCCCCTCACTTAGGCTTCTTCCTGGTGTTTTTCTGATGCTCTTGTGAGTGTTTTTCTTTTTTTTTTCTAATTTCTTTCTTGGCAAGTTTATTATTGTAGAATTTTTGTATATTGATTTGGTATCTTACTACTTTGTTGGAATTGTATCAGGTCTAAAAGTTTTCTGGTAGAATCTTTGGGGTATTTTATAGTATAAGATCCTGTTGTCTATAAATATCACATGAGTCTCTTAAATCCTCTAGTCTGTTTATTTAGCATATGACATTTATAGATTTGCACTTTATTTTTAAAGACAGGGATTCTCTCTGTAGCCTTGGCTATCTTGAAATGTGCTGTGTAGACCATGCTGGCCTCAAATTCAGAGATCTGCCTTCCAGTGCTGGGATTAAAGACTTGTAGCACCATACTCAGCCTGATTTGCACATTTTGGTTTTTTTATTTTGGTTTTGTTTTGTTTGTTTTCTGATCAAGGTCCAATGTGTATTTCAGAGTCTGAGAATATATAAGCAGGGAGACCCATCCCCCAGTAAGCCAGGATCTTGTGGTCTAATTAGCATCTTGTTATTCTGTCTGGAAGGCAGGTGAAGCAGCTCAGCAGGGCATGGCTCCTAGCAGGAACTTCTGGAGAGACAGAGAAGCAGCAGGACAAAAGGGCTTTCTTTATCTCAGGAACTCTACCCTAAGTGGGCTAGCTGCTCTGTGGCAAGGACAAGGTCTGGTTCAGTTCGCTTGAGGCTGGGGGAGGTCACAGTTCCTCCCTTTTCATTTATTAAAAATTAGCTGGACTGGGACATATGATATACTCATATCACCTAGTCCTGCCTGGGAATTATGGTGGCTGACAGCCCCGTTTGTCTTAGGACTAGATCTACTGTTCTCTTTTTTACCCGTCTCAGAAATCACATGTAGCTTGTTTGTGTTTATTTGCACAAACAGGGCCTTTTAGTGTCTATTATTAATAAACACGGCCTCTTGGCACATGACTCTGTCTTCAGTTGATGAGAGCCATAGATCTAGTGGTACGTGTTTGACTGCAGGCCCTCATAGCACACCTTTTTCCCATACAGACCAAAGCCACAATATGCACTTAGTGCTTTTCTTCATCACGATGAATAATTGCCGTGTTAGAGCTCTCTGAAGTCGAGCCTGCATGCCTGTAACAAACCTGCTTGAGATATAAGGTCAAAAGGTCAAAAGTTTTAAAGCAGCTGGGCGGTGGTGGCGCACGCCTTTAGTCCCGGCACTTGGGAGGCAGAGGCAGGCGGATTTCTGAGTTCA
>NW_022196898.1:44797842-44807863 GCF_008632895.1 Mastomys coucha | reverse complement strand
AAAAAAAAAAAAAAAAAAGTTTTAAAGCAACAAGCTTAACATTAACATTATTTATGAGGATGTCCCAGGCACTTAATTCAGTTGCAAATCAGCAACATCCAGACTCAAGGTCTGGCCTCCAGGTGTCTCTGAGAATCACAAAGGAACTGTTAACTCTCCAACCTCATATTCCTGGGGTGAAACCAACTTGGTCATGATGTTTGAGCCCCTTAAGATATTTTTTTTTTTTTTTAAGATTTATTTTTTATATATGTGAGTACACTGTTGCTATCTTCAGACACACCAGAAGAGGACATCAGACCCCATTACAGATGGTTGTAAGCCACCATGTGGTTGCTGGGAATTGAACTCAGGACTTCTGGAAGAGCAGTCAGTGCTCTTAACTGCTGAGCCATCTCTCCAGCCCTGCCTTAATATATTCTTGAATACTGTTTGTATTTGCTGAGAACTTTTACATCTGCTGCATCAGGGGAGTGACCTAGTTTCTTTCTTTGCCAAGGTCTCACCCAGTTTTGGTATGGGGCAATGCTGGCTTCATAGACTGAGTTTGGTTGTTTGTTGTCCATTTCTACTTTACTGGACGGTGAGAAATACTCATGTTAGGCCAGACTTAAGGGTTTGGTAGTGAAAGACCCCCAGAACTGGGGAGATCCTTATTCATGTCTCAGGATGACGTGAGTACCCAGTGACTCACGAGAGACCGAACTTGCTGTAATCACATGAGATTTATTCCAGATCTGGGGTTGAACTCAGAGCCTGGCAGGCCAGAGGAGTTCGACCACGAGTAAGAGGAGTAAGTGGTATTTAAAGGAAAAAATCACAAACTAGGGGGGTGAAGGGGTTACCAGGGAAACATAACAAGGGAACAATGGAAAATTCCAAAGGAACCCACTACCTAGCTGAGTCTGGTCACAAGGAAGTCATCCTGCACACTCATTGTCTAGAGGAATGTGGTTTGGTCAACACTATCTTCTTAATGGATGACCGCTCCTAGGACTAATTAGATAACTTATATCCTGTTGTTTAGTCAATGCTATCTTTTTAATGGCTGACCGCTCTTAGGACTAATTAGATAACTTATATCCTGTTTCTGGAACTGACCAGTCCACCTTCCTGGCTCGTGACAGAGACTTCTTATGCCTTCTTTAAGTAAAGGTTACACATTATACATACATTTCTATTAAATGCCCTCATTCTAAGATTCTCCAGCCTTTCAGTAGAATTCAGCAGTAAATCTGTCCAGTCTTAGGGTTTTCTTTTTTGGGAGGGAGGGCTTGAGAGATTTCAATTATTGCTTCAGTCTTGTTGACAGTTTTGTGTCTGCTTAAGTTATTTATATCTCCTCGATTTAAATTTGGTGGATCTAGAGCTGAGTGTGGTGAAGCATACTTTAATCCCAGCACTAGGAGGCAGAGGCAGGCAGATCTGTGAGTTCAAGGCCAGCCTTGCCTACAGGGTGAGTTTCAGGGCTATAGAAAGACATACCTCCCAATAAAATAAAATAAAATAAGCCCCCAAATAAAATAAAAAAATAAAATAAAACAATAAAATGTGGATCTTATGAGGTTGATAATTGTATTCTTTTTTCAGCTTTTTGATATATCTGTTAAAACTATTCTGTAACGATCCTCTTGATTTCAGTGGAATATGTTGTAACAGCTCCATTTCATCTCCAATTCTGTTACTTTGAGTTTTTGCTCTCTTTCTTTTTGCTAATCTGGCTAAGGATTTGTCAGTCTTATTTCTCTTTCAAAGAATTACCTTTCCGTTGACCAGCTCTATGTGCTGTTTCTCCGGCCTCCCTCAAGTGTTTCTAGCCTTTATTATTTCTGAGCATCCACATTTTCATTCAGCCCTGCCTTGTTTTCCTAGGACCTGAGCTCCCTTTTGAGCTCAGATTGTTTTATGTGAGCAACTTCAGCTGTAAACTTCCCTCTTAGGGCTCCCCAAGCTTCATCCCAAAGCTTCTCACAAGTTTTGCTTTCCTTTGCATTGAATTCTGGAACCTTTTCAGCTCACTCTGATTTCTTCAGTGACCTACTCTTTACTCAAGAGTTCTTGGATTTTGTGTATCTGCCGTGTTTTCTTAGTTTTGATATGCTTTCCAGTTAAATGGTATGATCTGTGAAAATCCAAGGGCTTATTTTTGTTTATTTTGTATTTGTTAAGGTCTGCTTTGTGATCTCTTTAGAGGTGGTTTCGTGTGTGGCTAATGAGAATGCGTGTTCCATACCTGTTGGATGGAATAACTTATGTATATCTGTTAAGGCCCTGATCTATGGTTTAGTTGGAGTTTCTTCACTGATTTCTAGTTTGGATGACCTATGCAAAGATGAGAGTTGTATATTGATACCATTCATTCTTATTGTTCAGGATCTATCTTCATGTCCATGGTTATGAAATTATGGGCCCAATATTTGTACATGTATTTAAAGTATTATATCTCTTGGTTAATTGTTTCATTTATTAGTATGCTGTGGTCTTTTTTTTTAAAAGATTTATTTGTTTTATGTATGTGAGTAAGTACACTGTAGCTGTCTTCAGACACACACAGGGCATTTGATTTTATTTCAGATGGTTGTGAGCCACCATGTGTTTGCTGGGAATTTAACTCAGGACCTCTGGAACAGCAGTCAGTGCTCTTAACTGCTGAGCAATCACTCCAGCCCGCTGTGGCCTTCTTTATCATTTCTGATTAATTTTTATCTAAAATCTGGCTTATCAGATATCACAATAACAGTGCCAGCTTGTGTTTTACGATTGTGCACCTGATAGACTGACTTCCATCCTTTGATTCTAAGTCTGTGGGATTCTTTGCGAGTGAGATGTGTTTCTTAGAGTTAGAAGACAGTTGGATTTTTTTTGTCTTTATTTGTTTGGTTTGGTTTGTTGTTGTTGTTTTTTAATGCAGTCAGTTAGCCTCTATCTATAGTTATTAGTAAGTTGAAATAGCTTAAAGTTAAAGTTATTATTGAGAGATGTTACTACTTCATATAGTTAAAGTTATTATTGAGAGATGTTACTACTTCATATAGTTTCAGTAGTTATTGTTTTGGCTTAGACTGTGTATGTTCCTTCCTGTATCCCATATTAGTCCTGAGTTCTCCGGTTAACCACATTGGATGTGATGGGTTACTTCCTACCATCACTTTGCTTTTGCTTGTCTAATCTCTCCTTAAATTTATTCCTGTGCTCTCATTATTAATAGTTCTTTCCTCCTCTGGGCACACAGTTCCTCTCAGTATCTTCTGTAGCTCTGGGTTGGTGGCCATAAACAGCCACAGCTTATTTGTCTTCAAGTTTCTTTATTTCTCTGTCCATATTAAAACATAACTTTTCTGTGTATTGTAGGGAGGGAGTAGATGAAGTCCTGAGTGAGTGTGTATTGTTGACATGAGCATGGCCATGTCAAGGACCTTAGGACTCCAGTCTCATAGGAATGGCCAAGCCTTCCTCAGGTCAGGCTAAGGGGAATGGGAAAGTCATGGTCAGTGTGAGAACGTCGACGGTGTGTGCAGCAGTACTGACTGTAGCTTCCGCATCCTGGTGTTTACAGCCTGAGACTGCTGCTCCCGGACAGACCCTCTATAGAGAGCGGCTAGCCTGCTTCTTGTTCCTCCTCCTTCAGCTGTGTACAATTAACCCACTTCCCACCTCCTCCCTCACAGGTATATAACAAACTTGCTGAGTTTCTGGGCTACTGGTGTCTCCATTAGGGTGCACAGTCCACTCACACCAGCTGCTCTGCCCTTATGCATGTGCAGTACCTAATCAGCTTCTTTGCTCATTAAAAATAAATGAATAAATAAAAAAATGTCTCACTTCATCATTGAGTTGGAGGTTATTGTTATTTTTTTAAAGATTTATTTTATTTATTTTATGTATAAGTACAAACTGTAGCTATACAGATGGCCATGAGTCATCATGTATATGGCTACTGGTAATTGAACTCAGGACCTCTGCCGGCCCCACTCACTCTAGCTCCGCTCGCTCCAGCATAATTCACTGTAGCTGTCTTCAGACGCACCAGAAGAGGGCATCAGATCTCATTATGGGTGGTTGTGAGCCACCATGTGGTTGCTGGGATCCGAACTCAGGACCTTCAGAAGAGCAGCCAGTGCTCTTACCCCCTGAGCCATCTCACCAGCCCCCTGTTGTTATTTTTTACAAGCAAATTCCTCCGCACACTGATTTCCTGTTGCATTAGTTATCTTCTTTGTTTCTATGACAGGCAAAACATCCAAAAAAAAAAAAAAAACACAACAAACAAAAGAAAAAAGGGCTAATTTTGGCTTACCATTTGAGGTTCTGTCTGGCATGGTGCGGAAGACACTGTAGTGAGAGATCTGCTGCTGGTCTGTTGTACTCTCAGGCAGGAAGCCAAGAGAGAGGAATGCCTGTGCTCTGCTTGCTTTCTTCTCTTATCTCTATTCAAATCCCCAGCTGGTACCACGCACACCTAGGGTGAGTCTTCCCATGCGAGCTAACCCAGTTGAGAAACTCTGTCATAGACATGATCGTGACTCATTCCCTGCTCTAGATCCTGTCAGATTAACAATCAGTATGAGCCATCACACCTGTTGTAGTTAATACATCATAAACAAAACTTTCCCTATACAAATTGCTGTATTGTCTCGATTTGATTATGATTTATATAGGAGTGACTAATATTACTTCTCTTGGGAAATAGCTGGAACAGAAATAAGAAAGCTTTAAATGAGATGACGTGCATTTGGATCCCAGTTTGGTCACTTCTATGTGGGCTTAGACAAGGCATGATCTTTCTAAACTTGAATATGCCTTATATAATATGAAAATTGTGTCTACCATACAGGGTTTTCTTAAAGATTGGAGGCAATACACACACAAATAGAGATGAGAATAGCACAGAGATGAGCAGTGACTATGTAAGCCAGAAACAACAGCAAGAGCTGAGGGAGAGAGAGGGTGGGGGAAGTCACACACACACACACACACACACACACACAGAGGGCGGGGGTGATGATGATGGCTCAGGAAGATTCTTGAGTACGGCGGCTGTGTTTGGGAATGAGTCTTCCCATTCTTCGGAAGGCAGACTTAGTCAACATAGCCCCATGGTTATTTCAGTCTTTAGGATAAATGGAATGACTAGCTTTCTCTAGAGCCAGCCTAGTATTCGCTCCACTGACTGACATGAAGGTTATAAAATGATTATTTATCATCATTCTCAATACAACTATACATAGAGACAGCAACCTGAAGCTACAGACCATCAAGTTCTCATAGAAAAAAGTGTAGACAGTATAATATTGCAGACATACCTGTAGTACGTCGATAATAACTTGATAGCTTGCCAGTTAGGCATTCTCATATATTTGCTTTCTCTGTGTGAGACTTTTTGCTGCTTGGCAGAGTGTGAGGATTAGAATCAGGAATAGATGCTATGAAGGAGTCAGGGAGAGGTAATTAGTAGATTGCCATGTAGTGCATTATCAATATGCCTAGGGCTGAAAACTTCCCCTTGGGGACCTTTAAACAACTCTGCCGGGGAAGTGGAGATGTTGGAGGCAGGACTTGCCTTGGGTGCTGAGCTGCTCTTCTTGGTGGTGTTTGGGTTGGGCAAATGGAAGGTGTGTCCCTTCATTGTGCTTGGGGAGACCTACCCCAGGCAGTGAGGTTTCATTCGGATCACTTCTCTGGAGTGTGGCTGACTATCTGAAGAATTACAAAGGCACACAGCTGTGGTTCAAGCATTTGTTTACTGAGAAAAGGAAACCAGGTTATGACAGGTATCATAAGCTTGACCATCCTATGATGCCACCAGAGAACAGACTGCGGAGAATGCAGACTGGGTGGTTTTGATGTGCCACATGGCTTTACACAGCACAGAATAAACAAGTCATTCTAATTACAAAATCAGGGCCACAATGTACCCAGTCAGAGAATGGGAGTCATCTCTGGAATCAGAGAAACAAGGTGTCGCTGGCATGGAGAGAAGCATTTGAACTCTGCTGGAAGTAGGGCCAGACATACCTGAGGCATTTCTCAGTGTTATGATTTGAATCTAAAATGGTCCCAAAGGACTCATCCATTGAAGGGCTCATAATCCGATGGGCTTTTTTGGAAGGTGATAGAAACTGAAGAAGTGGGGCTTTAGTTGAATGGAGAGGGTCCTAAAGGACTAGATCTTGTGGATTCCAACACATTCTTGTTCATATTCTCTCTTTCTCTCCCCCTCTTTCCCCTACCCAGCCACTATGAACTAAGCACAGCAGCCACCTCCACCATTCTCTACAAAGGTCCTCTGACTCACCAGAGTCACCCTCAAATGGAGCCAAATAACCCTGGACTGAAATGTCTGAAGTCAGGATCCCAAATAACCCTTTTCCTCTCCAAATGAGCATCCTTAGCTATTTTTCACAGGTTAATATTAAGCTACCACAACCACCACCATGTTCCCTTGTTTCAGGGCCATTTACTGCACTTTCTGACTGGTATTGGTTATGCATAGCAGTTAAGGGTATGGTCATCTGCATATTTAAGGCAGTGTGTGGAGAGAGATGCTACATGGGGAATTGACTTATAAGAGGACAAATGATGACAGTAAGAGGTTGATATTCTGTGTGGTGGTTTGAATAGGAATGGCCTCCATAGACCCATGTGTTTGAATGCTTGGCCCATAGGGAGTGGCATTATTAGGAGGTGAGGCCTTGTTGGAATAGGTGTGGCCTTGTTAGAGGAAGTGTATTACACGGAGGCCACTGTGCTCTCCTAAAGGTCTCCTATGCTCAAGCTCTGTCCAGTATGGAAGCAAAGACTACTTCTGCTGCCTGAAGATCAAGATGTAGAACTCTCAGCTCCTTCTCTAGCACCATGTCTACCTGCATGATGCCATGTTTCCTGCAATGACTAAACCTCTGAAACTATAAGTCATCCTCAATTAAATGTTTTCTTTTATAAGAGTTGCATTGGTCATGGTGTCTCTTCACAGCAATCGAAATCCTAACTAAGACATTCTGGTCAAGAATTCTAAACAAGATAACATGACAAAAAGAGAATTTTTGGATCAAGTGAGTTTTCTCATGAGCTACTAGGGGAAACTGAGAAGTGAATTCCAATAAAAGACCATAGAAATCATATGGTCATGCAGCCATTGAGGTCAGCTGGAGGCTCCACCTTTTATTTTTCAGTATTAAAAGGTCAGAGAATTTGAGCACTTGTCTAAGTTACTTTTCTATTGTTGTGAAGAGACACTGCCAGGAGCCATCTAGGAGAAGCTATAAAACCAGCAGATGATCTTCCTGAGTCCACCAATGTTTTGACGGATTTGATCCTTTAGGCAAAGCCTAGGAGAATTTCATTTTAGGAAAGATTCCTGCTATTAATGTGCTTTTCCTGTGATTATTAAATATATATAACAATCACTAGGGGTTAGCCCACCTTTTTGAGATTTCTACAGAACAGCAAAGATGTACTGACTTGTAATGATGCTATATAGATAGATGACTTCTTAATTCTTAATGATGATCCTATAAGGATTCCTAAAGTTATATTAGTAATTACTAAGCTCTTTTATAATAGGACTGCTATTAAGTCCTCTCTGATAATCAGAAGTACAATGAGAACTCTGTCAGTCTTCAAGAGTCATGAGTTAGTTGCTTCTGACATAGCAGGCATCTACAACTTAAAGTACATTCCAAGAGGTTGTAAAACCATTAACCAAAGATCATAAAATGGGAACTAACAATTTATTACAGGTGCAAGGAGAGAAGATAAAATATTGACTGGGTTTATCTATACAAAACTTCACTAATATTTACTTATTCACAAAAGTTATGGTTTTTAACTCTCCATGAACCTGTAAAGCTGGTCAGATGATGAGTGTTTAGCCAGATAATCACTCCTAGTGGAAATGTATGTAAACATTCTCTGTGGTAAATTTCTTATTCAATTTATGATTTGAATTTATGTGTAAACTTGTGGTGAACTTTTTACCATGTGACCATGTATTCTGAAAGATCTAATAAGTGCTGAGGACAAAAGAGAGAGGGAAAAAAACTTTTTAAGACAGAACTGAACTAAAGAAGGACTTAGAAGTAAAGACGTTGGGAGAAACAGCATTGGGAGTAAAGGCATGGAGGGTAAGGGCAGAATTGTGACGTCAGAGCCAGAGGACAGGGCAAGATTAGGAGAGTAGAGAGAACTTTTAGAGAGAACTTTTTGGAGGAGAACTTTTATAGAAACTTTTTGGAGAACTGAAGAGCTTAGAAATAAAGGTTAAAATCACTTTTCAACAAGTCCCTCTTCCTGCCTGAAACCTCAACTAGCAGGCTGTGATTTAGAGCTGCAGGTCCTCTAGAGACAGAACAAAGGCTGCTTTACTTAATCCCAGCTGTTTTAAGCAAAACAGCTAAGCAGTTTCTTGCCTCAAGGGAACTCTGGCAGATCAGCTACAGTAGCAAAGAGACTTAGATTTAAGGTAAGTAAACATTTTATTATTATACAGTAACCCTAAAAGTCTCATAAGAGAGATCTTCCCTCTCCACTGCCTCAAGAAGAACCAAGAAAGAAGAACCTCTGGTGCTGTCCTCCCCACCCCGGCAAGACACCATGGTCAAGACAACTTATTGAAGACAGCATTAAATTGAGGCTCATGATTCCAGAGGTTAATAGAGTCCATGACCTTTATGGTGGGGAGCATGGCAGCCTCAGGCAATTGGGCACAATGCTAGAGCAGTAGCTTATTATATATTGAGACAGCATCAAGAGGGAGTGGATGGGTATTAATTGAGAACAGTGAGGGCTCTTGAGACCTCAAAGCCCACCACCAATGATACAGCTCTTCTAACAAGGCCACACCTCCTAATCCTTCCCAAACAGTTTTACCAAATGGTGACTAAGCATTAAAATATATAAGCCTATGGGGCTATTCTCATTCAAACCATCACTTCTGTGCTATATGAATCTATACATGTTAATAACCCAAATCTAAAAACTGACTTCAAGTATCAAGACCAGAAGCCCAGTCCTAGTATAGCACTAGGAACCTGGGATTTCCAAACCATGACAATGAACAGCAACACAGGAAGGATGTATGCTCTCCTTCATCCTCCAACTGGCCTTCCCTCAAGAGAAAATGGAGCATGCCTGGGAATCTGTGAGATGTCAAACACTCATATAGGAGTCTGCTCTCTGGAGACCCCAAGTCCCCTCTCAGCACACCCTGCTTCATGGCTCCTGCAGCTCACCAGCCTTGACATATTGCTCTTTTTCAGTTTCTATGCCTGATTTGTCTTGTCCGTTGCCCTTTGATTATGAAGAACTGCCCATCTGATATTCATTAGGATCTCCAGGTTTCTTTAAACTTCTGGCAGTCTCTGGTTTTCTGTACTTCCTAACTTTCTCTTTCTTCCTTTTTTCTTTTAATATTTATTTATTTATTTATTTATTTATGCATATGAGTGCTCTATTTGCATGCACATCTCCAAGCCAGAAGAGAGCATCAGGTCACATTACAGATGGTCATAAGCCACAGTGTGGTTGCTGGGAGTTGAACTCAGGACCTATGGAAGAGCAGCCACTGCTCTTAATACTGATGCATCTCTTCAGCCTACCTTTTTTTCTTTTTAAGGTACATACAAGGATATTATTAGTTGAGATTAAATTACAAATAGAAAAATAGATGTTAAAAAGAAAAAGGAAGGAGAATAAATGTAAAACTAGGTCCTACAGAATTCTAACTCTTAGTTACCTTGCTGGGTTCAGTGAAAACCAAGAACTCATTGACTACTCAAGTCATGGAGGTCATGTGGTAAGAACAAGCATAACAACCAAGCCTTCTAAAGCCAGAAAAGATTTATATTCTTTGAAACCAAAATCCTTTCTGTATCTATTGACCTTCACCCTAGAGGCTACTATAATCACTCATGGACGGTAAATAGAGGCAGTTCCCTGTGGGCAGTTCCCAATGCTTGCTGTGCTGTGCTGCCCTGAAGTTTAGTAGTAGTGAGTTTTTCTGGTTTCCTAGTAACCAAAGGAC
>NW_022196898.1:44784809-44797832 GCF_008632895.1 Mastomys coucha | reverse complement strand
ACACAATGGGTTGTAGATAGGTCACTTTTGACTTCATTGCCTGAGGCCTGGCTGCCTGGTCTTCTGTTGCTGATGGCGGTCAGAGTCCTGTGATTTCAGGCTCAGCCGTTCCTTGATCAATCCTTAGAATTTTATCCTGTTCCTCCACTCTCCTTTGTTACCATGGTGTGATTGAAGGGAGTTTCTGGGCCTTCCTAAGCCTTACTGTCCTCAGTTCTAAAAGGGGCTGCACATATGCAATGGTTTTGATGTAAAGGATAAAGAAAGAAAGGGTCACTGGCAAAGAAGAGGCAACCAATAACCACGGTCCCCTCCTCCCTCCCTCTCCTCTCGCCTTCCTCCTCTCTTGTCCCCCCACCGCCAGCCCCCGTGCTCCTCTTTTCCTGTCCTCTCCTACAGCATTCAGTATTTCTAGACCTGTGAAATCTGGTGCTGTACTTATTTCACGTATTTTTTTTCATTCTGAAGAAATCACGTCTTTCAATTCTTTAAGGTGCTCTCTCTTCCAAATGAAGATTCTTGTGTGTTGGGCACAGCATGAGCTATGAATGCTACGGGCAGTAGAACACAGCAGGTTGGCCAATGAACCCTGCAGCCCTTCTGAGGTCCATGTGGCAGTCAGCTAAAACCATGAGTAGGACTGTGTTTCCAAGGACCCTATTAGAGCATTCTGTAAAGCCGTTTCCTCTGCTATCTTATTCCAGAGAAACAGACTCCCCCCACGCCCCTCCCTAAGAAAAGCAACTAGACCCTTAGAAGTAGAAGGAACACTCTTTTGTTCTCTATTTACTGAACATAAGTAATTAAGTACTTCAAGACCCTACTCTCACCCCTTTCATCCATTCTCTTAAAATTTAACTTAATACTTACTGCTAGTACAGTAAAGGTTTCTTTCCTTAAAGAGAAGTTTTGTGTATTAATGAAAGTCACACACTGAAGGAACCTATCTATCCATCTATCAATCTGTCTATCATTTATCTATGCGTCCGTCTATCTATCTGTGGGCCTGTGTACCAGAGGCTTTCACGGAGATCTCTGGCCTGGCCTGGCCTGGTGCGAGAGTTCCTGCGAAGGAAAGGGAGTACAGGCAGGGAGAAGTCGCTTCCACCACTTCTGCTGCTGCAGTTGGCTTCACCTCCGTCTCAGCCATGCTCTCCAGGCTACTCGGTTACTCTGCACTGCCCCGCACTGAGTTGGGTCAAGAGGCCGACTAGCCAGTGAGGAGTGCGGCACAGCTTCAGGCTGAGTTTTGGAAGAGCAGACCTCTTCTCAAGTGTTACAGCTCTTAGAACAAAAGGCTCAAATGATGGAGTAGTTCTCACACACCTTTAATTTCCTGGATAGGATTTATATACAGTTTTGGGGGTGATTCAGGGTTCGACAGCAGGTACTTCTCATTGGTTTGGACTGAGAGCTTGGGGAAATCTTATTTGCCTGTAGGAAGGCTTGGTGCTGCTAATCCATGACTAATATCACACACCTCCCCTGTGGGGGCTGTAACTGCAACAGGAGCCAGGGACCCAGGAGGCAAACACCTTCCATCCCATGCAGGCGGAAATTACCACCCACCGGGTCTCCTGAGTTCTAGACCTCTTGCTCAACTGGGACCAGGTTGCCTGCACAGCCTACCGCCCCACATCTATCTATCATCTATCTTGATTGTAGAGCAATTATTATGAGTCAAACTTTTTGTTGTTGTTGTTGTTTGTTTGTTTGTTTGTTTTGGCCCCAACCTATTGTCACCCTAGACTTATAGTTATAGTGTTTAGGAAAAACCAGCACACTATTGAACTTTTCCAGTATGGACCATAACAAGATAATTACTCTCCCTTCAGTTTGAGAAATAAAGTGACAGAAGGGTACCCAAGGTTGAGAGAGAAATCAGCCTGCCATTAGGGAACTCAAGCATGCCAGCTCAAAGCAGAGCAGAACATTCAGGGCGGCAGGCACCTGTTCTCTATGAGTGGGGACTTAATGAGCCTCAGGGGAACCAGGGCCAGGTAGAGCTAATGATCACCCACTTTACTCACAGCTAGTAAAGGGGGATAGACTGTAGAGTCCCACCCTGAAACATTTCTCTTGGAAGAAAGGTGTGGACGAGTGTGCCAGCTGAACACAGGGATGTTGCTTGGGTGTAAACAGAGGGGGCATTTTGGGTATCTACTGATGACAGGAGGCCATGTGCCCTGCCTGGTAAGACTTCAGAGGATTCTGCTTGGTTCTAGCCACTTTACAAACCTTCGCATTCTCTTCAACATTTGAGTGAGGTCCACCCAATGCAGATACCTCTCTAAAACAAGGACTTTTTTTTTTTTCCTTGAACATATGAAGATGGTAGAATTTGAGCCCATATTCTGGAATATGTTTACCACATTGCTCACTCATGCATGAATACAGAGCTACAGTCGACAAAGATCAACTGACAGTCACCAGCTGTGTAGCTCGCTCTTCCAAATTAATTCATTCTCTCCTGAAAGGGTGTGGGAGAGTGCTCATAAGACTCCATAAGACTTCATTAGGAAGCCAAAGCAACTTCCAAGGCTCAGGAAGTTATGGGAACTTATTAGACTCAAATGTCCCAAAGTTAAGGGATTTGCAAGCCTTCTCCCTAAGGATATAAAAACCAAGTAGCTAATAGCACCAAGAAGTCTCTTCCTAGGAAGCCGCCTGCAGGTAGGGCAGGGAGCTCCAGGGATGCAGCCTCTCAGCAGGGCTGGGCTTTTCAGTGGAGCAGCTGGCTTTGAATGGCCATGCTTCTGTGAGGACATTCCCACCTATGTTTGTGTAAATAATGCAGATAAATTCATAGGTTCACTGGACTTGCATGGAGCATTTCTTTGGTCCATCATCAGTGTCTTGCCTGGGGTGAATACACATGCTTTCACATCTCCCCTAGAAAATGTACCAGGCACCAGGACTCGGGTACAATTCACAATCTTGTTTATTCTGGACATAAGGATTCTCTTCTATGTGTTCTGCCATTTTCCTTTCTAAGCAAGCTGTGTGAGGTGTGTCATTCACCCTCTGTCTTCCTTACCTACTGACTTCATTTGACATTACTTCCATCAGTGCATTACAAGTGAATTTTTCCCTTTCTCCAATGGAAAAGGAGAGATTATCAAGTAGGGGCTGCCAGGGACCCCACATCTATATGTGGGTCACTGCTACCAGTTCCTTTTAACACAGATGAAACCTCAGCCCCTCTAAAGCCCAGCTCTTCACTTTATCTTTGACCCACCTCTCCCCCTCCTTCAACACGGGCTTCAGCAACTTTGCCCACCTTCATTCATCTCCACTGTCCCAGAAAAGGTTTGTCAGCTTGCCCATGTGCAGGTATGTTCCTTCTAAACTGCAAACAACTTCTTGGCACTAGTTATATCTGGTTTCTCCTACTCACTGTGATAAACTTATGGAGTTGTTCTCTACTCCTTTTCTCCCTTCAACCCCACCGCAGGGCACCAAAACTGAAACTGCCTGATGGAGGCCTGTGCATTTTTTTTCCTCTTTCAAGACAGGGTTTCTCTGTGAATTCCCAGCTATCCTGAAACTCACTCTGTAGACCAGCCTGGCCTCGAACTCAGAGATCCACACGACTCTACCTTCCTGAGTGCTGGGATTGAAGGAGTGCCCACCACACCAGCTCCCCAGAACTCTTTAGTCTCTGCTCAGGGTTTCCTTTCCAAGCAAGACCTGTCCCAACCACTGCACTTAAAAAGCAGACCCACCCAACTTTGCTGTCACTCCTAGGTCCCTTTGGCATTCACTATGGCTATGTGACAAGTTGCCCTCTAACTTAGTTTCTTAACATGACACTTTGTTCCTTCATAGTAATTGTGGCTTAGGGAGTGCTTTAACAAGGGTGGCCCTGGCTTGGGATTTCCTATCAGGTTACAGTTGAGTCAGCCGGTGCCGACAGCTTGACTGGTGCTTGAGGATCTGCTCACAAGATGGCTGTCCGCAAGAGCCATCCTCCCTCTGTGGGGCTCTTCCTGGGAAGTTGAGTATGCTTCATGGCACAGCATAGCTATCTTCCCTCCGAGTGAGCAATTCAAAACAGGCAGAAGCTGCAGGTCACATTAGTCATGTGAGCAGCCTATATGGTGTGGAGGGAAAAGAGATTAGATCTTCCAGTGAATACAGTACTCCACACCTAGCATCCCATATGATTTCCACATTTAAGTTCTGTACTCGCAGGATCCCACACTAAACTGTACAAGGGCAGTGACCTTGATCTGCCTTCCCCAGTGTTCTATCTTTAGTGTCTAGCAAGGTGTCTGGCACATAGTAAGAACTCAAATATTTAGCTAATGAATAATTGACTAGAAAGCTATGCAAGGCTCTGTGTGCATGCCCTGATTATTATTCTGAAGCATCTCCACTCTTAAATTATAAGGAGATGCAGCTTCAGTAGCCCTCTACAGTTCTCTGAGCAGTTGGCAGCCTGGTTTTGTTCTGACCCAATCTATTTAGTCTGCTTTGCTAGAGTGAGTAACTTCCTGATAGATCTGATCTAAAACCAAATTCATCTTCATTCAGAACACACAGAGAGACACATAAATACACACACATACACACAGAGACACATATACAAGAGATAAACATGGACACACAGACACATAAACACACAGATGCATGCATACATACACACATACAAAGATACATAGACACTGACACACAGAGACATACACATACAGAGATACACATGAACACACACAGAGGCACATACACATAAAGATACACAGACATTCACATACACACATACACACAGAGATACACACACACACAAACACACAGACACAGACATGCACACACATACAGAGATTCAGATTTTTTTTAAAAACTACTTTATGCCCAGTATATAAAAAAGTAACGAGCTCACTCCATGTCCTCCAACCCAGCCAGTTCTGTGGGAAGGAGGGAACAGAAGAGCTCAGATAGAGTCAGGGGAGGGGCTCTGTTGTGGGAACTGGACCCAGGGATAGGATCTGCTTAAGGGGGCAATATGAAACATCTGGGTGGCCATTCTACTGTCACCAGAGTTCAGGAATTGCTGAGCAGAGAGGCAGCCACTGTCCCCTCTGGGTCTCAGGGACAGAGACTCTGGTGCCTGAGATGAGGAGATTTCTAACTGAGCTGTGGCACAGAGTTGGTAGCAGCTATGAAGGGGCAGACTGACTGAGAGAGAAGAGGATCCTGACCACTTCTCTTACCTGTGAACCCCCTAAGTGCATTCCTGGGGCAAACCCGACTTCCTCAGCTCACCACAATGTCTCCTTCCCCTCAGGCTACAGCAGCTTTGCTCTCCCTTTAAAACCACTTCTCACACGTTTCCTTCCTTCCTTCTTTCCTCCCTCTCTCCCTCCTTTCCTTCCTTCCTTCCTTCTTGTTAGGTCTCAACCATCTTTTACACTTACACATTCACTTGTAATTAATTTACACACACATACACACACACACATACACACACACATACACACATACACATACATACATACACACACACACACACACACACACTGCCCCTGCCATTTTGTTTCTAATCAGCAGCTGCAGTTCCCTTTAGCAAATATTAAATGACAGATCTGGATGCCTGTCCTTCTCCATCAGTCTGGTCATTTATTAACTTATTTAAGAAGCAATTTACCACGAAGAGAGGCATCAGTAGAGAAGGATTTGATGGTCAAATAGGAAGCTGGAAGTCATAAGAATGTAGAAGATGAGTCGGAATAAGTGTGTAGGGAAAAAGAAGGGAATGGGACCATAAAGAACAACAGTATTTTCTACATGCCAACAGGAAGCAAGTGTTGGATGGGAATATGCCCAAGAGTCAGAGACTCAGAACGAATCCATGGCTTCTCGATCAGTGAGGTGAGTTTGCAGGACAGTGGCTCGATTTTGTTGAAACTGGAAGAACACCTGAGATGAGGTCCTTGTGATATTTGGCTTCTGGTCATCAAGACCCATTCCTTACCCTCTGCAGCTCATACCCCAGGTTCTGATCAGCCGAAACCATCATCAGGATGAGAGCAGGGACTACCAAGTTAGAGGCCACTTACAGGATGATCTGGGAAGATCTTTCTGGCTTTCTCCCATAGCTAGTGCCTAAAATCATTCTTCAACGGAAGGCAATCACCTGTAATGGCCTCAGACAGCTTCTGCCCATTATCATCATCATCATCATCATCATCATCATCATCATCATCATTATTAAATTTACTTAGCTTCCAAGATAATGGGTTCCATTGTAACTTTTTTGTATGTGGGTATATATTGCTCTTATGCACCCCACTGTCCCCTCTGGTTTCCCCATCCCGTCCCACAGGTTCTACTTCCTCCTTTCTGCTTTCATCTCTCTCTGTCATTCATGTACTTGCAAGCATGCACACACACACACACACACACACACACACACACACACAGGCACACACACAATGCACATTCACAGACTCACATGAACACACTTGTGTACACACATATATACACTGTCTTAGGGTTTCATTGTTCTGAAGTGATACCATGACCAAGGCAACTCTTATAAAAGAAAACATTTAGTTGGGACTGGCTTACAGTTTCAGAGGTTCAGTCCATTATCATCACAGCAGGGAGCATGGCAGTGTGCAGGCAGACATGGTACTGGAGGAGCTGAGAGTTCTACAGCTTGATCTGCAGGCAGCAGACAGGGACCATCTTCTGCAGGCCGCCATGAGGAGACTACCTTTCCTTACTTGAGCATAGAGACCTCAAAACCACCCCTGCAGTGACACACTTCCTTCAACAAAGCCACACCTGCTCCAACAAGACCACATCTCTTAATAGTTCCTATGTGTCAAGGATAGTCAAACTACCACACACAGACACCCAATTTAAACCTAAATCCGCCCCTCCAGTGACTTCTGCTTCTAAGTAGCTATAAAACAAAGGGCCAATCAACTTTCTCTCATATCTTTGCTTTGTAAAGTGAGAATATTAAACTTGAGGGATTTAAAAATCCTAACTCTGCTAGCTTTCCATGAATCTAACTCCATAGAGGATTGTTAAACAGGGGCTGTAGTGACGGCTCAGCAGCAGTTAAGGGTACTTGTTCTTTCCAAGAACCTGGGTTCAGTTCCCAACACCCACCCTGTGCTTCGTAAGCACCTACAACTTCAGTTCTGACTTCCTTGGACACCAGACACACACGAGATGCTCATACATGCAGGCAGGCAAAACACTCATCCACATAAAATTAATTAGTAAACCTACTTTAAGAATTGTTGCTAAATAAGCCAGGCATGTTCACTCTTAATCCTAGCAAACACAGATACGTCTCTGTGAGTTTTAGGCCACTTCGTGTATATTAAGTGAGTTCCAGGACAGCCAGAGCTACATAGTGAGACAGAAGGAGGGAGAATAATTGCTAAATTGTCTGAATGAGTTTGGATTTTTCCCCCATTTAGTTAGCAAATCTTAGCCAAAGAAACAATGTTTTGATAGTTATAAATGTAAGTATATATTTATGACCTGGTTGCTGAGCTTGGTGATTATCAAATAGGAGTCTCTGTAAGCTTTCAGGAGCAGAGAAAGGGAAGAGAGAAAGCCGTGATCTGAGGGGACACTGAACATGAGAACAAGCCTGCTGAGGAGGGGGATCCGGAGTGGGGTGGGCAGGGTGAAAATCATGGCAGCCAGCAGAGCTCCACAAATCAGCAAACAGGAGCTTAGCTAGGATTCTGGAAGGGCCTCAAGTCAGTAGAAGAACTATGTGAGTTCTGGACAGGAAGGTGACTAGTCCAAGGCAGAAGCCGAGATCTGAGGAACTGAGGTCGGCGCGGTTTAAGGAGCATCTGCTGAGAATATACCACGTGCTAGACACCCAGCTAAGCAGAGAGGGGTGGACAGCACTTCTAAGGTGTGACTTCTAAGAATACCCAGAGATGGACAGGAGAAGGATCCATTTCAGTAGAGGATGTTCATTGCCTACCATGGTGGTTAAGAGCACCTAAGGCCATAGGCTAGAGCAGTGGTTCTCAACCTATGGGCCAAGACCCCTTTGTGGATTGAATGACCCTTTCACAAAGGTCACATATTGGATATCCAGCACATCAGATATTTACATTATGATTCATAACAGCACCGAATTTACAGTTACAAAGTAGCAATGAAATTAATCTCATGGTTGGGGGGGGGTCACTACAACATGAAGAACTAACTGTACTAAAAGGTCACAGCACTGGGAAGGTTGAGAACCAGTGGGCTAGACTGGACCTGAGATCGCTCTCCTCCTTCTGTTCCATTTCTCCATCTATAAAATGGGAAGATACCATCTGCTTAGAGAGTTATGAGGAGTGTGCATGTGTGTGTGCATGCATGTGTGTGCGCATGCGTGTATGCGTGTGTGTGTGTGTGCATGCATGTATGAGTGTGTGTGTGTGTGTGTGCGCGCGCGCGCGCGTGTGCGTTCGTGTGCATGTGTGCATGTGTGCGCACGTGCGTGTGTCTGGTGTGCAATTCCAGATCTGGAATAAACACTAGGATCCCTCAGTTCCCACTGATTTTCCCTGTAGAGAGCATCCTGACAGCCCTGTGACCCAGCTGCGTGTTTTTGTCCCACAGTTTGAACATTCCCAGGCACCGATAAATGCATTTCAAAGAAGCCAGTTCTGACCTTGCACCAAATCTAAGACCTAGTCTTTTCTGCTCCAGGTCTGGATTCCTCGGCTGTGGCTGCCTCTCATCACCACGCTTTGGGAATGCGCTGCAGGCCTTCTGCACGATGGCCCCTGGGTGAATGCTTTGGACTCCTCCCTCACCCTGATGTCCAGTCTTTCTTTGAGATCCCAACTGGCCAGTTTTAGGAGTTTGTGACAGCCCCTCTTAGTAATCCCCCTATTACTAAGACAGAAAAACCTGGGTGTGTTTATTCTAACTGTGCAGTCGTGTAGACAGGCATCAGCATCCCAGGAACAGGGCAACCTCGAGAACAAGCGTGGCCCTCGGTATGTGAGCAGTCTTTCTGCATCTTTGACCAATTTCCCTTTGCTTCTCCAAGTTTCTACCAAACCACAAGTTTCCTTGCACTTGAGGAGAGCCACCGCCACCCTTAGACTGAGCAGCTGCTAGACTTTTTTCTCCTTGACCTTCCCTTCCCTTCCCTCCTCCCCTCCCAGTCCCTCCCTCTCCCATCACCCCTCCCCCATCCTCCTGTCCTCCCTTTCTCTTCAGAAAAGGGGAGGCCTCTATGGATGGCAACCCGCCTTGGCATATCAAGTTGCAGTAGGACTAGGCTCCTTTTCTCCTATTTCTTAGGCAAGGCAGCCCGGTTAAGGGGTAGGGATCCCAAGGCAGCCAACAGAGGCTGCTGACCTGCTGATGTCCCTTTGTGGAGGATGGTCTGGCTGGAGGTGCTTTGCCTGGAACTTGATGTGGTCGCTGTTTGAGTGGAAGATGTCACAGGCCTCCAGTTTTTCCTGTTACTGAGTAGCCTCCTTCTGTCTTGTGTTTCTCTGTACCATCTAATGATGTTAAGAAGATCAGAAACTCAAGCAGGTTTGGCGAAAAGCACTGAGAATTCTACTGTGTAAAGTCCAGGGAGCAATGGCCTAGGAAACAGAGATTCTATGGTCCACCCCTTTCTGCTTACCTCTCTATCCATGACTGTGGCTAGCCTGCCCCATGACCCAGGGGTGTCCCATTGTCACGGTTTCCAATTAGCTAGCTGTAAAGTGAGCCCATTGGATGACTCCAGTAGTTTGCCCTGGGCACTTTTGGCATTTCTCTTTGTTCCGAGGGCTTCTATATTTTAAAAGACTCCATGTTGCAAAAAGTCCCTGCCGTCTGCAGTATAGTCAGTTACTTTTTCAGCACTTTCCTCTCCATGGTTTTTGGCTGGCTTGTTGTTGCTGTTGTTATTGTTGATGTTTGTCCCTGGTGGTGGCGGTGATGGTGGTGGTGGTGGTGGTGGTGTGCTTTGTATAACCCAGGCTGGCCTAGAACCTACGATCCTATTTCAGCCTTTTGAGTGCTGGGATTAAGGGCATATACCATCATAACTAGATTTTCCACTTATTAAAAATGAAACAAAACAAACCCTCACATAACTCGTTGCATAGCTACTCTCTCCCTTTTGCTGTATAACAAGGTCACCTAATGGCACAGGCCTGTCATCCCAGCTCCTCAGGAAGCTAAGGCAAGGAGATCACAAGTTCAAGGTCAGCATGAGAGGCAAAGTGAGTTCAAAGCCAGCCTGAACCATGGAGTGAGACACTGTCTCAATCAGCAGAATAAAAAGAAGGGCTGCAGTTATAGCACGTGCTTAGCGTGGAAGAGCCCCTTGGTTTAATCACGAGAACAGCAAGAGCAAAAAGCACCAACATCCTGCCTCCTAGCAACTTTCCTCTATTGCGTCTAATACATACACCTCTAGCCCTCGTGCTGTGCATTAACTCTCTAGCCTTGTTCATTTTACCCAACTGTCCATCTGTGTCCTTTGACCCCTGCCTTTCCGTATCTTCCCCCTCCCCTGCTCTTGCCAGCTATTGCCCTTCTCAGTATTTTTGTTTGACTCTTGGGACAAAAAAAAACTCTGTATATAAGTAATGTTATAAAGCGTTTGTCTTTTTGTGTTCATTTAGCTCCGTGTTCAGCTTAACACATGTTGCTGCACATGGCAGGATCTCGTCACCTAGTGCTACATAATGCTACATGTTGTATATATACCAGTGTTTTCCCTCCCACTACATACACACACACACACACACACACACACACACACACACACACACGTGCACTGGTTAGGTTTCTGTTTGTTTTTTTTGTTTTATTGCCAATTTAACACAAGGTAGAATCATCAGGGAAAAAGAACCTTAGCTGAGGGGACTGACGCCACAGGATTACCTACAGGCAAGTCTGTGGGGCATTCTCCTGATTAATAATTGGTGTGGGAAGGCTCAGCCTCTGTAGGCAGTGCCACTGCTAGACAGGGGTTCTGGGTAATATAAGAAGGCAAGCTGAGCAAGCCACGAGAGCAGACTAGTAAGCAGAATCCCTCAATTGTCTCTACTCCAGCTCAGGACCCCAGGGTCCTGCCATGCTGCAGTTCCTGCCCTGACTTCCCTCAGTGACAGACTGATCTGGACATGGAAGCCAAAGAAACTGTTCGTTCCTGTGAACTGCTTTGTCATGGCTTTTAATCACCTCCCCAGGAAAGCAAAGAACATACCATCTGTCAGTAGACTCTTAAGTTGCATCTTAGTTACTGCCAATAACGCATTGACACCCGTGTACAGAGAGCTCCACTGGGTGCTTAATTTCATTTGCCTATGGGCCACATCTGTCTCCCCTGCAAAGGCAGTGCTTTGACTCCTCCACCCCTGCCCTACCAGGGACAAATGTCCCTGCCCCTTCCCCCTTGTTTAATCAAGAGATTTTCTACCACAACGTTGACAGAATTTTAAGTGAAAACAAACTTGAAGAAGGCTTTCTTAGGGAGACTTTGTTCTGTTATTCCTGGTGACTACATGGTTTCTCCAGATGTTTCCTACATATTGAGAATAGTTATGGCTTTCCCATTACCCCTTATGGTGAACCTGAGCAGCAAGTATTTGAGCTGAGACAGTTTGCATGGGTAAAGACCCTTCTGCACTCGCGTTCTAAGCCTATGACCACCTGTCTTAGTCAGGGTTTCTATTCCTGCACAAACATCATGACCAAGAAGCAAGTTGGGGAGGAAAGGGTTTATTTAGCTTACTTCCACATTGCTGTTGATCACCAGAGGAAGTCAGGACTGAACTCAAGCGGGTCAGGAAGCAGGAGCTGACACAGAGGCCATGGAGAGATGTTCCTTACTGGCTTGCTCAGCCTGCTCTCTTACAGAACCCAAGACTTCCAGCCCAAGGATGGCACCACCCACAAGGGGCCCTACCCCCTTGATCACTAATTGAGAAAATGCCCCATAGCTGTATCTCATGGAGGCACTTCCCCAACTGAAGCTCCCTTCTCTGTGATAACTCCAGCGTGTGTCAAGTTGACATACAATACCGGCCAGTACACCACCTTATGTTCACACGTTGAAGTGGCTGTAGGCAGGGGTCCAGTCAAAAGCAGCATCAGGGCTGATTTTGGTTCCTTGTGCAGCACCATCAACCTTCCTTCGCTTTGACTTCACTCCATGTGGGGGCTATGTTCATCTGGGTTGGCTTGCTGTCTGTCTTCTCTGAGTTTCCGAGTCAAGTTAGCTAATCACAGCAGCGTATGCCAACACTCGGATAGCATGGGACCTATCAGTGATGATCACGGAGATGGGCCAGACGGCTCCTCAAAGCAAGAGCAAGGACAGGAACGTGGGAAAGGGAGCTGCAGGGAGGAGACAGTGTAGTAGGGGTAGAAAGGAGACAGAAAGTGGGGGGGGGGGCAGGGGGAGGTGCTCAGTGGATAAAGCACTTGCCATGCAAGTGTGTGGACCGGAGTTTGGAACCTAGAACGTACAATGCTGGATGGATGTGTGGTTCAACAGTAATTCCAGTGCTTAGAAGGTGGACACAGGGATCCCTGGAACAAGCCATCTGGCTAGACTAGCTGTTTCAATGACCTCTGGGTTCAACTGAGAGGCCTTGACTTACTGAATAAAGTGGAGAATAATCAAGAAAGACTCCTGATTTCTACCTCAGGCCTCTGCCTATGCACTCATACATGTACATGCACCTGTACACACATGTGTGTCAATATACAAATAAACATCCAACCATGAGACCACATGCATACAAAATTACCTCTCTACGAAAGAAATATTGTCCCAATGTCAGCAGCAAATGTTAGTTGTACAAGAACTCTGGATTCTCAGCTACTGAGAGGCTTCCACAAGACCCTAGAGTCGGGGCTCCTTTTGCTTCCCATACATCCACATTTTTCCCTTTTTGTCCTGCTTGGAGGTGGTATCTTGTTGAGTATTCCAAGCTCAAGAAAAAATAAAAATCAAAACCCCCAACTCAATCGTGACTGTGTATTACTGTCTCACAATCATAAAGGTCAGTCATCTGTGGTGTGTGT